>NC_050068.2:288588035-288890558 GCF_009764565.3 Dermochelys coriacea | reverse complement strand
AGGGCTCAATCCTGCAAGGGGCTGAATACTCTGGCCTCCTCCAGCAAAGCACGTAAGCACATGCTTAACTTTAAGTTTGATAGTAGTCGCATTAATTTCCCACTTTGGGACATTAAGTAAATGGGGGTACCCATATGCTTAAAGTTAAACACGTGCTTAAGTGTTTTGCTCAGAACCCTGCAAGTTTGAGCTCAGAATAAATGAAGATTTAAAACATTTGGGGTTGAAGTCATCGAGTGCTACTGCCAGATCTTTACTACCTGTACCTCCCACCCATTTGGAGTGCATCTTTTCCTTTCTAAGGGTATGTCTGCATGGTAATGGAAGGTGTGATTGCAGCTCAGGTAGGCATACCTGCATTCATTTTCATCTAGCTAGCACAGTTAAAACTAGTGGTGAATACACGGCTGCACAGACTTCAGTGTGGGCTAACAATGTACCCTAGCACTGTACAGGCTATACTGATGCCTGTGCAGCCATGTCTTCACTGCTATTTTGAGGCATGCTAATCGGATTAAAGCTAGTGTGGGTACGCAAGCTGTAACCACACTTTCCATTGCAGAGTAGACATACCCTGAGAGGCATCACCAGTCAGGACCAATTTTTCAAAGATATTAAGGTCGATGTTTTTGAAAATCCCACTAGGCACCTATCTTCACTTTTAGGCACCTAAATACCTTTACAAATCTGGCCCTCCGAGCATAACTAAGGAGCGAAGATCTCTGCACCAGAGCAGAGGTATGTGTGTGTGTGTGTGTGTGTGTGTGTGTGATGGTTCTCTGGGCACCCAGGACTGCGAGTCACCTTGTTACTCTGCAATGGGATGTTGACACCACAATAGCCTAGAAAGGGTTAATGAGGCTGAGATGGAACCAATTAACCAGATAGAAGACCTAAGCAACTCCAGTTGATGTAGCCCAGCTGAGAAGGAACAGTAGGGATTGGTATAAAGCCAGGAAGTTGGCAGCATAAAATGTCTGCATGTTAGCTAGAAATATGTTCTTAAAATGTGTTCTGGAGGCTGTGCATAAATCAAGCCTGCCCTAGATAAAGGAATGTGGATTCCCCTGTCTGACTGGCAGGCAAAGGACAATGAAAGGACATTTATGTATGAAGTAAACAAAGCCATCAAGCTAACAAGCAGGAGAGGAAACACTTACTAGAGTCTGCACCCCCCAGGAAGCTTTCCTGACTCTTCAGGGAGAGACAGGAGACTTTGGGTAATATAAGGGATGCAAAACATCATGAATTATCCATTACTTAAGAGATAAAGAGGCCAGATTTCTTGGAATGTGTGAAAGGAGGATCCTTCAGCCATTTGGGTTGAAGTATCTGGGTGAGAAATTTCCTGGGAGCAGGACTGCAATCTGTTAATCTTTAGACCCTAGAAAACTGTATATTTTTGTTTTGTTTGTAACCATACCTGTCTCTTTCTCTTGCTTAGTATCACTTAAATCTCTGCTCCTTATTAATAAACATTCTCTTTTTATTTCCAAACCACCTCTGGCTATGTATTTACGTGGAGTGTGAATCTTCAGCTAACTTGAGGCGACTGTGTGCACTGTCTTCTTGGAGGCTGCAAATTTAATCATTTCTGAGAGTGATAGCATAAGAGAGCCTGGGCACTGCAGAGAGACATGTCTGTGGAACTCATAAACTGGGGTTCCCTGATTGTTACTTGCAAGGCAAGGCTTACACTGGCAGCATTTCAAGAAGTTTGCTGGCGAGGAAGACCAAGTGATTGTGGCAGGGAGCTGACACGCAGCCTAACCTCCAGTAAAGGTCACGCTCTCTGGAGCAGAGAGATCACATTGGCTTTCAGTTCTGGGCTGCCCTGAACAGAATGTCACAGCATTCCCCTGGGATAGCCAGCCTCTGTTACTTACTACTCACAGAAATTTCAGATCCTCTGTACCCTGGGGCACAGTGTGCCCCAATTTACCAGTTTTATCTGTAACCCACACAGCACTTGTGAGCACTTATAATAAAACAAAAGGTTTGCTTAAAAGATAGATTTCTCTAGAAATGGTGGAAACACGGGTTACAACACAACAATCATAACATGAAAATCTGCGTGTAAACTTCTCAGTGGTTACCTTTCCTATCTAATAAAGGAGATTCTTTTCCTTCCACCCTGCTTCCCCCCCCCCCCCCCCCAAAAAAAAAGAGTTCTGTCTATTTCAAAGCTGGCTTTTCAAGAACCAGGATCTGAATGTTCATGAAAGTCTCTACATGTCCCACCAGAGGTTTTCCTCTGTGAATGGCTCCAGAGTGCCTTTCCCTATATTGTTATAGTGCAAGCAGTCTTTCTGTTCACAGGCAGGGTGAACCTCTGCCTTATTGCAGAGTTTCTTTTCTACCTTTAAGTGATCTTGATTGTCATTGTCTCTGATGGTTTTCCATTGACTGTGGTAAGGGTAGACAGTACCTTGCATTACCTTTGTGGCTGACAAGGGAGGGGTGACAACTCCCTCTTGCTTTGAATGGATCATCATAAAGCCATGTTACCTATTGGTGATTAATTTCTATTCCAAGTCTATAAAGCGAACTTTCAATATAAATAGATTATTCCTTAAATATTACCCCAGCATACATCTCCCAATGACTGAGTCGTGACAAGTTATGAGCCTTATGTACATAGCTTACATGTTACTCTTTATGGACAAATATCCTGTAAGATGTTTGGTGTAATGAGTTTGTCGGGTCTGAGGTCAGAGTTGATTGCAAAGAACAGGGGATCCTTTGCCAAGACGTCCCTGTCACAGGGTCCTCTTGAGAATCTAAGGTTGGATGAAGGTGCTGTTATACCTGCTTTTTTTCCCTTGGCTTGCTCCTTCATTGTTCTTGGCCTATGTTGTGTAGAGATGATATAAAGAGAGAGCTGTGTGCCATTAACTTGTTCATCTGGGGATTTTTTAGTTTTCTAACTGAGAAAGGAAGCTTGCTAATTGATTTCCCAGTGGGAAATTGGCTGAAGTGTCTATATACTATAGACTAGTGTAAAAGACACCTACAGAGAAATAATTCAGCACTGAACATATGTTTAAAATTGATTTTTAATTTAGCCATAATGGGATTAACTATTATCACTGAAAATGAGTTCTAATGTCTTTAAAGGTGGTGTAGGGATTTTAATCAGAGAATTTACTCATGTAAAGTCTTAGGATTTGTCTACACTTGAAATACCACAGTGGCATTGCTGCAGCTGTGCTGCTGGAGTGCTTCACTGTAGACACTACCTATGCCAACAGAAGGGGTACTTTCCTTGGCAGAGGTAATTCACCTCCCAAGAGGCAGTAGCTAGATCAATGGAAGAATCTATTGGGGTTAGGTCAGTTTAGCTATATCATTTGGGGGAGGAGTGTGCATGTGTGTGGATTTTTCACACCCTGAGTGATGTAGCTATGCCACTGTAAGTTCCTAGTGTAGACCAGTCCTTAGTAGCTCATGCAAAACCAACCTCCCCACTCCCTGCAATAAAAACAACTCGTCTTAAACTCTTGCATATGTCCCTAAGTGCCCCTGGCAGTTGTAAGAGGACTTGATTAAAAAAAACTCCTTTCCTTATGATTGTAGTGTCCTCTGTCTTGCAAAATAAGCAATGTAATAATCTGAAACTTCCTCTATTTTTATTTCCATTGACTTCCTTTAAGAAATGTTTAACTGGACTCAGTTAAACTTAGTTTCTAATTTTGTTCTTATAAAACTGAAAGTACACAATGAAACTAAAATTACATTGTATTAAACACAGGTGGTCTTAAATAGAATATCAGTATCTTTCTTGAGTGGATTTATGTACAGTAGGTTAGTTCCTAGAGGAACCTCTGCAGGTGAGCAGTGCGTTGACCTGTTACTGAACTGATTCAATAAACAGCTTAGCACTCCAGCACTCCATGGGTCTCTGTTCAATCTTTTTACAGGAGCACACTTTGACGCTTCACAAGAAGAACTGAGGCTGCGCATAGTGGAAGGCAACACACTATAAGTGAGATTTTCAAAGGAGCCTTCTGGAGTTAGATGTCCAAAGCCCGCTGAAGTCCAAGGGGATCTGGGTGCCTCTATTGTGCATAGACTCCTGTGAAAATCCCTGAAACTATCCAGAATTTTTCTTGTCATGAAATCAAGTCAAAAAACACAAATGTTCCAGCTGTGGCAGAAATACTGTCTGTGATTACGTGGCTTAGTCTCACCAGGTCCTCTGGTGAGGTTTTAGGCCCAGAACCACAAAGATCGTTAGGCACCTAGAGCCAAGATTTTGGCTCCACTGTAATCCACAAAATCCCTATTTGGCTGCTTCCTAACCCTGTAGGTGCCTAAATTCATTCAGGGCCAATGTTGCCTCTAATTTTTCCCACCCATGTGCAGAATTAATTTTGCTATGTGCACCAGTATGGAGGTGATGTGTCACATTGGTGCACATAACAAAATTCATGTAGTCGGGGTGGGGCCAATGGATTCAGAGTGTCGGAGGGGGCTCAGGGCCGGGGAAGAGGGTTGGGGTGCAGGGGTGTGAGGGCTCCAGCTGGGGGTATGGGCTCTGGGGTGGGGCCGGGGATGAGGGGCTCAGGGCTGGGGCAGAGGGTTGGGGTGCAGGGGTGTGAGGCTCTGGTTGAGGGTATAGGTTCTGGGGTGGGACTGGGGATGAGGGGTTCAGAGCTGGGGCAGAGGGTTGGGGTGCAAGGGGTGAGGGCTCTGGGGTTGGGCTGGGGATGATGGGTTTGGGGTGCAGGAGGGTGTTCTGGAGCTACTGCGGGGAGAGAGGACTCCCCCCAGCTCTCTCTCGCAGCAGCAGCATCTGGGCTGATGGAGAGAGGTGCCTCTCCCTCCTGCAGCAACTCCAGGGCTGGGGCTGCAGGATAGGTGCCTCTCCCTTGGCCCCGGAAGGTCCAAGCTGGGGCTGGGTTCAGGCTGGGGGACGGGTGCAGCAGCAGGTCTGGGATGGGGCAGAATTGGGGCCGGGGGAGGGGCGCCCCAGCTGCAGCAGGTCCGTGCCGCCCCAGATGTGGCAGGTCTGAGCCGTGGCAGAGTTGGGGCTGGAGGAGGGATGCCCTAGCCTCAGCAGGTTGGGAGCAGGGGAGAGGCATCCCTCCCCTGGCCACAGGAGGTCCCCGAGTGGGTTCCTTGACCACCTACGTGGCGCTAAATAGGTTGCTGCACGGCCGCACAGCTCACAGGGAACTTAGCACAGGGCCTAAATTTTCAGTCTAAAAGCTCCCTCCATTTCTGCCTCTGGGCATGTGTACTGCTGCCCCACTCTAGGCATCTGGAGTCCCAGTGCAATCCACAAACCAGGGGAAGATAAGTGGAGGAGTGTCTATTTTGCTTGCAGGGCCTGATCTGATAGATGTGCTCAGAGCTTACCTCCCAGATCAGGTCCCATTCAACAGCTGATAGTGGTGGTGGTGCTAGTGCTGATGCTAGTGCTCATCTTATACTCTTAGCCCACAGCTTAGAGTGCTAACCTAGGATGTGGAAGACCCACGTTCAATCTTCCCTCAGCTTGATGGGGAAAGCATAGTAGAATGCTAAACTCTATTATCCTGTTCAGCCACTAGGTGGCACTATGTGTAAAATACCTTATTTAAATGAACCTCAGCCATACCTGGCAGAGCATTAAAGCAGTGGTTCTCTACCAGAGGGTACGTATACCCCTGAGGGTATGCAGAGGTCTTCCAATGGATACTCCAACTGATCTAGATCAGTGTTTCTCAACCTGTGGGCTGCGGCCCCCAGGACGGTCAAGGAAATGTTATGGGGGATTGCAAGTGCAGGGCTGGCATTAGCAGGTGGCAATCAGGGCAATTGCCATGGGCCCCCCAGCAAAGCTAAGTTAAATGCTTCAGCCCCACTGCCTGGGGGTCAGGCTTCAGACCAGGCTCACAAGTGAAAACCAGGATCAAGTATCACACTGAAACTTGCAATATTTATATTCCGAGCGACTTTTTTTTATAAGTATATGGTAAAAATGAGAAAGTCAGCAATTTTTCAGGAATAGTGTGACTTTTGTATTTTTATGTCTGATTTTGTAAGCATGCAGTTTTTAAGTGAGATGAAACTTGCGGTACGCAAGACAAATCAGACTCCTGAAAAGGCGGGTACAGTAGTCTGGAAAGGTTGAGAACCACTGCATTAAAGGATCTTCTGAACATCGCTGGTGTGTATAAGCAAGCTCTGTGACTAGTTTCATACCTACTACAGGGACATAACAGGAAGAAGATTTAAACAGAGCTCTCCCATCTCTCAGGAAAGTGCTCTAACCACTGAGCTATGGGATATTGTGACGTGTCTGGTTCTTGATTTCTCCTGTTGAAGCTGTTCAACTTTGGATGAATATTTAGTCACTGGGCCAGAAAGGGAGAGCAAGTGAGAAAATAATTCTGTAATCCAGTAGTTATGGCACCAAGCTGGGAGGTAGGAGATCCAAGGTCCAATTCCCCTGCTCCAATGAGAGTTTAATTATTTATAGAAAGTGAAATAGCTTCAACATTAGAAATTGAGGGCACACCTATCGGAATGTCCCATTGCTAGTGGTTAGAATACTTTTTTCCTGAGTAGTGGGTGATTCCCGCCCCCAATTCAAATCCTTTCTAACAGTTCTGTAGTGCAGGGTATGGAACCCAGGTCTCCCACATCCCATGTGAATGCTCAAACCACTGGGATGAAAGTTAAGATGGGCACTTCCAGCAGTCATTAGATGTGGAGCAAATCACAAGAAATGATTTAGGCACCTAAGCTGCCTACTCCAGGAGAAGGCCTTTGGCTGTGGATTGTTAGCAGAGATAGGTGCAGACTGATCTGAGAGCTTGTCTTCATGTACAGCAGTGCTGCTGCACTGTTCTAATGCTTTAGTGAAGATGCTATTTTGCCGATGGGAGAGCTTCTCCTGTCAGTGTAGTTAATCCCCCCCGAAAGAGGTGGTAGCTATGTTGATGGGAGAAGCTGTGCTGTTGACCTAGCAATGTCTAACTGGAGGTTAGTATGAGCATTGCAATATCTACTCCTGAGGACATTCTGCACCAAAAAATTAAAAATCTTGTGCACAATATTTTTAAATTCTGCAAAATTCTGCAAATTTTATTTGTCAAATAAATGTGGAGGCTCTAGCATGGCATTGGGGAGCACAGGCCACTGGCTGCACAGAGGTGGGAGATTACTATGCAGCTCCCCCCCAGAACATGGACTCAGTGGTGAGGCTGCACTCAACCCTGTCACAGGGCAAGGGCTGGGCCTGCCCCAGAATCACCCCAGGGCTCTGCCCCTCCATGCCAGGTGCACCAGGTGTGGGCAGGTGTGAAGGGGCTTAGTGTGTGTGGGGGATCCAGGTGTGGGTTGAGAGGGTTCTGGGTGGGGCAATCTGGGTGTGGGTGGCTCAGTGGGGGATCCAGATGTGCATGTGGGGGATCTGGATGCACAGGGGCTTATTGAGGGATTCTGGGTGCAACAGAAATGGGACTTTTCAAGGGGGTCCAGGTAGGGGCTCAGCAGGAAGGGTCTGGATGTAGGAGGGATAGAGATTGGTAGGGGGATCTTGGTGTGTGGGGCTCAGTGGGGGGTCCAGATACTGGGGGAGTGGGGCTCAGTGGGGTGGGAATCCAGGTGCAGCTGGTTGGGGCTTGGTAGGGTGGGGATCTAGGTGCAAGTGGCTACTTGGGGTGGTGCAGTGGGGTTTGTCAGGGGAGAGGATTTGGGGGGTGAGGCTCAGTGGGAGGGTCTGGTTATGAGGGGGTCTGAATGCATGGTGCTTGGGCGGATTGGGGAGCAGCTCCCTGTACAGTGATCTCTCCCCCTGAAGCTGAGGAGTGATGGGTGCAGGAAGCGTAGGGGGTGGGGGAGTTTGCAGAGCTTCCTACGGTCAGGGGAGAAATCTGGGGGTGGGTCTGACACAGCCCCGGATGCTGTTCAGTTGAAGAAGAAGTCCCGTCCTCCCCATCCCTGCTGGGACTAGCAGCTGAGCCCAGCGCAGGGTAGGAGCCACCAACAAGGTCTTGCCTAGTCCCACCCCCTTACCGCACAGAGATTTACCTCTCTGCTGACTGCCCTGGGCACGTGAAACATACTGCTGGGGAGGGTCTGGTGACTGCTCTTGTGGCTTCCCTTTGCTTCCCTGTCAGAAAGTCATTTTTCTGTGGGGAAGCAAAGAAATCTGTGGGAGACATAAATTCTGTGCATGCTCAGGATTCTCCCAGGAGTAAATACCTAAATCCTTTTGTGGGTCCAATCCTTAGTTACTAGAGAACTGGTCTGCCTGTTTTAGGGTTTGTCTAAACTGGAGCTTTGCAGTTTTAGCTGTCTTCTCATGGTTACTGCACATGAGAGGGTAAGAACTTACCAAAGTGACTAGCTGCAGGAGTTGCTCATTGGTCAAGCCATAGAGGCTCATGCTGTTTAGCTTTGATAATCCTAGGTTCAAACCAAGCAAGGGGAGTCTGCATTGGTAATTTTGTTGTAGTAAACCTGTATGATTTCCTAAAAAATGTAGGAAATCACAACAAATGCTCCCAAACTAGACTCTCTTACATGTTTTTCTTCAAAAAATCAGAGCTGAAAGAACTGCTCAAAGTTTCCCCTTTCCTCCATTGAAATCGGAAATGGCATCCCTTCTAACATCCCAGTGTAAGGTCTTAATTAGTGGGCTCAAATTCAGACAGCTGGGCAATATGCATTTGAGGGGATAGTCTCTTGGATAACTTTCTATCATACCAAGGAACCCACCATAGTATATTCCCTGTGAAAGTGGGGGAGGCTTCCCCTGAATACATACTTTCTATACCTCAGAATATATGGCAAAAAATAAAATAAAATTGCAGCACTCATCAACTGGGTATCTCGTGTAAAGATTAGAACTCAGCAAAATTCTAGCACTTATACTACTTGCAAATTTGCCCTAGTGGAAGTGTGATCAAGTAGAGGTGTTAAAAGTTGCCAAACACGTTCCATTTTGCTTAGCCATTAAAAAGTCCAAATTGTTAGAGCATTAATCTATTGAGGTAATCTATCGACTCTATGCCCATGATTACCAACGCTTACTGTAAGCAGTAAAATACTAGTTCTAAATGTATTCCCCTGCTCTTCTATGCATGCCAACAAAGAGAATGAAATAGTAAAACAAAGATAACACCTGACATCCTGAATGAACTCACTCATTACATAGTTTGAAATGTAGAAGGTTTATAGTCTCTATTATATTTAAATATAATAAAAGTTAGATAGGCTTTTTGTTCAAACTGTTGTCTGGCCAAGTGTTGTCCAGTGGTATCTTATTTGGAATGTTTCTGTTCTTAGCAGAATAACTAATTGAACCCTCTAAAGCCTTTTAATAGGTCAACTCCAATATGTTTTTTTATTGTTAGAGTTCCCAAATGCACATGATGGGTGATCAAATTCAAGGAAGACATTGAGCAGAATATGTAGATCATGCAGCACATATGGTATCTTATATATAGTGCCACAGGCAGGTGTGTGCATGCACACAAGTGAGAGAGGAAGAAAGGGAGTCAAACTGATTCTCATGCTTCTGGGCGACTGATTTCAATGTAGTATTTTCCGTGTCTGCTAATACCCAAGTCCTCATGATTTTTGGTAAGGGCAGAATCCTCAGCCCAGTGCAAGGCTTGAATAATGGGATGGTGGTGTTTCAGGGAGAAGTCCCCTCCCCAGACTGTGGCATGAGAAACAGGCTGCTCCCTGGCTGAGTTTGTAGTCTCAGAACAGCAGTAGCTTCTATGGTTCCTGCTCCATGGATAGGTGGGGGGAAATGGCCAGTGAATCACATACTGGTAATTCCTCTGGCCATGTCCTCATGAAAATCTGCCTGCAAATAGGCCATAATAAATTCCTGGATAGCATGACTCTGCAGATTGCTGAGGGAGGGGAAATGGACACCTTGAACATGGCACTGGCAACCTGTCCACTTTCCACAGTGGAACCATATCAGTTCTGTGAAGTCAAGGCCCTTCATAGCTGTGGGAGGCATGTAGGGCAAGATTTGCTCCTAGATGCACATTCTAGATATGGTGGAGGAGGCTAGTGCTAAAGCAGGCTATTACACTATGACTTACCTGGCACTAGCCCCTGCATGTATTTTTTGCACAGCGTGAACTCCGTGCCCTTTAGCTTGTTTAGGACACATCTTGAGTCAAAGCACAGAGGCATTTTAACAGCTTTCATTAGAGGGCATTTATGTAATTATAAAGTATGGACACATCACCCATCAGTCACACCTGCAAAGGACATATCCATATTCTTAGCATCCCTCTGTTACTCAAAGGCTACATCTACAATGCATCTGGGACCATGCTTCCCAGCACAAGCAGACAGACATAAGCTAGCTCTGCTCAAGCTAATGCACTAAAAATAGCCATGTTGCTGGGGTAGCATGGGCAGAAACTCAGGATAGCTGCCTGAGTAGGTATCCAGGTGATCCAGGCGGGTTTGTACTCAGGCAGCTGACCCCAGCTGGTGCCCATGCTAGCCCTGGCTATGCTGTTAATGTTAGCTCAGTAGATACTGTTGTCTTAACTTAGATGGCATATATGCACCAATGGTGTTAACATAACCCAGTCACTGTCCAACATTAAACAGTGCTAAACAAGCTCTGGGGTTTGGTATACAGAGATGTCAGCCCGCTTCGAACCATGGCAAACATACCACTAAAAATCCTTTTAATCCTTTCTTAAAGCTACAGAGCAGAAGGAAAAACAGTGAAAGCATTTGAATTGTAAAGTATTGAGTAAAACTTTCACTTTAACGTTTCTTGTTCCCTTTCCTTTTAGCTTGGGAGAGTTTTTAGAAAGAACATTTTCCTTCTTCGACAGTCTCAGAGGTATCAAAAATGATGGTAATTGTCCTTTTGGTTAACGGAAATTAGTTGAGATGAGCTGGAGCTGCTGCTGTTGTTGCTGTGAAAGTTTAGTCCTATTTCATCTTAGGTGGTGGTTGGGCTTCCGATGGAGCTGATAGGGAGTGCAATAGAGAACTGGAGGATAATGGAACAGTTCCTATTTCCTCCGATACTATTTCATTTACAGCCTATATTCTGCTGCCTATTTTCTCTCCAATAGACATAATAATCCCTGATTGTGATAGAGGAGAGTAAAGAAAATCTTCTGACTTGTCTTTGGTCCTGAGTTCAGACCCATTCGGACATTTCTCTAGCCCTCCAAGGTACTGCCATGGCCTTCAAGGTTATTACATAGCACCCTCCAGATATCTCTCTGCCTTTGCTGGCCAACTTTGATCCTTCTCTGCTAGTCCATGTTTTCTTTGTTGGTCTCCCCTGCTCTCTTCAGCTATTCCACTGGTTGATATGTATAGATGACAGAATTTGATTTTTATTTCCGAATGGACTGGGAGGCTGGCTGACTGTGGGTGGCTGGATTGGGTAAAGTTGGTTGGGAGGAGTAAACTGTGAGACCTATGGTATTTTAACCTGTTAGTATTGCCCTTATCTGAGCTCCCCGCTTTATTTTATTGATGCATTTGAGGTAAATCATGCAATGTGCCCAAGTAAGAAACACAGTCACTAGATACAAATAAATACATAGCCAAGCACCCAGGCACTGCACACTGTAAGGCCAAAATTCCCTCAACTCTGTTTCCACTGGATCCTCTCTGTCCCTACCGCTTACCTAGTCAACTCTCCAGCTGTGCTGTGAGCTCAGCAGCACGACCTGTTCTATTCAACAGCAGCTACTGTTTCCCTTCCTCTTGGGTGCAGCTGCATCACTGTAGGTGTCTGGTGAAGACGCATTATGCCAAGAAGAGAGCTCTTTCCTATGGGAATAATTACTCCATCAAATAGAGAAGTGTAAGCTATATCGGTGGGAGAGCATCTCCTGCCAACATAGCACCGGGGTGAACAATGCAAAACTTGCATCACTCGGGGGTGGGGGGGTTCACACCCCAAGTGATATAAGTTAGATTGACCTGCCCTTAGAAAGCAGCCTGGCTCTCTGCAAGAGCAGAAGGAAGCAGACTGCCTCTGGTTGCTTTTGAGAACTCACATTCATCAGAGATCGTCATCAGCTCCTGCCTGACCTTATACTACATGGAGCTTTCTGCCTTATGCTGGGAGGACCTTTGGGAGACTTGTACATGTGTACAAAAGCCCCAGGTCAGCTAGGGCACACTGGCAGGTTCCCTCCCCCTTGCACGAGGAGAGATATGGGACTACCAAAAAAAGTGAGAGAGGTGAAAGAAACAAATGTAGAGACAGATAAAGAGAGAGAAAAAGGAAGCAGGGAGGGAAGAGAAAGAAAACAAGAGAATAAAAGAATGGAAAGGAAAAGCAAAGCACAACAAAAAAGTGCACACTAAAGGTAAATTGTACTTATGTTTCACCCCTGTTTTTTGCAACCTGAGTTAGGGGCAGCTCTCAGCATGTGATCTATTGGAGTTGTGGTCTGTAAACAGTAGCACTTAAACATTGCTGGCCTTTTTTGTTTGCCAGGAAAGGGGCACTGAACAACTCTTCACCAGGGGCACCACTGCCCCCAATGTCTGGCCCTAACTGTGATGCAGCTAAGTATGTGGGGGATGGGGGTGGGCAAAAGTGGAAGAAAATTTTTTGTGAGTAGCCAAGCTAGGAGTGTTTTTTCTTTGAAACTGACCTCTCCAGATGAGTGTGGATCAGACAACAGGCTCAGTATTACAGAACTCTAATTCATTCGCTGAGCATCATCCCTCCAGTGCAGTGAATAAGGCCAGGGTCCTGTGGGAAACAATTGTATATGATCAAGCAATCAAAGACGAGCATAAGGCATAGACACAAGGGAGCCAAATTAAGATTTCATGGGCAAACTTAATTCTGGCATTTCCTAACTTTTCAGTACTTCTCCCTGCAGTCTTTACATTCCTTTAACCTAGTTCTTTTGCATGTGGTTTCATAGGCTTTTAAAATCAAAGTGAAAAATCAAATTCCATCATGTGGAAACATGCAGGCTCCATTCCATAGCAGCAAGGGATAGAAACATTAGATACACAGCACAGACCTCTGCTATTTGAACCAAAAGAGTAACTGATAATAGCAATGCATTGTCATTCTGAGTCAGCCACTAGAGGGAGATGAGGCAAACATACTGCCAGCGGGTTTCACAGCTATTTGCTGTCAGCAAAGGAATGGTAAGACTCGGGAATCCTGGGTATTGTCCAGTGTCTGAGAAGTGGGCCGTAATGGTTACCCTTCTGCCCCTCATTCCCTCTAGCCTATCTTGGTCCCTGTGTCTCTCCCTGCTCCCCCCAACAGCTCCTTGTTCCACTCCTACTTTCCAGCCCCCTACCATCACGCATCAACTTCACATCCTAGTTCCCTAGCCCCATCCCAGCTCTTCAACCCCACTTCTTATCCCCTTCACAAAGCTTCTTGTTCCAGACTCCCCTGAAACATTCCCAGCTCTTTGGCCCCATCTCTCTCCAGGCCCAGCTCCACTCTTCTGCGTTCCAGCCGGGCTGCTTCCTCCTCCTCACTGCCTGGGCACTAGCAAGGGGAGCATTGAGCCAGTCTCCCTGCTTCCTGTGCACAGTGACCCTGGTTTCCAGGAGGATCAATTGCAATGGAAAGTCCTGGTCAGCCCCTGGAGCCCTCGGAAGAAGCATGCTCAGTGCAGACAAAAACTTCAGAGAATTTAGCTGCTCAACTCCAACAAGTCTGTACTGAATATATGCTAATAGATTTTCAGAGACTCACAACTTGAGCAAACTTGGTTGGATTTTCATGGAGATGGCAAAAGGCACATCCCTGATACTAGGGTGACCCCCTGCCAAATTTAAAATACCTGCTGTAAAGCATGGAGGCTCTAACGATTCTCAATGAAATGGCTGTAAGATTTTTTTAACTTGGGCAAAATATTTTTCCCTAACCTTATTCTGAAAAATGGTTGAATTGTATTTGCTGGAACTTTCCAAAGAAGTTCAGCCTGAGGAAGATAAATGGCATGGAAAACTTCAGCCCAACAAGTTAGTTTGGCAAAGCTATAAGCAACTGAAAATAGGGTCTTAGTAATGGAAATTGTTGGGCAACTTTAACTAGCCATCACTCCCTAACACTAGTTGCACCCTTCCTATCTGTTCAGGCATTTGGCTCAAGCTCTGTGTCTGATCTTCCTCAGCTCTGAAACTCAATCCTGGCACATTAAGCTTGCAGTGTCAACGTTCAAATACAGACTTGCTGCTTTAATCCTGTTTCATGTGAATATAATTGTAGGTGTTATGTATAATATGTCCTCAGATTACACTACGCAGGGTTTTAGATGAATGCAAGTGTGTACCAACTGAAGGAAAATGAGGCATGATATAGGTCAAACAGTTACTCTTGCATGGAGTTCCACTGATTGCAGGACAGGGGCTATAGCTTTTTTTTAACGTAGGAAAAGTTAGTAATTATTTTACCAAATAAAGTGAGTGCTGGTAGGTTATATTTATGGATTTAACATTTCCTTTAGGAAGATGGGGTTATTTTTTAAATTGTTAGTGGACTTGCTTTATTAGCTGAAATTTCCTTCTTGTTTGGCTTCTTGATTTTTTCTTGGCTTCAACTGGGTAATTTGTCATTACTCACTACTATATTAGACCTATGACTAGAAAGAATCCTGGAACTACCTTTATTTTACAGCCTATCTTTATAATCCTCTAGCTAATGCATAGGGCTGGGAGTCAGAAGAACTGTGCCCTATTTCCAGCTCTGCTCAGACTTCATATGTGACCTGGAACACATTGTTCAACTTTTCTGTCCCTCTGTTTCCCCATCTATAAAATGGAAATGATACTTTACCATTTACCTCCCACACAGGTGTACTGTGTATTCATTAATATCTCTACAGTGTCTTGAGACCCTCATATGGAATGTGACATAATTTTCATTTGTATAGATTTATCACTTTAATAAACAGATGTCAAATTCTCATGTAAATGCAGAATACTATTGTACAAACAATGAGGTTGAAATTAACAAGATAAAGTTTATGCTATCTAAAGAATGAAAAACTTAGAGGTTTTATTCCTTTCTTATTTATACCAACAAATTTCCACTGGTTTTGTTTTTGTTTAGATTTTAATTTGTTCAGATTATTGGGAGTGTTTACTCCATCCTAATATATAGAGACTAAATTCTTTGCTATTGTAAATTGATGCTGCTCCATGGATTTCAATGGAACTGCATCATTTTACACCAGTAAAGACTTTGGCCTAGGATATAGGTCTCGGAACATCTGCCATAAGTTTGCATTGTGCCTAAAAGAGTGAGGTGCAGGAGAGAGAAAGAAGTAAGTTATTTGTATTCTCTTTCTATAATGTCATGACATCTTGGGAAAATAAAGCTGCCCCCTGTAACGGTAATTTACTATGTCCATTACTTACTCTGCAACTCATCATACCATAGGTTTCACTAAGCTTGGCAGCATTACAGGGTTATATTTTCACACACAGCTGCTTAATGGCTTATCACCTAGGTCAGTGGTTCTCAAAGCCGGTCCACTGCTTGTTCAGGGAAAGCCCCTGGCAGGCCGGTTTGTTTACCTGCCACGTCCGCATGTTCAGCCAATCGCGGCTCCCACTGGCCGCGGTTCCCCACTACAGACCAATGGGGGCTGCAGAAAGCGGTGCGGGCCGAGGGATGTGCTGGCCACCCTTCCCGCAGCCCCCATTGGCCTGGAGACATTGCTGGTTCAGGATCAGGGAGACATGAAGGTGGCTTATAACTCCATCTACTTCACTCCTTCCCGCTGCACTAAGACTGAGCCCTACTTGTTTACTTTAAAAACATACAGTACATATACAAAAACTACTACCTTTGCAAAAACAGCTGCAGATATTGCAATTAATACAGAAGAGCTTCCACTAAACTGATTACTTAATGTGGGATCTTGCTTTATTTGTGTTCTAATACAGAATGGCTTGTGCGATTGTGTATTTGTAACCTGAGGAGACCTGCACTTGACACTTGCAACATAATCTCTTGATGGGTCTTTAAATCAGAAAAAAAATGAAAAATACAGATTTCTGTATAGTCTGGCTGGCTGGGTTGCACAATACAGTAACATTGCATCAAGGAGCCATATGCATGACTGTGAGACACTCTTGGAGACCAAAAGCACTGCTGAAATGTCATGCTTGTTCTCCATTAGGGATAGATGCCTATTTTCTGCTCTTGAAACACAATCCTGGGATGATTAGTAGAGCAGGATTAATAGTAGCCAGGAGAAAATCATGTTGATGGCATACTGCAACAGGAGTAATGCAAAGCAAACACTCCAGTGCTCTATCCACTGGACCAGACTGATGGAGTGATGCCAGATTTATACAGGTATTTAGTTCAGTCCAGGTCTCAGTGGACAGGTGTCTACATCACAAAGATCACAACTAATTTGTCACCCTTGTTTTCAGTAGTGGGAGAAAGACCAAGGAGTGAATAAGCATTGAAACACCATTGCTCTTATCCCTAGAAGTCTCTCTAGGTCAGAGAAGAAAGATACTAGCAGAGCAGAGTGGAGGGTCTTGCATTGCTTGTTCCCTTGTCCTATCTGTTCTGTGGGGAAGAAGTTCACCCAGATACAGAGGGATAACATTTAAGTCCAAAGTAGTTCATAGACCTTATATTCATCCTGTACAGATGGCCAATACAGTATGCCCTGGATGACTATAGTATGAACTCTCTTGGGTTCTCAGTCCTTCACAAGCACTAAATTCACTTGCAGCCATGTTCTGACACCCTTACATATCTTCGTGTCAATGGGACTGCTTGTAGAGTAAGGTGCCACTGACCATGAGTGACAGGCCTCTTTTAAATAATCAAAGCAGAATGAGAAGATCCAGAGACTTTCCAGCATTGGTTGGAAATCTCTGGAAATTCAAAATAGAGAATGTGATCTTTCTAGATCAACAGTGCTTGGAACAGACTTAGCCAGCTGCTATTTCTCAACATTTGGGAAGGAACGGTCAGTTGATTAAGCTGATGGGGAAACTCAGATTCCCAGCATTCCAGAGGTGAGAGGGGAGGTGTTGAAAGTCCTTGCATGTGGTGTGGTGTTGAAGGGTGTTCTTTACTCTACTGACAGGTGTGAGAAATTAAAGATACATTAGGTAAAAGTAGCATGCTGTAAAATAAAGGCCCCAAATAAATGAATCTGAAGGCATACAAATAAGGCAGAGAGAACAGTTTGTCTCAGGTGACTGTAGTACCCTTTCCCATCACCACTGCGGAGCTGGCAGTTGCCCTGGACCAGCTTCTGTAGGGCTCAGCAGACAGTTGGCGCTGTAAGCTTACCAAGATGTGACCACCTCACCCATTCCCACTAAGATGACCTTGGAAGTGTTTTTGACTAAAAGAAAAATACATAGATTTCTAAGTAGTGAAAACTTGAATCTAACCTTTATTATAAGAGATTTGGGGATGGAAGATAAGGTTAGGTGGCTAAACTGACCAATTAATTATTGAGGAATTAAACCTGGGAGCATCTGATACCTAGGAGCCAGGAATGGATCTGGATCTCTTTGAAAGCAAGTATCTTATCTTCATAGTATTCTGAGCAAGAGAGCTATTGGTTTAATTGCAGGAGAACTACACACACTTTGTACTTTTCATCCACGGCTAAGCAAAACGTAATGGGGAGAAATAAAGCCCTTTCAAGTTCCTGTGAGGGTGGAGGTATCCTCTGTCCTTAGAGGAATATTATGTCTGTTTAATAACTGGTCCTTCCCTGATTAGTTATTAGTGTTTCCAAAGTGGATCTGTTTGAATCCAATTACAGTAGCTCTCAGCTGCTCCCTTTTTCTGAGCCTGTTTCATCAAAAGGGTCAGAATTTATCTTGCTCTTCTTTGCATCTTTGCGGGATTAGGAGTTGAGCCAGCTGATTCTATGGGGAATGGTTTGATACCTGTGTAAATAAGCGAAAGGTCTCAGAGCTATTCTCTAAAGCCATTCAATTCAAAATCCTCCACAGGATACACAGTAGTAGAATCATTCTTTGGGAGCATGTGGCTGGAGGGGGGAGGGGGATTCAAGGTCTCACTAGTTCATGTGGTTTGCTGATATACAAAGTCCATCCCTTGTAACCAAACATAGTTTTTAGAACAAATTTGGTTCTTGCCTCCAATCCACCATTTATTCTGAGAAAACACCATGAACCTGTCTAGCCTGAGTCCCTATGAGCAGTTATTGCTCCAGAGTGCCATCAAAGCTGCCAAAAGCTGATCTGAAGTTACAGAACTAATTCAAATGAAAGAACAACCCACCTGCTTCCCTAGAGAGAATCTGACCCATTTAGATCGTTCAGAAGACATCAGATAACACCCTGTGCAAGTCCTTGTTCCCTTTGCTGCTAGAATTGTGGGGTTTAACAGCCTCAGAGCCCTGACCGTACATTTTTCACTTTTGATAAAAAGACAGTATAGTGCTTGTTCTTCCTTCAGGCTGGGGATGATCTACTATGTCTTTCCTGTAGCTATTTATATACTGTGACATGCTGCAGAGCTAACAAATGACATTTTAAGATTATGGCTGGAACGCATTGTATGAATGCACTGTTACATGAAAAATGGTATTCCCATGCTATTACATGCCAATTCTTCTGAGTCAGAAGAGGGCCTGAAATTTTTTGCTTTCCGTTTTCCAGTGCTGAAGACATCGTTGATTTCACAGATCTGGGGTCTCTATGGGATCTCTATGTGACTGTTGAGAAACAAAAATTATGTGAAATATTCCTGAAACACAGAGAATTTTCAGTGCTTTGTATTCTGGTGAAACCGATCAGGACCTTTCAGTTGATGATAGAAATCTGTGGAAAGAAAGATTTTTGGTTTAAGTTTTATGTGTGTAGTGGAAGCAGAAACAGAAGAAGTGTGAAAGAAATCACGTTCTTTGATAGTTTAATATTCCAGCATTTCTCAAGTCCTCTGCTGTTACAGCAAATAGAAGACACTTTAAAAGCCCTTCACCCTAAAAAAAGGAAAGTGTATGTATCAGTCACCATATGCTCCTTGTGGGAGATTCTCATGTCTTGCTGAGTTGTTCTGGGCATGAGGCCAGAAGTAGGACAAAGGTGGCTTTAGGCCACCTTCACATGGGGCCAGCTGGGGCTGGTCCATTCCCTAGCATAAAAGCAACTTTCCATCATCTCTAACTTACAGTCATCTACCCAGGGTCCCAATGGGCTATTTTGATAGCAAGTGGTCAGGGGGGAGTAGGACCACCCTAGCCAAACCTCCTTTTTTCCATGCCTAGACCCTATGCTGGCATAAGAGCATCCTGAAAAGTTACAAACATTAGCATTTCCAGTGAACGGTAATGAAGGAATGGAAGTAACAGGAACATAAGTAAAATGGAAAGGATTTAAATCAAATAAAATTGGTGTCAGTCAAAGTGATTTTTTTTAGTGGCTCCCCTTTTCTCTTATATAAATTTTCTAAGAATGTAAATCTGCAGTTACTCAGGAAATGGTATATTTATCAGTTTGATATAGGTTTTTTAAAAATAAAAAATGACTAATAACCCTTGTTTTTACAGATCAGCTGATTTTTAACCCACTAAAAAGCCAGTCAGAATGCATACTTTAAATTGTGCTACACTATGCAACTCTTGCTTCACCACCACCATGTACATCTATCAAATAGAACAAGAGTAGCTGCGTCATAAATCATTTGGTACAACATTAGTAAAGTCTTTGTATCAGGCTACTGTCACAGAAGAAATGTTTCCCCCTTTGAAAATAAATATCTTGCCTTGGCTTTGATGTTCAGTTTGATAAACGATTTGACTTTGCCTTAGGATTTCTGTGGTAGAGGGAGACCATTATTCCACGACAACATTTAATTTCATTGATATTATCTATTAATTTAATTGTATTTGAGGCTTGTGACAATCCTAAATTTGGAGGGGGGAGGGGAAGATGCTAAATTAACCTGTTACACATCAGGCTTACAATACCAGCAGCTCATTAACCTTGGGAAACAAATTTCTACCTAAACTAATATTTTTGCTCTTTGCTATTCTTCAATATTATTCTGATCATCTCAAATGCTACTGGGAATGGGGAATGGGGCACCACAAGCAAATATGCTGGGGAGCGTGCTAATGCAAATAAAAACACATTCCATGCTTGCATGCTTCCTGTGCACAGGAAGGCCCTGTGACCTTATAGATAGGTAAATCAGGGGACAAAGGTACAAGCCATATTTTCAAACCAGGCCTCTGAGTCTTAGGGTACGTTGGGCCAGATTTTCAGATGTGTGACCACCTGCAGCTCCCAGTGACTTCATTTGGAATGATGCGTGCTCAGCACTTTGGAAAATTAGGCACTAGGTATTTTAAGTTGGGAGCCCAAAGTCACAGGCCACTTTTGAGAATTTTGGCTTAAATTGCTAGAGTCACACAGTAAGTCAGTGGCAGAACAGTAACAGAAGGCAGGTGTCCTGATCAGTAATCCAATGCCCTAGACATTGTTATACCAGTTTGCCTGTTGCTATCCTCCACAGAGGCTCCTGAGCTCTTTGCTAATCTTTTGCTGCTGAGCTGAATGATTCTGTGAAGGCAGCATCTTGCTTTGTGTGTGAAATGTCCAACATGCCCTCAGTCACAGGGGTTTTAATTGTGTTAATGAGATCAGTGCCCAGAATTTATTTACTAATATTTAATGCTGAATTCTACTGTAGCTATGGGATGTACAGGGATACCAAACAAGGAAGGCTTTCTTATCAGATACTTAAAATAACTCTGCAGAGCTTTCAGACATATTTTAACAGTAACAGAAAAGTTCAGATGAAGAAGGAATGGAATACTAGCCACTTTCTGTTGGCAGGAAAAATAGATACAGCAAAAATAATAATGTAATGCAAATATAGCTTTACAAAATGCATGGATTCAGAAACCAGTAGAAGGTTATACTTAGTGAGTTAACTAAGTGATAATAAACAATTAGAAAATGTGATTTACTTTTTTGCAGAATTAAATTCAAGTTTAAAGCAGTATGAAGGGACAGCCATTGGGAAAACATGTAGTAACCAATGCTGAGAATTATATTTAACCTCAGGCCATAATTAAATGTTTGCATGTAACATCTATATTTCATTCTTTGAGACTGCAGCATAAACTATGAAAATAGATGACTCTAACATACGGTACATGATTTGCATTATTTTGTACATGATAGCCATACAAATATAAATACGCAAGCTGGAACATACCAAAATAGTATAGCAGACAGGGAGGAAGAAAGATAAAATTAGTTTTAAAATTGACCAGGTTGTGATAACTTGAGACACTTCAATGGCACTGGCCACTTTTAAGATAGTGTTTGAATTTATGTTTATGAATTTATTGGGGCCAGGATCACATGTTTCTTATCAAAGTAGTGGGCTTTAGGAAACAAGCATGAAAGGGGAAGATGCATTCTTTGGTGATCTTTCTAGTCAGATCAAAGAAAGAACTGAAGATGAGCAACATGGGTTCATTGTTAGGGCTATATGAAACGTTTCTATGGAAACCAGGAAGTCCATGAAATGTTCCTGGCTTACAAACTGAAAAGCACAGCCCTAGTTTATCAAGAGGTTTGCTAAATTTCTTTAAATTTAAGAGAACTTGGACCAATTAATGATTTTTCATCCAAACTAAGGAAAGCTCATCATCTTGACATAAAACCAGGTGATGACTTGAACTGGATTGAATTTTTGTGTGTGTTTGCACCAAAATTTGAAGTGAAATTTATTGGATACAAAGTCAGATTAACAGAAACCCCAAAACTTTATTTGCCCAGTTTTTCATTAGACTAGGGCCATGTCGTAGATGCCTTTGCTATGTGGGGGCTTCCCTATGCAGGACCACAAAGGAGTGCATTTTGTGGGAAAGCAAGAAAAGTGGCAGGGGTATAGGTAGGATGTGCCTCCAATGTTGATTCACCTGTCCAGGTGGGGCTGGATGGACAGTGAACCACTTCCATTGTTCCTTCCAATATCCAGGAGTAGAGTGAATAATGGATTTGGTTTTGGCTCACTGGTAATTCCAAAACATTTGGGGGAAAATCATTTCAGGTTACACCAAAAACTTTTTTTTTTAAATTTGGTGAATCAAAAAGCTGAGGAAAAATTGGTTTAGATTGAACCAAATATTGCATTTTTGATTTTCACCATTTAAAACCATTTTTGATTAAAGAAAAAAGGAAATTTTGAAACAAAGAGTTATTTTGAACTGAAAACCCAAACATTTCATTTCAAAAAGGTCAAACTGGAAAATTTTGATTTTCTCTGCATTTTTTTAGCCTTTTTTTTAACAAAACAATTCAGTGAAACTAGTACAAATTTGTGAAATGTTTTGGTGTCACTGAATCTTCATTTTCATGGACAAAATTTTTCAGCTGAAAAATTTCACCCCGTTCTATTTAGGAATAGTAATTGCCAAACCTGACTACACAGGAACACTGGGCACTTTTTGTGAATTGCAGTTGAATTCAATCCTTCCTGCCCCGGGGATTTTATTACACAAAGCATTTTACTCAGCCTGTACGCTGGGGACCAGGATTTATTCCAATATCTTCTATTGATGCTCCACTAACATGAAAAAAATTATTTGGCTTTTTTCCAAATTTGTTAAAAAAAAAAATAAACTGTGTGTGCAAGCAGTTTCTGTCCAAAATTTGCTTTTTCAGAAAGACAATCTGCAAACAAGGACTTTAATGAATAGTTCTTTGTCAGTCTACATTCTATCAGCCCTACGTACATACCGTAGTCCTCTAATTCTGAGCTGCAGATGAACCATAATGTTCTTTTATTTTGATGGAATTTCATGAGTTCAAGCATGATGGTTTGCCTGAGGTGAATTGGGAGACTTTATAAGCTTTCTTGTTCAGCTAGGACTCTTAGCACACAGCACTATCAAAAGTAGATCATCTCAGATGTCCATTTGCCAGCCTTAATGATGTTTCAGATCATCCCAGTGATTACATATCACAACGAAACGGGAAGAAAAGAAACTGTTGTCATTTCTGTAGTGGCTTCTCACAGTAATTTAGGGCTATTAATGAATGACTAAAGGTAAAACCTTTTCATCCAACTGAGTGAAAGGTAATTCATACTGGGTGAAATTTGCTCCCTCAGACAGACCTGAACAATTGATTAAACTACGTTGCCTGAGGAAATCTGGGCACCATCAGAATAACTGAATTAGGCACAGGTTTCAGAGTAGCAGCCGTGTTAGTCTGTATTCGCAAAAAGAAAAGGAGTACTTGTGGCACCTTAGAGACTAACAAATTTATTAGAGCATAAGCTTTCGTGAGCTACAGCTCACTTCATCGGATGCATTTGGTGGAAAAAACAGAGGAGAGATTTATATACACACACACAGAGAACATGAAACAATGGGTTTATCATACACACTGTAAGGAGAGTGATCACTTAAGATAAGCCATCACCAACAGCAGGGGGGGGAAGGAGGAAAACCTTTCATGGTGACAAGCAGGTAGGCTAATTCCAGCAGTTAACAAGAATATCAGAGGAACAGTGGGGGGTGGGGTGGGAGGGAGAAATACCATGGGGAAATAGTTTTACTTTGTGTAATGACTCATCCATTCCCAGTCTCTATTCAAGCCTAAGTTAATTGTATCCAGTTTGCAAATTAATTCCAATTCAGCAGTCTCTCGTTGGAGTCTGTTTTTGAAGCTTTTTTGTTGAAGTATAGCCACTCTTAGGTCTGTGATCGAGTGACCAGAGAGATTGAAGTGTTCTCCAACTGGTTTTTGAATGTTATAATTCTTGACGTCTGATTTGTGTCCATTCATTCTTTTACGTAGAGACTGTCCAGTTTGGCCAATGTACATGGCAGAGGGGCATTGCTGGCACATGATGGCATATATCAAATTGGTAGATGCGCAGGTGAACGAGCCTCTGATAGTGTGGCTGATGTGATTAGGCCCTGTGATGGTATCCCCTGAATAGATATGTGGACAGAGTTGGCAACGGGCTTTGTTGCAAGGATAGGTTCCTGGGTTAGTGGTTCTGTTGTGTGGTGTGTGGTTGCTGGTGAGTATTTGCTTCAGATTGGGGGGCTGTCTGTAAGCAAGGACTGGTCTGTCTCCCAAGATCTGAGAGAGCGATGGCTCGTCCTTCAGGATAGGTTGTAGATCCTTGATGATGCGTTGGAGAGGTTTTAGTTGGGGGCTGAAGGTGATGGCTAGTGGCGTTCTGTTGTTTTCTTTGTTGGGCCTGTCCTGTAGTAGGTGACTTCTGGGTACTCTTCTGGCTCTGTCAATCTGTTTCTTCACTTCAGCAGGTGGGTATTGTAGTTGTAGGAATGCATGATAGAGATCTTGTAGGTGTTTGTCTCTGTCTGAGGGGTTGGAGCAAATGCGGTTATATCGTAGCGCTTGGCTGTAGACAATGGATCGAGTGGTATGATCTGGATGAATTAGGCACGTCTCTGACAACTTAAATTCTGCTTATCTTTACTCTTCACTTTCAACCAGATATAAAATGGAAAGATTAAAATATTGTGCTAAAAGATGAACAGGATAAAATGGATCAGCAGTAGAAGTGTAAGAGAGCTTGACACGAGTATCTATTTTTGACATTTTCTAATCTAAGGTATTTTATTTTGACCAGGCGTACGAACAGTTAATATCCTTTACGCGTTTCCCATTTAAAATTAGTATATCTAGGTTTTACCTACACTGTAATCCTACCTCTTAGGTGCTGTGTATCAGTTGCATAATCCTGGGGAAAGGCACTGTTGCTGTCAGACCAAACGCGCTGTCAGCCGAAATAACAGGATTTTTGCTTACTGCTTTATCTTCTGACATCACTTAGTCATTGTTTGTCTCCGATTTTTATGGGTCTGATCTTGCTTCCATTGGGCCCAGTTCTGCTATTTTTATACTGAGTAGCACTGTATTTCAGTGTAAATACTTGTCATTTAAGCCATAGGGAGGCCATGAAGTTTCGCACAACCTGACATGCTTAGCATTTTTTGCTCAGGAGAGGTTCATGATTCTGGAGCAGCGGAAGAGAGGCTGGTCACAAAGGAGGGGCTCTAGCATTGCTGTGTAGAACTTGCATAACACCTGTGAGCACCATACCTGGAATTCTGGGCCATAAAAACAAGGTAGATTTAATTTATGAAATGTTAGGTTGGGTGATTCTTTAATAAGGATTTTAAAAATACATAAAAATGCAAGATACAATAATGAACAACTAGAATCTCAGGGTTAACCAGAATTTCCTTGATAATGTGACTCTGTTTAATATTATTTTAATTAAATGCATTATAATACAGACGCAACTACACTGAGAGAAAGAGAAGCAGTGTTCTTTCTCCATAAATATATACAGTTAATATAGAGGCAGGGCTGTGACAGTGAGAAGGCAAAGGGGCATTAAGACCAAATTCAGTAATAGAATCGGAGGGTCCTATGCAGGAAAGTAGTTAATTTCAGCATTGCCGTTAGGAAAGAACATGATTGACTTCCAAAATACCACATTTAATATGTGATCTCCTGCAAGTATAAAATCTTTCAGGCCTTTTGCCAAAAAGTTTACTGAGAGGGATCAGGTTGCAGAAGCTATGGGTCCCATGCAGGATTATACTTGCACAGTTAAATTCAATAATCCAGAATAAACTTTTACATTTTAACTATATAGGATTCAAAGTCTCTGCATCAAGAACCACAAATGTTCCGAATTAAATAGGAGCATCTTCAGTGTGGTACCTGGGAGTCAGACAGAGAAAATCATTATTAACAAAAACAAGAGAAAAAGGAGTACTTGTGGCACCTTAGAGACTAACAAATTTATTTGAGCATAAGCTTTGGTGAGCTACAGCTCACTTCATCGGATGCATTCAGTGGATTCAATGCATCTGATGAAGTGAGCTGTAGCTCACTAAAGCTTATGCTCAAATAAATTTGTTAGTCTCTAAGGTGCCACAAGTACTCCTTTTCTTTTTGTGAATACAGACTAACACGGCAGCTACTTAAAAACAAGAGGTGCACTCTTAATAACCCCACCAGCACCATCCTGAATGTGTATCCCAAAGGGTTACCTCTTTCAGGAGTGGGGTTGTGGTTCACGCTCACAGAACTGTACATGCACATAATAGTTCATGTGGAGACTGGATAACTGCTTGTGGAATTACCCCATTTGCATGTGCAAGTCCACAGGACAATTTGAGGCTGTCCTGAAGATGTGGCCTTGAATGTTTAAAAATTAAGGACATAATATAGAGAGGAGAATTCAGTATACTTTTAAAAATGTTATACAACTGGACTGGGAATACTTACAGTTTAACTAGGTTATGAATTAACACTTAAGTGCATTAGTGCAGCAAAGTGATGACCCTCATCTGACCTTGGGACCCACTGTACAGTCTCCTTTAGCTGCCATTCTACTGAAAATAACGGGGACATGCATAATAATACAGTCCTGGAGTGCAAGAAGGATGGCCTCCAGGAATTAACAGACTGTTCTCTGCCTGGTGTAGTGGTGTAATATAGCAAAACCCTGTGTCGGTTCCAGGATATTAGAGAGACAAGGTGGTTGAGGTAATATCTTCCATTGGACCAACCTCTGTTGGTGAGAGAGACAACAAGCTTTCAAACTACATACCCAGAGCTTTTAGGGACTGAATTTGGATACCTTTACACATGCTCAACAGTACATTACAGCACAGATCTGGGAAAGGCACTCAGAATGTCACAGCTAAATACAAGGTCAAACAGATAGCGTAAGTAGTTAGGTCCCTTACAACATGTGCTAACTACTTATGCTAAACTATCTGTTCGGTCTTGCATTTATCTATGATACACACCTTTCCTAGACCTGAGGAAGAGCTCTGTATATGTAGCTTGAAAGCTTGTCTCTCTCACCAACAGAAGTGGGTTCAACCAATGAAAGATATTACCTCACTCACCATTTCTCTATAAGGTGCATCGGGCATCTACTGTCCTCTGCCACTGTTTTGCCACACCCTGCCCAAATGTGACCTTTTGAGGGAAAGGAACAGCAAATTTAAACCTCCAAGAGTTATACCAGCAAAATTTGGTCCTCCAGCACCTAGAGACCCAGGAGTGGGTAGAAGCCAATCAGGGCACAGCAGGCAAGGTTAAAAAAAATGTGACTGCTTCCTCCAAGAATAGTTCAGAGTAAAGCTGGAACAGGGGAAGAAGGACCTCCCTGGTCTTAACCCAGAAACCTGATTTGGTCAGGGGCCTAACTCTGATCGTGCCTTTTGCCTGAGCCAGTGAAAGACTGTTGTAGAATTTAAAGTCCATGTGGTCATCTGGCATTGGGTATTAATTGTCTGCTGTAAAATGAAAGACAACTTGAGACACTCCAGTGATTCAAGCGAATCTGTGACATAGCCCCATGATTCCTGCTTGGAAAGACCATATAATTAAACTCTGCTTTAGAGAGACGTGAATCTTCTGACTACAGTATCTTTTCTGCCAATGAATACTCCAAAGCATCAAACTGTTATTACCAAAAACATTACCTCCAGAAGATGGTGTGTAGTGCTACTACTGGAGACTAGAACCTGACATTTTTCAGCTGCAGAGCTAGCAACCAATCAACAACTCATGACTGTATCTGTAACCTGCACCTGTCTATCTTAATCTTTACTGTTTAAGCCATGTCGTCATTTAGGCCCTGATTCATTGACTCTCTGCTTGACTCCATCCCTGTCCTGCAAAGCACTTAAAGACTTTCTGTAGATTAGTATTTAAAGGTGTGGTGTTAGAAAGGATTAACAAACAGAGGTTAGACAAGGTTGTGTAGCCTTTAACATATGTTAAGCTGTGTTAAAGCCCAGGGGAACCTAGGCTTTAATTCAACCAATTTAGCATTTTTTAAAGTCTATCTGAATTCAGTCCTAAAAGCTGAGTGTTTCTCATCATGGTTCATGAAGGAAGGGAGAGTGTCCTCTTAATGACAACTGTTGCTCCATAGAAAGACATCTCCTTTCCCAAAGCTGAAGTATCTCCAGTGCATTCAGGCAGCAATATCCTCCAGCTCATAAGGACTGAATTAGCAGGGCCTGTGGGAAAAGGTAGGTACTGTTAAAGAATTGTACTTGTATGGAATACCTAGTTAGTTTATATTTGAGTTTGATAATTGGACACTTAATTAATCCAGTGTTGAATGCATAACACAGGAAGATGAAAATTATAACAATGTTGAGACAATGTGAAAAATCACAGGTGCTTCACTGCAAATGAATTAAATATTTTATTTCTGTTTGCAGACAGACTTTCTTGAACAAGTGACACTCATGCAGTTATCTAATTAGAAAAGGTCACAAAACAGATCTATGTTGAAATAGCATGTAATTACTAATTAAGTAAACTAATTGCTGCTTTAAACCACGGTTTCATTAAATTCTAATACTGAGCTGGGTAAAGCATCTGCACACCAAGCAACCCAATGAATTCTGGCTTTGCAGTGCTGTGCAAAGGTGCAATTTATAAAACTGCCACCAAGTGAAAAACAATAAGATTTTAAATGCCAAAAGCCTGTGTTGTCCCTGTGCAAAATCCTCACTGCAACTGCTGTACACAGAATGACTCCAGTCTTTTATGGAGTGACCACACTGGCTTAGGTGATCTATCCAGTGATGAGAAAGCCTCATATGGTTCAGACAGGCTCCTTCTAAATACCTAAAACATAGAGCTTTCAGTTGGGTATTGAACAAAATTCTGAAAAAGCAAAGGAAGTCACAACAAATAGCGGTTTCCGTCTTTGTTCCCTGTGTTTTCATGTGTGTGTGACTCTATACATACAGAAATTTTTTGAATGATGATTTTTTTGTATTCATTATGGCTATAGAACCTGTTGAAAAGACTTTATTGGAAAAATGTGTTTTGTTTACACTTTGATCTGAGCTGGGGCTCACTCCACTATTTTAGGGCAAAATGTTGTGTAGCTGGCTTCCCAGCATAGAGAATAGCCAGGCAGGTGCTCAGGTTATGGAAATGTGTAGATGATTATCTGAGTTGCATTTGTTTCACTCATCCAGAAAGCAGGCTGAAAATCATGTGAGAAAAGACAACATTTGTCTGGACAGGAGTTTGCAATTCAGGTCAGGCTTCAAGGAAAGATTTGGCTAGAAGTAAAGGAGGTGCCATGTCAGAACAGACACGTTAGTCCAGCCTCCCTTGCTCTGAAGAGAGCATTTGGTCCTAAGAAAGAAAAGAAAATATGTCAATGAGAATTATGAGAAACATTCTTTTGAATTAGGAATGACTACGCTCCTTTAAAAGAAAAGGAGTACTTGTGGCACCTTAGAGACTAACAAATTTATTAGAGCATAAGCTTTCGTGAGCTACAGCTCACTTTATCGGATGCAAGTACTCCTTTTCTTTTTGCGAATACAGACTAACATGGCTGCTACTCTGAAACCTGTCATTACGCTCCTTTAGAAAGTAGTTTTGCAAATTCATGTCTCTAGTTTCATATTTTATGGCTGCACCTTATGATGTCATCAATAAAATGTATAATTATGCTGTAGGACTTCATTTAGACAATATAACCTTAAATTTTAACTCAGAGAATAGGAGTTTTCACTTGCTTCATTTACAGTCTGGATTGTAATTAGAGTATCTAGTGACACCTAGTGACGGAGACCGGAACACAGATACATCCAAGAGATGTTTGCATTAAAGAGGCTGATGCTGTGTAAAGTATGAAGTGGAAGCATGCTGCTTGCCAGAGATTCTAGCTGGGGAGAAAACCTCTAGCCATTCTCTCCTAGTAAAATAATAATCATTAAAAATAATTGTCTAGGCTCTAGACTCACCACATAATAAAGTTAATTGTGGGTGTGAACGTGAATGTGGTTGTGAACCTTGATTAGGTTCCATGAGATATCCAAAGACCTTCAAGCATGAGGCCACTGTGATGGGAAGAGAGACTGAACATGGGAATGGGGTGCGAAAGAGCCATAGGGAGAGAGGAGAAACGGAAGCACTGTGAAGAGCATAGGGGGTAAACCATTTTTTTTGCAAATCGAAAGTGCTGCTGTTGCCATGGGGGGAAAAAGAGTTTTGTCTAGAATTGGAAGTGGCTGGGATACTCCCAGCTCCTGGGGAGGCTGAACAGGGCATGACCTACACATGGAAGATGTTGGCATATGGGGCAAGGGTTGGAGAGTAGTGGAGGCTTTAGGGGGTTGGGGACAAGAGCGGATACCTGCTACATGCAATTTTACAAAGGCGTCCCATTTTCTTAAATGACAGACTGGATTCTCTGGTGTGCTGAGGTCACCTTGTGAGAAGTGTGTGAATAGCCAGTAGTGAATTGTCAGAAGCAGAAAAGCTGTCTTCTGGCAGAAAGCTGGTGGAATCAGCTGTGCCACAACCTACACCAGCAAAAAGAAATGACTCATGGTCAAGGTGTGGCCAGGGAGGGAAAGATTGTAGTGGAATGGAGCTCCCTGCACCCAGTCTATCACTGACGTATGGTCCTGTGCAGTCCTAACTTGTACAGGAGCAGGGCACCCCTGAAATCAGGGAGCTGCAGCTGGATCTCTCAGGGGCCCCTCTCCACTGCATCTTTATGTAGCTGTACATTCAGCTCACACAGATATGCAGATCTTACCATTTTGCTGCCCTCTACGTATTTATATTAGTTTGGAATAATTTCAATGCACTGAACGCACTTTAGAAACCACTTGTAGAACTGTAGAATAGATTCAGGAGAAAGCATGGCCAGTTTTCTTTTTAAATCCCAAATATGGTGTGTATGACTGTACAGGATGAGGCTGTAGTGCAATGAATAAAATGGCCCCTCGAGTTTGTTCATATCTTCCACCAGAAAAGGCAGGGGAGCTAGGAGGCAAAAAAGTCCATAGTGAGAGGGGAGAAATGTAGGGTGTCTCAGAGGCAGCTGAGCTCCAGTTCTCCACGTGCAAATGGTTGGAGCCTGTTGCAGTGGATTCCTTCCAGGTGCAGAGCTAAGAGGGGCAGGGACCCTTAGCCTGGGCCAGTTACTTAAACTCTTCGGGGCAGGGACCATCTACTACTTTGTGTTTGTACAGTGCCGAGCACAATTCTTGCCACTAGATGTTCTTGGTTGGCTTTTAGGTACTGCTGTAATAAACATCATTAAGCAGATTAAGTGGGAAAGATCACTATGACAGTGCCACTGCTATTTAACAATGGATTTATTATTATTATTTTTTGTGCTTACCCACTATTCACTGAAATTTTCACTGGCACTCATCTCGAAGACTGGAATAACAGAAATGAAATTCAATAGTACAAAGTGCAAGGTCATGTACTTAGGGTCTGAAAATAAGAACATTTGCTATAAGATGGGGCTTATCTGTTAGAAATAACAGTGGAGGAGAGACCTGGTTGTGTGTGTCTATCACAGGATGACTATGAGCCACAGATGTGATGCAGGCAGCAAAAAAGGCTGATGCTATCATAGGATGATGTAGCAGGCAAGACAATTTTAATAGAGATAGGGAAATATTAATGCCATTTTACAGGGCACTGATAAGACTCATCTAGAACACTATGTACAATTTTGGTTGCCCATGTTCAAGGAAGATGAATTCAAACTGGAACAGGTGCAGAGAAGAGCTACTAGGATCATCAGGGGAAAGGAGGGCCTAGCTTATGAGAGGAGACTGGAAGAGCTTTGTTTGTTTAGGCTAGCAAAATAAAGGCTGGGAGGGGAGATGACCACTCTCTATAAATACATTAGGGGGTAAACACCAAGGAAGGTGAAGAGCTATATAAGCTAAAGGCCAATGGTGGCACATGAGCAAATGGGTATAAACTGGTGATACACAAATTCATGCTGGAAATTAAAGGGTTTCTTTACCATCAGAGGGGGTGAGGTTCTGGAACAGCCTCCCAACAGGAATTGTGGGGGCAAACACTTAATTAGTTTTAAGAGCAAGCTGAACAAATTTATGAGGGGGTTGTATGATAGGGTTACTTGTGATGGTGCCAGCAGGGCTCAACAGCCCTGGGAGTCCCTTCCCATTTATGTCCCATCCAGTCATGCTTCAGGGTTTCAACTTGTCATCTGAAAGGTTGAGGAAGCGTTTCCCTCTACCTCGCCCCCCTCCCCTCCAATGTATTCTGGTTTGTTTGCTTGTGTTTGTTTCTTTCTCCTTCCTCTGAAGCATCAGAGATGGCCAGAACTGGAGATGGGACACTGGACCAGGTGGCCAATGCTCTGAAGTGATGCTGAAAATTCTCTTTCTCAGGTGCATGGCTGGCTGGTTCCTTGATCACATGTTCAGGGTCTAACTGATCGCCATATGTGGGAAAGAATATTCCCCGAGGTCAAAATGGCAGTGGACTTGGGGTGAGAGGGGGAGACTTCTCTTCCTCTGCAACATGGAGCATGGGTCACTTAGCAAGATTATCCAGGTACATCTCAATTAATCAATTCCCTGCCATTGTAGGGGCCTTGGGCACTTGTACATGTCCTCAGTCCCTTCTATTCTCTGCTGTCTAGTCTCCTGTGGGCTGTAATACTTTGGTCTGATTTAGGTTGCTGGGTTGAGTGTTTGGGTGCTGAGTGGTGTTGGTTGCCTGTGATATACAGAAGGATGGAGTAGATGGTCTGGTGGTTCCTTCTGGCTTTAACTCTTTGCTGAAATCTCTGGCAGGTTTTCTCTCTTGGCATCCATTTGAATCATGCAGGATGTAGTGAGGCGGGGTGGCCTCCCAATGATCCGGAGTGGGAGGGCCCCGCACTGAGCCCCGGTGGGTGGAACCAAGACCTAGTTGCCCCTCCCCCAGGAAGTGGGTGGGAGGGGCAGAAAGTATAAAAGTGCCCCAGAAAGCTCAGTAGGAGGCAACCACTAGAGACACCAGGCGCCTCCTGTGGCCTCCTGAGCTGGGAAGCAATGGAGGGTGCCAAGGGAGCAGAGGACTGGCCTGTGCCACTGAGGCTGCTAGCTGATTCAGACCTGGAGGAAGTGGACAACTGGCCCAGACAGCCCAGACCACTGTCAGACCTGACCCCCAAAGACTTGCTCGTGGCCCTGGAAGCCACCCTCAACTTTGACCCCTCCTCACAGCAACAGGTACACCAAGGAGGGGAGTGTGGAAGTGGCCCAGGGATAGCAAACCCCTGTCTAGCCGCAACACTGACAGAGGGTGAGTCAGCGTGTTGCGGCATGGATCCCTGCTGACCCAGTGACAAAGCGCTTTGTCACTGTTAGGGCCCTGGGCCGGGACACAGTGGAGTGGGTGGAGTCTGTCCCCCCTGCCACCACAACCCGGGGTGGCACTCTCCCCTTCCCCAGGCTGGAAGCCTGAGCCTCAGACTCTTTGTTGCCCCGCCTTGATCCAGGGCCTGGGATAATTGACTGTTTATTTGCTGCTTAGCCTGCATACAGATCTGAGCCTCAGACTCTGTGTTGTCCCAGCCCGATTCAGGGCTGGAGCCCATTGACTGTTTGTTTCCTGCCCAGCCTGAGCTCAGGCCTGGACCCCAGCTGCACGCAGAGATTGCTTTATTCCCCATGGCAGCCAATGTAGCGGGGTGGCCTCCCAAGGACCAGTGGTGGGAGGGCTCCCACACCAAGCCACTACACTTGGTGGAGAATGCAGGCATCGACCCGACCCCTGTGATAAGGGGTCCCGTGGATGCCCCTGAGGAGTTCTTGGAAGAAAAAAGAGAGAGAGAGGGAGAAAAGGATGGAGCTGGACAACCTCCTTAAGTACCTGGCTGAAAGCCAGCAGCAGCAGCAACAGCAACTGGTACAGCAGTTGGGGGTCCAACAACAGGAAATCCTCCGGGAGCGCAGCATTGGGAGCTGCAGCAGCAGTGCCTCCAACAGCTCACAACCTTGCTACCCCAACCCAGTGGGCCCCCATCGGGGGGGGCGTTGGCCCCACTACGGCTCCGGTACCTGTCAGGCTTTCGTAGATGGAACCTGAGGACAATCCGGAAGCGTTCTTGGAGACCTTCGAGCAGGTTGCTGTGGTGGCGGGGTGGCCTCAGAAGCAATGGGTAACCCTCTTGGCCCCATACTTGAGTAGAATCACCCAGGCTGCCAGTTGAAGATGTGTGAGAGTACAGGCAGGTGAAGATGGCCATCCTGGACACCCTGGATATTACACCTGAGACCTTTCGTTGGCGGCTCAGAAAGGCGACCTACCCTCCAGGGGCTCGACCTCACACTGTTGCCCATGAGATAAAGGACCTTTGCTGGTGGTGGTTGCTCCCAGAGTGGCATTCGGTGGGAGAAGTTGCAGAGAAAGTGGTCCTGGAGCAATTCACCCAGATTCTCCCACCCTGCTGTAGGGCATGGGTACTCCAACACTGCCCAAAAACTTTAAGGGCTGTCACCTTGATGGAGGACTTCATGGCTGCTGAAGATCCCATTGGGCCGGGGACCTGGGCTCTGGGCACCACAACTAGGGTGATGACCCCAGTGTCGACCCAGACCCAGACCTGAGCAGCGCCTGGGCACCCTCAACTCCGAGAACTGCACCTGTAAATCCCACCCCCCAATCATCCACAGGGTGCATCTCTCGAGAAGCGTTGAGCTTGGCAGGCCTGGATTATCATAGGAGCCCACCTCTAGATGTAGCGCCCCCAGCAGCACATTCCAATGTGGGGCCCTGCTTCTCATGTGCTGTTTCTGACACTTACAGCAGGAATGTCCAGAGATGGATGGTAGCTTTGGCCAGGTCTGCACTGGGGAATCTCGGGTCCATGAGCCATCCTCCTGAAGCTGACAACATCAGTGGAAGTGGGTCCCAAGCCCGTCATGACCCTCCTGGATTCAGGATGTGGGCAGACCCTCATATGGCAGGGAGTCATCCCGAACTCAAAAAGGACTGAGGGAAAGATTCGACTCCAGTGTGTTCACGAAGACATAAAAGTACTCCCCTGGGTCTGGGTACTTCTATCAAGCGCTTTAATAGAACACTCAAGACAATGCTGAGAAAATTTCCTCCTCAAGAACTACAAAAGTGGGACCAGCTACTTCCACCATTGCTCCTGGCCATCCGCGAGGTACCCCAGTCGTCCACTAAGTTTTCCCCCTTTGAACTCTTGTATGGGTGCCAGCCCCGCGGTGTACTGGATATGATGACAGAGGGCTGGGAGTACACCCCCTCAACCTCCCAGGGACTCCTCCAATATGTACTGCAATTGTGAGACTGGCTTGACCGAGCTGGGACCCTCGCCCAAGAAAATCTTCAATTAGCTCAAGGGATCCTGGAGCAGTGCTATAACCACAGGGCCCAAACAAGAAGCTTTGCACCTGGGGACCGGGTACTTCTACTCCTCCCATCAGACGAGTTGAAGTTTCTGGCCCAGTGGCAAGATCTGTATGAAATCGTCTGTCAGATGGGGCCTGTCACCTACAAGGTTCACCAGCCTGACCGGAGGAAGAAGAAACAGGTGTACCATGTGAACCTCTTGAAACCCTGGCATGCCTGGGAAGGATTGTTAATCGCCCCCTACCCACCCAAACCAGCCCTAGGGGCCCAAATGCCTGAGTTGGGCAAGACAGAGGAGCCTTGGCTGTTGACTGATCAGCGGAAACAAGCTCAGTGCCTCCTGGAAGCCTTCCGGAAGACTTTCACCACACGCCCTGGCCAGATCATCGTGGTATGGCACACAATTCAGACGACCTCAGGACAGGTGGTCCAAGAAGCTACTCACCCCCTCCCACAGCAGATGCGAGAGATCATGGAAAAGGAGATCCAAATGATGGTAGAATTGGGAGTCATCGAGCAGTCGTGAAGCGAGTGGTGCAGCCCCATTGTACTGGTCTCAAAACCTGATGGGGAGCCATAACTTCTATATCGACTTTTGGAAGGTAAATGCAATCTTGAAGTTTGACACCTATCTGATTCCCCAGATTGATGAGCTCCTTGACCGTCTTGGAACTGCCAATTACATCACCACACTTGATCTCACAAAAGGGTATTGGCAGATCTCCCCTGGACCCACATTCCAGAGAAAAGACAGCTTTCACCACTCCGACAGGGCTGTATCAATTTGTTTGGATGCCTTTCGGCCTCTATGGGGCCCCGGCTACCTTTCAGCGCATGATGAATCACCTCCTAAGTCCGCATATCGCCCACGTGGCCACTTGCCTAAACGACATTGTTATCTATACTCCCCATTGGGAAGAACACTTAATCTGGGTAGCAGCGGTCCTGTGGACCATTGAGAGCACTTCGTTCCCCACAGCAGCTGACATATCAGTGATGTAGTGAGGTGGGGTGGCCTCCCCAAGGACCCGGAGTGGGAGGGCCCCCGCACTGAACCACTACACAGGAATTCTCACCTCACTCTGAAATCTATTTAAACTCCCTACAGTAACACAAGGTCTGTCTAAACTAGTTTAAAAAGAACTGAAAATAAATATTATAGATTTACTGTTTGACCACCGACATCTGCACATTCATCCTACGTGTCTTTAGGGCTCATCTAGATGAATAGTTAGTGCACAGCAAGCGGAGGTGTAAATCTAAAATGCACTAGCATGCCGCACACCAACTGTCCATATGGACCTTAGAGTCATAGAATCATAGAACTGGAAGGGACCTTGAGAGGTCATCTAGTCCAGTCCCTGGCACTCAAAGCAGGACTAAGTATTATCTAGACCATCCCTGACATGTGTTCGTCCAACCTGCTCTTAAAAATCCCCAAAGATGGACATTCCACAACCTCCCTAGGCAATTTATTCCAGTGCTTAACTGCTCTGACAGTTGGGAAGTTTTTCCTAATGTCCAACCTAAACTGCCCTTGCTGCAATTTAAGCCCATTGCTTCTTGTCCTATCCTCAGAGGTTAAGAAGAATAGTTTTTCTCCCTCCTCCCTGTAACAACCTTTTATGTACTTGAAAACTGTTATGTCCCCTCTCAGTCTTCTCTTCTCCAGACTAAACAAACCCAATTTTTTCAATGTTCCCTCATAGGTCATGTTTTCTAGACCTTTAATCATTTTTGTTGGTCTTCCCTAGACTTTCTCCAATTAGTCCACATCTTTCCTGAAATGTGGTGCCCAGAACTAGACCTTGCTGCCATACAATAAAATTTCCCTAGAGCCTACAGACCTGTTCTAGTTTCAAAGCAGAGTAGATCAAAGCACATAAGGGAACTTTCAGTGTGCAGTAGCAAGGTTCACATGGGTAGTCAGTGTGCGGCAGACTAGTGCTTTTTAGATTTACACCCCCGCTTGCTGTTCACTAACTGTTCATCTAGACAAGCCCTTAGTAGCTCAGCTCACCATTCTGGTAGGTGAAGCAACCTTAAAATATCCTGTTGCAGCTTCATAGATCTTCCAGATGTGACCATTCTTGGAAGTGGTTGTGTTGTCATCTTTGTTCTGCCTCCAAGCTGGATGTTTTGCAAAGTGCTGTGACAGTTTATACTGCACTGCTGCCAGGTAGAAACAGTTGATAAATGGGGAAGAGATATAGAGCAACTGAGCAAAAACGAAGTAAACTTAGTGCTTGAGGTGAAAGACAAGTGCATCATGTCCAGAAATTCTATCCTTACAGGAGGGATCAGTGTTTAATCTCTTTGCTGTCTATAGAATTTGTTGCTGCTTTGCAATAATTGCCCATTCCTGAAAATCACAGGACAAGTTATGTTCCTGATCCAGAGGGTTCTCCATGCACAGAAATGTGGATGCTGCCATCCGCTGCACCCTTAACATGAGCAATGTATGCAGGCTGAAAGGAGCAATAAAGGGTGCTCACAGCATGGTAAAATAGCCCACTGGACTGACAGGATTCCTTCTAGAGCCAATCAAGAGCCATCTTGGTCTGAGTCTCTCTGTGCAGCCCTTTGTGCACACAGGTATGGCTAGTTTGGAAAATCTGACTAACTTTCTGTTGCGGGTGGCTCCCAGATCTTGGGGTCACACTGCTGCTAACATGATGTGTAGTGGTGCTGCCATTCCAAGCTGCTTCTTGCTGACTGGGAAGCCTGCACTGCTAATAATCTGAGTGGCCCCCTCACCCGAGGAATCGGGAGGTCCCTCATTTCACTGTAGTCCTGCATAGGGCATGAGACAAGTTCCTCCTGCTTCTTCCTGTTTATCAGGAAATCTCCTTCCATTGTTCCCTTAACTCAATCCGTAAGGAAGGGACCAACTAGTCCTGGACACACTGGAGCAGTTTCTACCATGCGCCAAGCCCCACTCATCAGTCAGGGGTTGTCAGGGAGCCAGGCGTCACAGGCCTTGGCATACGGTAGGTCAGTCTCCTGGCTTCTCTAACTTGCGCTATCAGAGTATGAGCTCTAAGGGATCACATGCTAGCTGAAAATCAGTCTTGTAGAGCTCTACCCCAACACACCTCCTATGCTGGCTTAAGCGGGACAGCTGGAATGGGAGGCAGTTCCTCCAGCTTCATGCTCAACATGCACCTCAGCATTTCCATCCCCACAAACCCTTGCCCAGGAGGGAATTCTCCACTGGCCATTTATGGGTAGAATCCTTTGCTCTGCCTTTGTGGGGCAGATGGTCAGGAGAAGATTGTTGGTGGCATCCTGGACCTTGTAGGTGGTCCAATCAAATTAATTTGCACCGGGCTCTAGATTTTCCTGAGTCGGTCTTCTACTCAGGTAGGATTTGGCATTAATAGCTGTTATTTTAATGGTATTTAAATGGCATTTCTGTGAGTGTCAGTCTTTGACAGGAAGTGGAAGTTTTTTCCTGTGGTTAACAATGATTTTACTGCTGATACTGCAGCTTAAAATGTGACTCTATTAGCACAGATGGCTTTGTGTGGGGGCTGTCAAACCATTAAAAAATCGCCATTAATCACAGTTTTAATTGCACTGTTAAACAATAAGAGAATACTGTTTATTTAAATATTTGTGGATGTTGGGGGGAAGTGTGTGTGTGTGTGTCTGTGGGGGGGGAAGTATGTTTGAGAGAAACTGTGTGTGTGTATTGGGGGAGTGTGTAAGAGAGACAGAGTATTTGAGACTGTGTGTGTGTGGAAGGGAGGAAGGGAGACAAGAGTGTGTGTTGGGGTTAGGTGAGAGAGTGTGCTGTCTCTTTAAGTAGAGCACTCACCAGCCTGAAGGCTTGTTCAATCAGCAGCAGCCACAGGCTCACTGTCCCTCCACCCAGCTCATTGGAGATCCTGTACATGGGCGGGCGGGCAATACTGATAGGGTGACCAGCTGTCCCGATTTTATAGGGAGTATCCTGATTTTTGGGTCTTTTTCTTATATAGGGTCCTATTACCTCCCACCCTCATCCTGATTTTTCACACTTGCTGTCTGGTCACACTACACACTGATATCAGTCCCCCCGCTCTTCACAGCAGACAGGTTCCAGGTCCCAAGCACCTTGGCCAGGGGCAGCTCCAAGGTGTGTGTGTGTGGGGGGGGGAGGATAGGAGCAGCGGCAGCTGCAGAGGGCAGCAGAGCAGAGCAGTGGGGGGAGGAAGGGCTCCCCTGCTCCAGAGGCATCCCCCTGAGCATGGCACCCTAGGCGGTGGCCCAGTCCACCTGCCCCTAAGCCTGGCTCTCCTGAGCCGGCAGCAGCAGGCAGGCTGCCCCTGTTCCCCGACTCCAGCTCAGGGTGGCCGGGTACATAATTGGTCTGGAGCAGCTTGGCCCAGGGCGGCTCCATGGGAGAGGGGCGGGGGGCACCTCTTCCCCAGAGGCACACGGTGGTGCCCCCCTGAGCACGGCACCCTGGTGTGCAATGAACGCTCTTAAAAATGTGTTGATTTGTTTTGCGTTAATCGCATGCATTGACTGTGATTGACAGCAGCCCTACTTTGTACCCAAGTGCCTCCCTCCTGGGCAGGGCAGCTCTGTTGGATTCACACAGTCAGGGTTTCCAGCCGGTGGCTGCTTCTAGCACCTCTCATTTTGACTGCAGAGAGGGTCCATGGTAAGATGATACAGCCAAAGACTGTATCCAAAGACTAGTGGGAGGATAGTAAGAGTCCTGTTCAAGGCCACCAAACCTTCTAGTCCCTCCACTCCTGCAGCTCCCTGGAGTTCTTGGGGGGTCAAAAGGAAGGATACTACCATGGAGGAGGCTGATCCTCCATTTCACACAGGATGGGAGATCTCTGTGCAGAGGGTATCCTTCATATGCCAATCTTGGGAGCATGGTTGGACCTTTAGTTATTAAGTCCTTATCCCAGAAAAACACTCCTCACTTACAGCAGTGCAATCCCATTGATTATGGTCCAGTCGCACTTCTTTTTAGCATATGTGCAAAGTGCCTCAGATCCACCGCTGGTTAGGTCATTAGCTTCCCTGACCTGGTGCTGATGGGGAGTGCCACGTGAACGCTGACCCATGCCCTCCCCCACAGTTGCACTGAAGTACCAGAGTAGGAGAATTTGGCTGAACGAGAGATTTAGCAAAGAAAAGGCTGAGTAAGAATTTGGTACATTCTGATTAAGGAATCTGATTTAAAATGAAGTTCTCACACGATTTCAGCCCCTTCGATCTGGGAACAGAAACTAGGCCCTATCCATTTGAAATCAAAGCAAACATCATAGAGTGGGCACAAATATGGCGATTTGAATTTGAACCCCCACTGGCTCCCAAAATTCCAAACAGTTCAGAGTTGAGGTTTCATTTTCAGGTTTCATTTTGTGTACTGCAGGCTGAAGTAAGCAGCCTGCTGCTGCGGTGAAGGGCTAGGCCATTACTGCATCTTTGTGCTCGCCTGAGTGGGGCTAGCAGTGCTAGCCACTCTAAAGGGGGCAGGGAAGAGTGAGGAGGTGGGGCAATGGCCCTGCACCCTCTGTGCTGGCCAATGGAGATGAGTGCATGCTTTAGGGGTGAAGCAACAGGCACATGCCCCCTGCACATCAGGGATCCCAAAGAGGCACTGGGCAAGCCTGCTGCCTGCTCTACACTTAAAACTTAGGTCAACATAGCTACAGCGCTCAGGCCTGTGAAAAATACACATCCTTGAGCGCCAGAGCTATGTTGACCTAACCCTCATTGTAGGCAGAGCTAGAATGACAAAAGAATGCCCCCACTCTACACTACAAAGTTAGGTTGATGTAAGTCTATTTGTGTTGACCTAGTTATGCATGTGTCTACACTTAAATTTGTCTCCCACAAGTTCAAGTGGCATACTATACTTCCCTGAGCAGTGCAGAGCCAGGGTTGACCTACAGAGGTCAATGCGGTGCAAGTGTAGATACTATATTAGTTGTAAAAAGAAAAGGAGTACTTGTGGCACCTTAGAGACTAACATTTATTTAAACATAAGCTTTCGTGAGCTACAGCTCACTTCATCGGATGCATTCAGTGGAAAATACAGTGGGGAGATATATACATAGAGAACATGAAACAATGGGTGTTACCATACCCACTGTTATGAGTGTGATCACTTAAAGGTGAACTATTACCAGCAGGAGAGTGGGGAGGAAAAATCCTTTTGTAGTGATAATCAAGGTGGGCCATTTCCAGCAGTTGACAAGAACGTCTGAGGAACAGTGGGGGGTGGGGGAGAATAAACATAGGGAAATAGTTTTACTTTGTATAATGACCCATCCACTCCCAGCCTTTATTCAAGCCTAAGTTAATTGTATACAGTTTGCAAATTAATTCCAATTCAGCAGTCTCTCGTTGGAGTCTGTTTTTGAAGTTTTTTTTGTTGAATTGCAACTTTTAGGTCTGTAATCAAATGACCAAAGAGAGTGAAGTGTTTTTACAGGGAGGTGAAAAAATTGGAAAGCAGCTAGCAGAGCGACAAATTATTAGGGGACTGAGATGACTTAAGAGGAGAGGCTGAGGGAACGGGGATTGTTTAGTGTGCGGAAGAGAAGAATGAGGGGGGATTTTATAGCTGCTTTCAACTACCTGATAGGGGGTTCCAAAGAGGATGGATCTAGACTGTTCTCAGTGGTAGCAGATGACAGAGCAAGGAGTAATGGTCTCAAGTTGCAGTTCGGGAGGTTTAGGTTGGATATTAGGAAAAAACTTTCACTAGGAGGGTGGTTAAGCGCTGGAATGCATTACCTAGGGAGGTGGTGGAATCTTTTTCCTTTGAGATTTTTAAGGTCAGGCTTGACAAAGCCCTGGCTAGGATGATTTAGTTGGGGATTGGCCCTGCTCTAAGCAGGGGGTTGGACTAGATTAGACTCCTGAGGTCCCTTCCAACTCTGATATTCTATGGCAAGCCAATGAGGGAGTTGAGAGCCCAGGGCCCATCCTCATGTGAGCTGGAGCTGCCAGGCCAGAGTAGAGTTGAGCTAGGGGAGCTGGAACAGTAGCCCAGAGCTGGGAAAGCGGGAGCAGTGGAGACCAGCTACGTCGATGGTGAGCCAGAACTGAGCTACAGTAGAAAGCCCTAGGACCAGAACCAGGATAGTGGAAGGCCCACTGTGCAGCAAGTAAACTGGAACCAAGCACAATGAGCAGTTAGGAAGGAGGAGATGGGGATCCTGGGCAGAGCGGGCCCAGTGGAGGGAGATGTGGCCAGGCAAGAGGGCCTTGTACACTGGACTCAGATAGGTGATGTAAACCTGATAGAAGGGATGACAGTGTTGAGTAGGGTCACTGCCACTGAGAACCTCAGAGTATGTGGGCACCACCAGAGCAGGTGTCTTACCCATGGTATGACCACAGCACATCCAGGCCTGGGAAGGAGACTGGATGTGTAAGGAATAGACTGAATTTTCTTGAGTTCCAGAGACTATTCACAGCGTCTCTGTGCCTATATTGTGGGGTTCCTTGATCCTTTAACCATCTCTGTTTTTCCCTTATTGCCTCAGTTTTAAAGGGGGAGGAGGGCATGGGCTTGTGGTCTCTGTGACCCCTGGGCAGTGAAGTTCAAAATGTGGCCATAGCAGTCACTGTCATGGGAACAGCGGCATTATGGACTACATGTTGGAGGATGGTTAGAGTTTACACAACTAATATAGGTGTCAGAGTAGCAACCGTGTTAGTCTGTATTTGCAAAAAGAAAAGGAGTACTTGTGGCACCATAGCCCTGGTCTACACTAGGCATTGAGGTGGAATTTAGCAGCATTAAATCAATGTAATTTATTAACTAGACACAGTACTCCAGAGGAAGCCTCACCAATGTCAAATAGAGGGGAATGATCACATCCCTCGATCTGCTGGCAATGCCCCTACTTATACAGCCCAAAATGCCATTAGCCTTCTTGGCAACAAGGGCACACTGTTGACTCCTATCCAGCTTCTCATCCACTATAACCTCTATGTCTTTTTCTTCAGGACTGCTGCCTAACCATTCAGTCTCTCGTCTGTAGCAGCGCATGGGATTCTTCTGTCCTAAGTGCAGGACTTGTCCTTGTTGAACCTCATCAGATTTCTTTTGGCCCAATCCTCCTATTTGTCTAGGGTCCTCTGTATCCTACCCTCCAGCATATCTACCTCTCCTCCCAGTTTAGTGTCATCTGCAAACTTGCTGAAGGTGCAATCCATGCCATTCTCCAGATCATTAAGATATTGAACAAAACCAGCCCCAGGACCAACCCTTGGGGCACTCCACTTGATACCGGTTGCCAACTAGACATGGAGCCACTGATCAGTACCTGTTGAGCCCAATGATCTAGCCAGCTTTCTACCTACCTTATAGTCTATTCATCCAGCCCATACTACTTTAACTTGCTGGCAAGAATACTGTGGGAGATAGCATCAAAAGCTTTTGATGCTGTCAAGGAATAACACATCCACTACTTTCCCCTCATCCACAGAACCAGTTCTCATCACAGAAGGGAATTATATTAGTCAGGCATGACTTGCCCTTGGTGAATCCATGCTGACTGTTCCTGATCACTTTCCTCTCCTGTAAGTGCTTCAGAATTGATTCCTTGAGGACCTGCTCCATGATTTTTCCAGGGACTGAGGTGAGGCTGACTGTCCTGTAGTTCCCCAGGTCCTCCTCTCCTTTTTAAAAAAAGGAAAAAAAACAAAACACTATTAGCTTTTTTCCAGTCATCCTGGACCTCCCCTGATCGCCATGAGTTTTCAAAGATAATGGCCAATGACTCTGCAATCACATCTGCTAACTCCTTTAGCACTCTCAGATGCAGCACACCCGGCTCCATGGACTTGTGCTCATCCAGCTTTTTTAAATAGTCCCGAACCACTTCTTTCTCCACAGAAGGCTGGTCACCTCCTCCCCATGCTGTGCTGCCCAGTGCAGTAGTCTGGGAACTGACCTTGTTCGTGAAGACAGAGGCAAAAAAAGCCTCAAGTACATTAGCTTTTTCCACATCCTCTGTCACTAGGTTGCCTCCCTCATTCAGTAAGGGGCCCACACTTTCCTTGACTTTTTTTTTTTTGCTAACATACCTGAAAAAACCATTTTGTTACTCTTAACATCTCTTGCTAGCTGCAACTCCAAGTGTTATTTGGCCTTCCTGATTTCACTCCTGCATCCCTGAGCGATATTTGTATACTCCTCCCTGGTCATTTGTCCAATCTTCCACTTCTTGTAAGCTTCTTTTTTGTGTTTAAGATCAGCAAGGATTTCACTGTTAAGCCAAGCCAGTCACCTGCCATATTTACTATTCTTTCTACACATTGGGATGGTTTGTCCCTGTAACCTCAATAAGAATTCTTTAAAAATACAGCCAGTTCTCCTGGACTCCTTTCCCACTCATGTTATTCTCCCAGGGGATTCTGCCCATCAGTTCCCTGAGGGAGTCAAAGTCTGCTTTTCTGAAGTCCAGGGTCTGTATTCTGCTGCTCTCCTTTCTTCCTTGTGTCAGGATCCTGAACTCAACCATCTCATGGTCACTGCCTCCCAGCTTCCCATCCACTTTTGCTTCCCCTACTAATTCTTCCTGGTTTGTGAGCAGCAGGTCAAGAAGAGCTCTGCCCCTAGTTGGTTCCTCCAGCACTTGCACCAGGAAATTGTCCCCTACATTTTCCAAAAACTTCCTGGATTGTCTGTGCATCGCTGTATTGCTCTCCCAGCAGATATCAGGGTGATTGAAGTCTCCCATGAGAATCACAGCCTGCGATCTAGTAACTTCCATTAGTTGCCAGAAGAAAGCCTGGTCCACCTCATCCCCCTGGTCTGGTAGTCTATAGCAGACTCCCACCATGACACATCCTTGTTGCTCACACTTCTAAACTTAATCTAGAGACTCAGGTTTTTCTGCAGTTTCATATCGGAGCTCTGAGCAGTCATGCTGCTCTCCTACATACAATGCAACTCTCTCACCTTTTCTGCTCTGTCTGTCCTTCCTGAACAGTTTATATCCACCCATGACAGTACTCCAGTCATGTGAGTTATCCCACCAAGTCTCTGTTATTCCAATCACATCGTAATTCCTTGACTGTGCCAGGACTTCCAGTTCTCCCTGCTTGTTTCCCAGGCTTCTTGCATTTGTGTAATAAGATAACTTGCAGATTGTTCCGCTTTCTCAGTATGAGGCAGGAGCCCTCCCCTCTCGTACTCTCCTGCTTGTACTTCCTCGTGGTATCCCACTTCCCCCAGGGCTTTGGTTTCCTTTCCCTGGTGAACTTAGTTTAAAGCCCTCCTCACTAGGTTAGCCAGCCTGCTTGCGAAGATGTTCTTCCCTCTCTTCGTTCGGTGGAGCCCATCTCTGCCTAGCACTCCTTCTTGGAACACCATCCCATGGTCAAAGAATCCAAGCCTTCTCTGTGACACCACCTGTGTAGCCATTTGTTGACTTCCACAATTTGGTGGTCTTGTCCATCTTCCCTGTGGAAGGAAAAGGCCCGGGTAGAGACCACCACTTGTGCCTCAAACTCCTTTATCCTTCTTCCCAGAGCCACACAGTCTGCAGTGATCTGCTCAAGGTCATTCTTGGCAATATCATTGGTGGCCACGTGGAGAAGCAGGAAGGGGTGGCAATCTGAGGGCTTGATGAGTCTCAGCAGTCTCTCTGTCACATCGTGAATCCTAGCTCCTGGCAAGCAGCAGACTTCTCTGTTTTCCCAGTTGGAGTGCTGGCCTCTCTCTGTTGGCCCTGGGGACCAGTCAGTCCCAGGATCCTGGCTCCTCTTTGACCCTTTGTCTTTCTCCTGGAATTTGGAGTTGCCCATCCAAAAAAACCCACTAAGTTTCAGTAAGAGGCGAACAGCGCCATTACATATGCGAGGCACACCGTAGAAGTGAGAGAGGGCAACAAGAGAGCTGGTGCTCCTCTGCGGACCTCCTGCTTTTATAGTGACTCCACCAACACCCCAAAATCCACTGGAGGAGCCAAAGATGGAGACCCCTGCTATGAACAGTGAGGAGGAGGAAGAGGGGGGAGATGCAGCAGAGGACTTAAACCATGCCAAGAGCCAGTAACTGTTTGAAACTCCACAGGAGGCTAGCTAGTGCCCTCAGGTGAGCACAGAGGAGCCTGCTGATGGAGAAGGAAGCATGGGTAAGTGCGTACATGCATTATTCCTCACAATTATTTTTTTTCTTTTCCTCCCTCAAACTTCACCACCCTTCCTACCTCCTACCTCACCTTTGTTCCCCATTTAGAAATGCTGTTGCCAACCTCCACACCTCTGTGTTGACACAGGTGCTGGTACATGTCCTAAGGCAGCAAGCTTGCACCTATTCCTTTCCTGGTTTGGCATTTGTTTACATGGGTCCAGAAACTCCTGACATAAGAGGAGTTTTGTAATCATTTATATACAAGATTAGGCAAGGGAACAGGTACAGACCAATGGGTTGGAAGGGAGCTGGGAAATTTAAGGGAGTTCCACAACAGTGAAACAATAATGCAATCCCTTCCCCCACCTCCAGATATGCCTAAAATGTTTACCCCCCTCCCAAGGCCAAACCCCATTGGTGGTGTACATCAAGCTCAGAGGCACCAGCCTGATGAGCTGTGCTGCTCCTCTGATGGCTGCTCACTTTGGACCTCTGGCCTGGTGGGGAACATTGCTCCTCAGCTACTTGGCCTTCACCTTTAACCTAAAGGTCATCCTAAACTACCAGGGTGAACTGCAAACACTTTTAGCCTGGAAAACACATTTTAGGAGCATCTAGAGTAGTGGTGGGCAACCTGCGGCCTGTCAGGATAATCCGCTGGCAGGCTGTGAGACAGTTTGTTTACATTGACCGTCTGCAGGCAGTCGCCTGCGGCTCCCAGTGGCCACACAGTTTGCCATTCCCAGCCAATGGAAACTGCAGGAAGTGGTGTGGGCTGGCCGCCCCTTCCCGCAGCTCCTGTTGGCCAGGAACGATGAACTATGGCCACTGGGAGCTGCAGGCGGCCATGCCTGCAGACGGTCAATGTAAACAAAGTATCTTGTGGCCCGCCGCCGGTTGCCCACCACTGATCTAGACCACCCATTATACAATCAGTTTACTCAAGGGAAAATCCTCTAGTGAAGACCAGCCCTACAAGGCATGACAGAGCCATGGAAAAGCCAACATAGTGAACATTATTTAGTTAATAAATAAACTCAGCAGTACAGGAAGCCTTCTTTGTGTATTCACAGAGTATTGGAACATCAGTTTCCAACAAGGGAGAACTGCTGGCATTAATAAGAGACTGTAGAATTAATTCTGCTGCTCCTGCAGCCTTTCAGGCAGGGGCAGTGAATCAAGCCATTCAGCTATCACTACATTCGTTTAAAAATAGTCTAGGGCTCCCACATTCTTGGCCTCCTTCCCCAACATGCTTCATTTGAGGTGACGTTCTTTTACACATGGAAAATATTAGGTTTATCTAAGATATGAAAGGCATGGGTAGTTTTAAGCCCACTCCAGTATGAGGCACATGTGGTTGGCTTTTTTCTGTATTGGTTGTCAGTGATTCATGTCTATTTAGGGACTTTGAACAGATGGAGTAATTGTGACTATGTCAGGGTGAACTGATTTAAATCAAAGTGATTTAAGTCAACTATTTTAATCATGATTTAAATCAGCAAGTAGGAAGCCTTGATTTAAATGATCAAATTTAATCATCTTTTGCATCTGTACTTTAGTTGTTCACCTACAGAAAGGTTGATTTGCAATTAAGCATTGCCTTTATGTAACCCATACATCTCCTGGTGGTGGTGTTCTTTCCCCTGGAGTGGTACTGAGACCACGTAGAGATTAAGGAGTCTGCTACAAGCTTCGCTAAGAGGCATGTGGCTTTTAGCTCATGCACTAAACTCCAGAGATCCCAGGTTTGATCCTGCCTGCCAACAACCAGGGTTTGTTGGTGTTACATTTACACTACATTTGGTGCTTCTTTTTGCTAACCTGGAAGATACACATGATATACATAGATACAATGTATTTAAGACTTACTTAAAAAAGCTTAACTTTTTTATTCAGATTGTTAATCATTTACTATCTTCTAAAAGAAGAAGTTTGATATTATTATGATTTGTATCACATTTTATTGGGAAAGAAACTAAAATTCAATTAAAATGCAGAAAAACAGCATTTTAATTTTTATATTTAATAAAACTACCTTAGAAGTACTTGATGCACAACAAAAAAGTTTATCAAAGCTTCTTTTGCATTTAAAATTAACCAATTTATTAAACAAAGGAAGTGTTGTGTATGGTTAATGAATTGAAATGATTGATTGTTTCCGGTCACCGTGTCCTGGAAGATTTTAGAACTAGAAGATCTCTTTTTTCTTCATAGATTGAAATGCTGTCTGATAGAGTTGATGGAGGAAAAGATCCGAGGTCTGGAGATACAGGTGGAAAGTCTGGTTGAGTTTAGGAAGGGGTTTGAACAGATGGTGGAGCAAAGACATGAGGTATCTGAAGGGAAAAGCTCAGACTTACAGATGGAAGCAGGGCTGGGGAATTTTGAGGGGAGACTGGGTGAGGAAAGTGGTCAGTGGAAGCATGTGAATAAAAGAACCAGGCAGAGGAAAAGACGGGCTAGTGAAGGAGAAATAGAGCTTAGGAATAGGTTTGCAGAGTTGGAAAATGAACAAGGGGCTCAGCAGGTACTTGTTGAAGGTGGAAGGGCAAGGAAGAAGAGAAGAGAGGCTAGTCCTATAGGAAAAGCGGAAGAGTCAAGGGAGACTACACCAAATATGAGCCCCAGGAGAATACAGGAGGGATTGAAGAGGATTATAAAGGCAAATAGGAATGGAAAGAACTTGCAGCCAGAGGGAACAGGGGAGGGACTGGAGAATAGCACCGTCACCAGGAAAAGGCAGGTCTATGTGATTGGGGACTCTTTATTGAGAGGAATAGACAGGCCTGTAACTAGAGCTGATCCAGAGAACAGAAGGGTGTTTTCCCCGTGCTAAGATACAGGATGTAGACCTGAGGTTGAAAAGGATCCTAAGGAATCCCCTAATTATCCTTCATGTGGGAACAAATGATACGGATAGATTCTCACTGGAAAGTATTAAGGGAGACTATGCTAGGCTGGGGAAGATGCTTAAAGAAATCTAGGCTCAGGTGATCTTTAGTGGGATCCTGCCTGTTCCTAGAGAAGGGCAACAAAGGTGTGACAAGATTATGACTGTCAACAGATGGCTTAGGCAGTGGTGCTATAAGGAGGGCTTTGGGATGTATGGCCACTGGGAGGCATTCACGGACAGAGGACAGTTCTCTCGGGATGGACTTCATCTGAGTAGGGAAGGAAGTAGACTTCTAGCATGGAGGCTGGCACAACTGATAGAGAGCTTTTAAACTAGGAATTAGGGGGAGATGGATGGGAGATATCTGGCGTGGAGATTACCTGGACTTTAGCATTGAGAGGGAAGAAGATGAAGTAAGAAAGGATACAGCCGTGGATAGGAGAATGTATATAAGGAGCGAGGGCAGTGTGGATACCAGTCTAATAGGTTATACTGGCTGTAGAATGATTGTGCCCAATAGGGTACAAAATGTGAGTGAGACCAAACAGCAAAAATTAAGATGTTTGTACACCAATGCGAGGAGCCTAGGTAACAAAATGGAGGAACTAGAGCTACTGGTGCAGGAAGTGAAACCAGATATTATAGGGATAACAGAAATATGATGGAATAGTAGTCATGACTGGACTACAGGTATTGAAGGATATGTGCTGTTTAGGAAAGACAGAAACAAAGGTAAAGGTGGTGGAGTAGCATTGTATATCAATGATGAGGTAGAATGTAAAGAAATAAGAAGCGATGCAATGGATAAGAGAGTCCATCTGGGCAAAAAAAATTACATTGGGGAAGGTAACTAGTAGAGCGTCTCCTAGGATAGTGCTTGGGGTGCGCTATAGACCTCCGGGATCTAATTTGGATATGGATAGAGCCCTTTTTATGTTTTTAATAAAGTAAATACTAATGGAAACTGTGTGATCATAGGAGACTAACTTCCCAGATATAGACTGGAGGACCAGTGCTAATAATAATAATAGGGCTCAGATTTTCCTAGATGCGATAGCTGATTGGATACTTGATGAAGGAATCGAGTAGCAGCAGTGTTAGTCTGTATTCGCAAAAAGAAAAAAAAGGAGTACTTGTGGCACCTTAGAGGCTAACAAATTTGAGCACAAGTTTTCGTGAGCTACAGCTCACTTCATTGGATGCATTTGGTGGAAAATACAGTGGCGAGATTTATACAAACGTGAAACGGGTTTTATCATACACTGTAAGGAGAGTGATCACTTAAGATGAGCCATCACCAGCAGCAGGGGGGGAAAGGAAGGCTATTTCCAGCAGTTAACAAGAACATCTGAGGAACAGTGGGGGGTGGGAGAAATAACATGGGGAAATAGTTTTACTTTGTGTAATAACTCATCCATTCAAGCCTAAGTTAACTGTATCCAGTTTGCAAATTAATTCCAATTCAGCAGTCTCTCGGAGTCTGCTTTTGAAGCTTTTTTGTTGAAGGATAGCCACTCTTAGGTCTGTGATCGAGTGACCAGAGAGATTGAAGTGTTCTCCAACTGGTTTTTGAATGTTATAATTCTTGACATCTGATTTGTGTCCATTCATTCTTTTGCGTAGAGACTGTCCAGTTTGGCCAATGTACATGGCAGAAGGGCATTGCTGGCACATGATGGTATATATCACATTGGTAGATGCACAGGTGAACGAGCTTCTGATAGTGTGGCTGATGTGATTAGGCCCTATGATGGTATCCCCTGAATAGATATGTGGACAGAGTTGGCAACGGGCTTTGTTGCAAGGATAGGTTCCTGGGTTAGTGGTTCTGTTGTGTGGTGTGTGGTTGCTGGTGAGTATTTGCTTCAGATTGGGGGGCTGTCTGTAAGCAAGGACTGGCCTGTCTCCCAAGATCTGTGAGAGTGATGGCTCGTCCTTCAGGATAGGTTGTAGATCCTTGATGATGCGTTGGAGAGGTTTTAGTTGGGGGTTGAAGATGATGGCTAGTGGCGTTCTGTTTATTTTCTTTGTTGGGCCTGTCCTGTAGCAGGTGAGTTCTGGGTACTCTTCTGGCTCTGTCAATCTGTTTCTTCACTTCAGCAGGTGGGTATTGTAGTTGTAGGAATGCATGATAGAGATCTTGTACGTGTTTGAGGGGTTGGAGCAAATGTGGTTGTATTGTAGAGCTTGGCTGTAGACAATGGATCGTGTGGTATGATCTGGATGAAAGCTAGAGGCATGTAGGTAGGAATAGTGGTCAGTAGCTTTCCGATATAGGGTGGTGTTTGTGACCATCGCGTATTAGCACCGTAGTGTCCAGGAAGTGCATCTCTTGTGTGGACTGCTCCAGGCTGAGGTTGATGGCAGGATGGAAATTGTTGAAATCCTGGTGGAATTCCACAAGGGCTGCTTTTCCATGGGTCTAGATGAAGATGTCATCAATGTAGTGCAAGTAGAGTAGGGGCATTAGGAGATGAGAGCTGAGGAAGCATTCACCTGTGCATCTACCAATGTGATATGCCATCATGTGCCAGCAATGCCCCTCTGCCATGTATATTGGTCAAACTGGACAGTCTCTACGTAAAAGAATAAATGGACACAAATCAGATGTCGAGAACTAGAACATTCAAAAACCAGTTGGAGAACACTTCAATCTCTCTGGTCACTCGATCACAGACCTAAGAGTGGCTATCCTTCAAGAAAAAAGCTTCAAAAACAGACTCCAACGAGAGACTGCTGAATTGGAATTAATTTGCAAACTGGATACAATTAACTTAGGCTTGAATAGAGACTGGGAATGGATGAGTCATTACACAAAGTAAAACTATTTCCCCATGGTATTTCTCCCCCTACCCCACCCCCCACTGTTCCTCATATGTTCTTGTTAACTGCTGGAAATAGCCTTCCTTCCCCCCCCCCCCCCCCGCTGCTGGTGATGGCTCATCTTAAGTGATCACTCTCCTTCCAGAGTGTATGATAAAACCCGTTGTTTCACGTTTTGTGTGTGTGTGTGTGTGTGTGTGTGTGTGTGTGTGTGTGTGTGTGTGTAAATAAATCTCCCCACTGTATTTTCCACCAAATGCATCCGATGAAGTGAGCTGTAGCTCACGAAAGCTTATGCTCAAATAAATTTTAGTCTAAGGTGCCACAAGTACTCCTTTTCTTTTTGCTTCATCATCAAGTAGTTGCTGAACCGACTAGAGGGGATGCAATTTTAGATTTAATTTTGGTGAGTAGCGAGGACCTCAGAAGAAATGGTTGTAGGGGACAATCTTGGCTCAAGTGATCATGAGCTAATTCAGTTCAAACTGAATGGAAGGATTAACAAAAATAAATCTGCAACTAGGGTTTTTGATTTCAAAAGGGCTGACTTTCAAAAATTAAGGAAATTAGTTAGGGAAGTGGATTGGACTGAAGAACTTATGGATCTAAAGGTAGAGGAGGCCTGGGATTACTTTAAATCAAAGCTGCAGAAGCTATCGGAAGCCTGTATCCCAAAGAAAGGGGAAAAAATTCATAGGAAGGAGTTGTAGACCAAGCTGGATGAGCAAGCATCTTAGAGAGGTGATTAAGAAGAAGCAGAAAGCATACAGGGAGTGGAAGATGGGAGGGATCAGCAAGGAAAGCTACCTTTTTGAGGTCAGAACATGTAGGGATAAAGTGAGACAGGCTAAAAATCGAGTAGAGTTGGACCTTGCAAAGGGAATTAAAACCAATAGTAAAAGGTTCTATAGCCATATAAATAAGAAGAAAACTAAGAAGGAAGAAGTGTGGCCACTCAACACTGAGGATGGAGTGGAGGTTAAAGATAATCTAGGCATGGCCCAATATCGAAACAAATACTTTGCCTCAGTCTTTAATAAGGCTAAAGAGGATCTTAGGGATAATGGTAACATGACAAATGGGAATGAGGATATGGAAGCAGATATTACCATATCGGAGGTAGAAGCGAAACTCAAACAGCTTAATGGGACTAAATCGGGGGGCCCAGATAATCTTCATCCAAGAATATTAAAGGAATTGGCACCTGAAATTGCAAGCCCATTAGCAAGAATTTTTAATGATTCTGTAAACTCAGGAGTAGTACCGAATGATTGGAGAATAGCTAATATAGTTCCTATTTTTAAGAAAGGGAAAAATAGTGATCCGGGTAACTACAGGCCAGTTAGTTGGACATCTGTAGTATGCAAGGTCCTGGAAAAAATTTTGAAGGAGAAATTAGTTAAGGACATTGAAGTCAATGGTAAATGGGACAAAATACAACATGGTTTTACAAAAGGTAGATCGTGCCAAACCAACCTGATCTCCTTCTTTGAGAAGGAAACAGATTTTTTTTAAGATAAAGGAAACGCAATGGATCTAATTTACCTAGATTTCAATAAGGTGTTTGATACCGTGCCACATGGGGAATTATTAAATTGGAAAAGATGGGGATCAATATGATCAAAAGGTGGATAAGGAATTGGTTAAAGGGTCCTACTGAAAGGCGACCTGTCAGGAGGTTACCAGTGGAGTTCCTCAGGGATCAGTTTTGGGACCAATCTTATTTAATTTTTATTACTGACCTTGGCACAAAAAGTGGGTGTGCGCTAATGTTTGCAGATGATACAAAGCAGGGACGTATTGCCAATTCAGAGAAGGATTGGGATATTATACAGGAAGATCTGGATGACCTTGTAAACTGAAGTAATAGTAATAGGATGAAATTTAATAGAGAGAAGTGTAAGGTTATGCATTTAAGATTAAGAAGAATTTTAGTTATAAGCTAGGGATGCATCAATTAGAAATAACGGAAGAGAAGGACCTTGGAGTGTTGGTTGATCATAGGATGACTATGAGCTTCCAATGTGATATGGCTGTGAAAAAAGCTAATGCGGTTTTGGGATGAATCAGGAGAGGTATTTCTAGTAGGGATAAGGAGGTTTTAGTACCATTATACAAGGCACTGGTGAGACCTCACCTGGAATACTGTGTGCAGTTCTGGTCTCCATGTTTAAAAAGGATGAATTCAAACTGGAGCAGGTACAGAGAAGGGCTACTAGGATGATCCAAGGAATGGAAAACTTGTCTTATGAAAGGAGACTTAAGGAGCTTGGCTTGTTTAGCCTAACTAAGAGAAGGTTGAGGGGAGATATGATTGCTCTCTATAAATATATCAGAGGGATAAATTCAGGAGAGGGAGAGGAATTGTTTCAGCTCAGCACCAATGTGGACACAAGAACAAGTGGGTATAAACTGGCCACCAGGAAGTTTAGACTTGAAATCAGACGAAGGTTTCTAACCATCAGAGGAGTGAAGTTTTGGAATAGCCTTCCAAGGGAAGCAGTTGGGAACAAAAGATCTATCTGGCTTTAAGATTCTACTCGATACGTTTATGGAGGAGATGGTATGATGTGATCATGTGATTTTGGTAATTGATCTTTAAATATTCAGGGTAAAAAGGCCTAATCCCCTGAGATGGGATATTAGATGGATGGGATCTGAGTTACCCAGGAAAGAATTTTCTGTAGAATGATGCGCAGTGCCCAGAGTGTCTCCGCCCCCTGTTGACGAAACAGGTGTCCTGGAAACTGACTTCATGCCCAAGAAAGTGACGGCCAGACTCTCAAAGACAAAAAACACAGCTCCTGGGCAAGACGGCATCCCCTACAGCCTCCTGAAAAAGCGAGATCCCAGCTGCCTGGTCCTCGCCACGCTCTTCAACCAGTGCAAGCAATTCTGCTGGACTCCCAGCTCCTGGAAGAAGGCCATGACGGTACTGATGTACAGGAAGGGTGAGCAGGACAACCCCAGCAACTGGAGGCCCATCTCCCTCTGCTCCACAATGTACAAGCTCTATGCCAGCTGCCTGGCGTCAAGGATCACGGAGTGGTCAGTGAGTGGGGGAACCATCAGCTCCACCCAGAAAGGCTTTATGTCCTGTGAGGGCTGCTATGAACACAACTTTGTCCTCCAAACCACCATTGAAACGGCCAGAAGGGTGCGGAGGCATAACACGGTAGCATGGCTCAACCTGGCTAATGCCTTTGGGTCCATGCCCTACTGCCACATCTTTGCCACGCTCCAGGAGTTTGGGATGCCAGAGAACTTCCTCCATGTGATCCAAGAGGTGTATGAGGGATGCAGCACAACCATTCGCTCGGTCGAAGGGGAGACTGCCGAGATCCCAATCTGGAGTGGAGTTAAGAAGGGCTGTCCCCTCAGCCCCATCATCTTTAACCTCGCCATGGAGCCGTTGCTGCGAGTGATCTCCAATGACACAGATGGCTTCAACCTCCACAGTGAGAGAGTGAGCATCCTGGCTTACGCGTATGACCTGGTTCTGACTGCAGATGACCCAGAGAACCTCCAATGTATGCTAGATGCCACCAGTCGAGCTGCTGATTGGATGGGGCTCCGCTTCAATGCAAAGAAGTGCGCATCTCTCCACATCGACGGCAGCAAAAGACTCGGTGCAGACGACAGGGTTCCAGATCCAGGGGGAGCCCATCATCCCCTTGGCAGAGGGGCAGGCGTACTGGCACCTCGGCACACCGACAGGTTTCCATGTCCTACAGACACCCGAGGATACCATCCAGGAGATCTTACAGGATGCTGCCAAGATAGACGCCTCCCTGCTAGCACCATGGCAGAAGATTAATGCCCTGAACACCTTCCTGATCCCCTGCATCTCTTTCATCCTAAGGGGATCTGCCGTGGCAAAGGTACCCCTCAACAAGGCAGACAAGATCATCCGGCAGCTGGTGAAGAAGTGGCTGTTCCTTCCCCAGAGAGCCAGCAACGAGCTGGTCTATATCACCCACAGGCATGGCAGTGCCAATGTCACCCGCATGAGTGACCTGTGTGATATCGCGGTGATCACCCACGCTTTCCGCCTGCTGATGTGTCCCGACACCATGGTAAGGAACATTGCAATAAATGCCCTCCATGACACAACAAAGAAGCGGATCGGCAGAGCCCCCTCCAACCAAGACACCCCCAGATTCCTGAGCGGTTCTCTGGATGGTGAATTTGGATGGGACGGTGGCGACATTGCTTTGCTGTGGTCCCGCGCTCTCAATGCCACGTGTCGCCTGAGGAAGCGCATCGGCTGCCACTGGGAGTGGTGCGAGGAGCGCCAGGAGCTGGGAATCCTGGTGCTGCAGATCAGATCTGATGACAACACCATCGTCACCCCGAGCACCAGGGGCATGCTGGAAAGGACCTTGAAGGCAGCCATCCACTCGTTATACATGGAAACCCTGAAGCGTAAACCAGACCAGGGTAAAGTCTTCAAACTTACCAGCAAGTGAGACGCCAGCAACCGCTTCCTTGCCGGGGGCAGCTTCACCTGTTTTGCCGACTGGTGGTTCATTCACTGCACCCGACTCAACTGTGTCCCGCTCAACGGAGCCGTCCGCCACGGGAACCGAGACAAGCGTTGCAGGAAGTGCGGCTACTCCAACGAGACCCTGCCCCACGTCCTGTGCAGCTGCAAGCCCCACTCCAGAGCCTGGCAGCTGCGCCACAACGCCATCCAGAATCGCCTGATGAAAGCCATTGCACCATGCCTGGAGGAGGTTGCCATGAACTCCACCATCCCCGGGATGGACAGCCAGTTGCGACCTGACATAGTAGTCACCGATGAGGACCAGAAAAAGATCATCCTCATCGACATCATGGTCTCCTTTGATAACAGGACCCCGGCCTTCCGCGAATCCCGAGCTCGTAAGCTGGAAAAATACGCCCCCCTGGCCGACACCCTGAGAGCGAAGGGCTATGAGGTGCAGATGGATGTCCTGATTGTCGGAGTCCTGGGCGCTTCGGACCCCTGCAACGAGCATTGCTGTGGAACTGTGGGATCGGTCAACGGTACGCATGGCTCATGTGGCGCCTCATGGTCTCTGACACAATCCGATGGTCCAGGGACGTCTACATCGAACACATCACTGGACACCGACAGTACCAGGAGGTGTGAGCCGGTACAACATCGTGCATCAACCATGGGAAAGGGACAGACATTTTTTTTTTCATTGGACCATATGAACTGGAACCATAAATTCACTGAACATTAAATCCCACCAAATGAGGGTAGATCCTTCCTCATCATTGTGCCCGCTCATTCTACTCCATACCTGAACATGGTCATTATATGGACAACATACCCCCATCTCTCAATGTCTGTACTTTGACCTGTTAAACTTTTACCCCCAGTCGGGGAGATTGCAGATTATATATTCCTTATGCCATCCACTCCTAAACTGAACTTCGCACCCCTTGATAATCTGTATCTTATTCCCTGATAACCAGAAACTTCTATGCCTAAACTCTGTGCCGTTTTCTTAAGATAATGTTGAAGTAAAAAAATTAAGAAATCTGGCTGGTGAATCTTGCCCATATACTCAGGGTTTAGCTGATTGCCATATTTGGGGTCGGGGAGGAATTTTCCTCCAGGGCAGATTGGAAGAGTCCCTGGAGGTTTTTCGCCTTCCTCTGTAGCATGGGGCACGGGTCACTTGAGGGAGGATTCTCTGCTCCTTGGAGTCTTTAAACCACAATTTGAGGACTTCAATAGCTCAGACATAGGTGAGGTTTTTCGTAGGAGTGGGTGGGTGAGATTCTGTGGCCTGCGTTGTGCAGGAGGTCGGACTAGATGATCAGAATAGTCCCTTCTGACCTTAGTATCTATAATCTAAAAGAGGAAAACAAGCTCTCCTGCTTTTTCAATTCCTGATCGCTGTCTCAACTTTGAATGCACTAGACGTTGAACTAGTTGAATAAACTGAAATAAAGAAAATATTCTTGCCGAAGGAACTACTGCTGTCAAAAGCTGGTTTTGCACTTAAACTCTGCTTCCAAGCGGTTAGCCAGTGACTTCTATCAGTTCAGTGGTTTGACTTCCTTTAAAACTGAGCAGCAAGCATGTACTGCTTAATATTTTCTGTATTAAATGTAAATGTTTAATAGATTAGAGTAAGTTTATGCCTAACATTAATTTATTTTTAAATAGGTTTATTAAAAACCCTGTATTTAATTTAAATTAAAAAAATCCAAGTAAAATAAAACTGATTCTTTGTTTAAATCATTGATTTTTATTCACCCTGCGTTCTATGGGCTTCTCAGGATCTTGAAGAATCAAACTGGACCTCAAAACTGTGTTTTAGCCATGTCAGTACTAAGATAGTAGGGAAACAAAGTGGGTGAGGTAATATCTTATATCGAACCAACTTCTGTTGGTGAGAGACAACCAACAGAAGTTGGTCCAATAAAAGATATTACCTCACCCACCTTGTCTCTCAAGACTGAGTAACACTTTAACCTCCAGTGGGTGAGATGCTTTAAATGATGGTCAAAGCAATATTTTCAGGTAGTACATCCAAATGCTTTCCCTAATGCCAACATCACTTTCCTTTTGCCTGGATTAGGCCACTGCCACAGTAGCTTTAGGCCACTGCATTTTATCCATGTTCCCACTTCGTTCAAGCAATGTGTCAGGAAGGGACTCACCATTTCCATGTACTTTCAAGTGGTGATAAAGCTGGGTGTCATCTGTAACTTGCTGGCATGTAAGCCTGTATTATCTCCCAGTCTCCCCAAAGTCTGTGTGTGGATCCTGAATATGAGAGGATATGCTAATTCCCTGTGTGACTCTGCATAGATGGGTCCTTGTAGAAGCAAAGTTGTCTTTTGGGGTCTACCAACAAGAAATGAGCAGAGTCCGTTTAATGCAACATCCATCTAAACTTGACAGCAGCAGTAAGAGAGTGAGCATCATATCATGGTTCATGGTGTCAAAGGCTGCTGAAAGATCCAGCAGAACCAGTATTGACATCATTATCCATCACTCAAATTTGACACAGTCAGTTCAGGATTAGACAGAGACTGTGAATGGCTAGCCAACTACAAAAGCAGTTTCTCTTCCCTTGGTGTTCACACTTCAACTGCTAGAAGAGGGCCTCATCCTCCCTGATTGAGCTAACCTCGTTATCCCTAGCCTGATTCTTGCTTGCATATTTATACCTGCCTCTGGAAGTTTTCCACTACATGCATCTGATGAAGTGGGTATTCACCTACAAAAGCTTATGCTCCAATACATCTGTTAGTCTATAAGGTGCCACAGGACTCTTTGCTGCTTTTTCTTGATTGGAAGGGATACAAATTACTTAACAGACCTGACTGGTGGCAACTTGCCACTTACAGTTCTAGGAAGAGAGAACTTAGTAAAAATGAACGTCTTGTCGAGAATTTTGACCTGTCTCCAAATCCCTCCATCATACCTACTTTATGCTGTTCTTTTCAATATAACGGGATATTTTACATGACTTTGTGTCAGGGAAAGGAACTCAGGATCAGACAGACTATTTATGTCAAAATAACTGATGAGCATCCAATTAAAACAATTGGTTACAAAAGCATATGACTGGAGCAGCCTATTGCTTATAGTTTTACATGCAACTGTCCACTCTTGAAAGTTTTTTAAGTAACTGGGAGCTATAGGTGCACCTTTGCAAATCTGACCGCTCAGTTTGATGCTTCTCAGGATCCAGGTCTCTATTACAAACAACCACCACCAACCAACCAGGTAAAAACACAACTTTCAAGAGCTGATAGTTGCGTGTACAGCTATAAGCAACAGGCTGCTTCAGCCACATGCTTTTGTAACCAGTTGTTTCAATTGGATGCTTGTCAGTTTCAGTAATTGATGTTGGTTGCTATCTGCCTTGTGCATTTCAGGTGCTTGGCCAAGTTCTCTGCCAGATCTGATCCAAACCTCAGGAATTTTCATTCTGACAGTAGTTCCAACAGTTTGAAATGAAAAATTAAAATTTCCCCAAAGATGAAAATTCCCCAATTTTTTTTAGTAGAAATAGCAAAAACATTGTTCCAATAAGTCAAAATACTTTGTTTTGACCTTATCAAAATGAAGCATCAGCAATTTTGACAAAATTGATACATTCCTGTGAACTATTTCAGTTTAGTTGGATTGGCATTTTTTGGATGGAAAACTGTTCTGCTGGAAAATAGTTGACCAGCTGTCTTCTGTGCATCTGCCTCTTCTGCACACAGGGACTGAAGGAACCAAGGAACAGGTTATGGCTCCTTGATTCTCTGCCAGGCCTAAAGTTAGGGCAAATATGGGGCTATAGCAGCTAGCTATAATCTAACAAAGGGAGCCAATCTGGAAACAGCCCATGTATGTCTGCATGTCTGTCCAACAGAAGTTAAAGGAAGAAATACTTAAGAGGTTCCTGAATAATATCAGAGAGAAAAACCAAGATAGCTGACAAAATACATTTAAAGGGATTTTACTTTGCAATGGAACTGACTACACCTGACTAAATGATTTTACTGGGAAGGGCAAAAGTCAGAGACAGGGATGCATATGGTGTTTGATCCAAAATCAGAAACAGCATGTAGCTAGCAGTTTTGAGCTTGATTTATCATGAAGGACATCTCACAACAAAAAAAAAAAAATACTGAAAACTGGCTTAGTCACATTGCTTAAATACATAAGCAATTTGAATCATCTGACAGCTTTCATCTTGCCTCTACCATTCACTTCCTATATTATTTAGTTTCAAAGATTCTGCAGAACAAAACAAGGAAAACCATTTTTTTATGGAGCCCAAAATCCAGATAAGCTCTCATTGTTCTTTTCAAATCTTGTACAGACTATGGTACAAGAACCACCAAATCTTAGAACATTTCATGGAAAGATACATAGTAATATCAGGGAATGGACTCAACTCTAGGTTTCAGTATATCAGAGTCTGGCATGCTCACAAGAATAATTTCAATCTTCCCTCCATGTAGCATGGCCCCTTTTTGTCCTTCCACAATCTGTCCCATTATTTTCTTCATCTGAATGTTTTCAGACAGAAACAGATAGATGATCTCAAAGGAGTTGTACTGGAAACATGCAGCTTCCCAAGAAGGCAGCTGTAATGTCACGTGATGGTCACCCTTGTGGTAAAGCTGCTTTTAAGAAGCTCAAACCAGGAATTCATGGCAGAGAATCTCACAGAAAAACAAATCAAGGACATGGTTAAAAAAGCCTAGTGGACCAAGTATGTCTCTAGTGTAGTTCCATGGAAGTGAATGGAATCACATCAGGGATGGATGTGGTCAAATATCTGGAGTTAACAATTTGATATAATTTTTTCTGAATGAATGAGAGATGTGCCCATTTAGTTCATCTGAGATAATAAGGAAATACAAGCCCAGGACCAGCATAGAATAAAAAAATAAAATTAGCAGTCTCCTAGTTACTCATCTGACATGCCTCAAAGAAAAGTGCCTATAAGGCTGTTTAGCACATTCATCTAAGAAAGGAAGTAATAACCATACTGTATGTGCAATAAAAATATATTTTCATGTGAAAGAGATGAATTCTTAGCTGAACATTCATCTCCCTAGCAAAGTTTGATTCTTTTTAGAGACATTAACTACCCTCAAAAATGGGATTCCCAAGGAGGGCACAGTTCTGCCCTTAATTAAAACCTATTAAACTCAAGGGGGTTATACAGGTGTAAAGGAGGGCAAAATATGGCTAAGAATGTTTGTAACAAATACATGTGTAAATGTTCCTTCAAAGATTTTTAAATGAATTGAAATATGCCTTGCAAATATTTACCAAACTGAGGTGTGTTTTTAAATAAATACATGCAAATATAAGGTTCACATCCTACTTTTTTATGGCAGGCACAAGTGAGCCTCTTTTCAGATTTTGCCAGGAGTCCTTTTTCCTAGTCCCAAACTTGGTCTGACTCTAGCGTCTTAAGCACTTTTCAGTTACAATAGCTGCAGATAAATCCCATGTACATTTTTATGCCATCCACCCCCAAATTAATTGTGTTCAAATTTTTGTTTTTGTTTTAAACTCAAGGCTTTCTAAGTTTTGATTAATCATTTCTGGCAGACTAATCTGGATGCATAGATAGACTGGCTAATAGATTATTAATATCCTTACAGTCCTAAAGTTGGGAGCATGGTGGGTGTGATGGTGTTGGGACTCACCACTGCGGTGCCTCCCACTGGCACATCTGGGAATTAGCTCTGTCCTCTGCAGGGCACCCTCTGCTGGTGGTGTCCCATCCATCTCTCACCCTGCAGGCATCTGGTCCCACATTGCTCCTCACTCAGCAGCATCCTCTTCAGGAACTGCCCTCCAGCAGTGCCCACTGCTCCGGTCTAGCCCCCTTCCAGGGGGTTTGGTGTTATCAGTAGTCCACCTTCTGCACCTGCTGTAGTGGCCAGCTGCAGCCTCAGAGTCTAGCCCCTTTGTCACAGGGGCCAGTGACAGCCTGGATCAGGCCACACTCCTCTTCAGCCCACTGTAGCACAAGGGGGGAGCCAGACCCAGGCCCACCCACTACTCTGGGCCCCACCCTAGGGACCCTCTAGCAGCAGCCTCTCTGCCCTCCATCCCTCCCCTTGCCCTGCTATTGTCCTTCAGCTGCTTCCCCTTCTGCCCTATTCACCTGCCTGGCCCTTGGTAGCTAGGCCAGCAGCCCGGGGTTTTCCTCGGTGGGAGCTCCCCAGCTCCTTCTGCCCATCTCCAGCACTGTTCTAGCCAAGGTACTACCTTTCTGCTCAGGAGCCAGTACTTCTCCTTTGCCCACCAGAGAGAGACTGCCTTGCTCTTTGCTAGGCAGCCTTTATATAGGGCCTATGCCAGCTCTGATTGGCTGATTGGCTCTCCCCCTGCCCTGATTGGCTCTCCCCAGGCCTTCTCTGATTGGCTGTGGGTCTGCGCAGCCTCTCTGGCCTGGTTCAGCCCTTCTTCTCAGCGGGGCGGGGCACCGCCCTACCACAGGGACAGTTTTTTTGTCCTACTTAACCTCAGCAATGTCCTTTTATATGAATACAAGCAGTGTCATTTTTTTATGAAGAAAGATAGTTAATTAGTTAAGCATTAGTTAATAATTGAATCCTGATTTCTCTATTAATTTTCACATATTGTGCTTTTCCATGGGAATCACAAATTATGTCAACAAGTGCCAAGAGAAATATCTTCAGCTTGTAGACTGCAGAACACATTCTACCATTCAATTAATTCATGACAATAATCTGGAAGGAGTCTAAGATGGACACAGCTGTGTGCAATCAGTGCCTCATTATTAACTGAGCAAAATATGATACTAATCCCAAATTAATTTCTGAGAACTATCCATGCAAATTGCTTTGCAATAACCCATAATAATAATGTAAAAAGAAATTGCTACTAATATACATATTTGTAATCTTTCGTGTACCGTAGTGCATATTGAATTTAATAAATATGTACAAAATATTATGGACATGTACAATAGAAGTATAAATTTGCATTGGAAAAGTGGCAGTTCTTATAGATTGTGATTGAAGTCCTGCAAATATTAGGATTAATTTCTCTATTCATAGGGCCCAATCATACAAAGATTCATATAAGAGCTTACTTTAAGCGTGTGTGTAGTCCTGTTGAGTTCAATAGGACTTCTTCCATGTGTTATGTTCACACCATCCGCACAGAGAAGTAAGATAAAAACATAAATCCTTTTGCTGCAAGATTACAACATAACTCTGTTTTATTTCTTAGAATTCACAATGATAACACAGAAGAACCCAAATGCAGAGGGAAAAAACAGGTTGCTCCCTAAGGCAGTGAGGCATAACTCACCCACCCTTGTTTTAAGCTGGCTCTTTCCAGACTGGCTATCTGCTGACTGACTCAGATGACCCAGATCAATGTCTTCCCTAAGAGCTCTTTAGCCTGCAAGCAGGACCACGAAATCCATCACACTTAAAATGATAGCTCATTAACTTGACAATTTTTAACCAGCTTCCAGTATACCATAACAGGCTTAAAGTTTCAGCATATGCTTAAACCTTTGCAGGATTGGAGCAGTAGGGTGTGATCTAAAACCCACTGAAATCAATGGCAAGCCTTCCATTGACTTTGATAGTCGTCAGATTGGAGTATGCCCTAAACGAGCATTCTGTTGGATGGCTCTGAAACTATTTGAATAACTCAAATGAAAACAAGGATAGACCCCGGCATTTCTTACTTCAGCGTACGCCCCACTACCTGTGTAGAGGAGGAAGAAGGCCTCAAAGGTAACAGACTGGCACAAGAAGAACCCAATTACCAATGACTGTGCAGACCAGGGTTTAATCACCACTTCTGAAATGGAGCTGACCATTGTTTGTTCTGTCTTCAGTTGAAGTTAAACTCTGTTCAGGACTAGTTCCATTACAGCCATTGCTGATACCCATTGTCAGCAACGGGTAATTCTCCTAATGCAAACAAGATCTTTGTGAACTGCAGAACAGTGAAGCACAGTGCCTCTGTCTCTCTACCTTCTCAAGAGTTGATGGGAGCAGGGACATAGCTACTGGATCTGCAGCCAGATGGATCCACTGACCAAACCTCCACTAGGGAGGAAAGCAAAGGAGGTACAGATAATCTTGCATCTCAGAAGCTGCAAGAACTCCCATGGAGCAGCAAGGGAGCTATGCCAAACCTATGAGAAGGATTTCTTTCCCAATCCCCCAGCTCCTATATGGGATTTCTGCACTAAAACTCTTTATTCAGTCTTTTCACAGTGTTCAGGATTTGCTACTCAGTCCTTAGTTACAACAAGCTTTCATTGAAGTCAGATAATATATAGAAGGCATTTTGAACAAGAAAAGCACAATATGAATATGATTATTAACTAAAACTAAGATTGCTATTTTTAAAAGCAAATTTAATATAAGCTTGAAAGTAGTATAGGTTTGTCCTACACTAGTATATAAATAAGTGTAAAAATATAATCAGGCAAGCCCAAAAAGAATTTGAAGAGCAACTAGCAAAAGATACAAAAACTCATGCTAAACATTTTTAGGTACATCAGAAGCAGGCAGCCTGCCAGATGATCTGGAAAAGAGGGTAATAACTATCTTGCAGATAATAACTAATTTGCAGATAATAACTATCTTGAGTAATTTTGTAAATTCAAAGCTGACTGCAAAGTGTTACAAAGAGCTCTCTCAAAACTGGGTGACTGGGTAACAAAATGGCAGATGAAATTTAATGTTGATAAATGCAAAGTAAATGCACATTGAAAAGCATAATCCCAACCATAAATTTAAAATGATGGGGTCTAAATTAGCTATTACTACTCAAAAAAAGATCATGGAGTCATTGTGGATAGTTCTCTGAAAACATCCACTTCATGTGCAGTGGCAGTCAAAAAAGCGATGTTAGGTGCCATTAGGAAAGGGTTAGATCAGTGATACTCAGACTGAGGCTGGCGAGCTGCAAATGTAATTTAATTATCAACCAACCAGAATGCTTTTACTATGTTCTTAACCAATTGTAGTTGATAAAAATAATAATACTTGGTCAGTCATTTTGCTGTGAGAATAACATATATATAAATAGTAAATGAAACAATGAATTTATACTACTGTGTCTCTTTTGGGTAACATTGATCACTAATTTGGCTCCTGAACCACTGAGATCTGAGTATCAGTGGGACAGAAAATCAGACAGTAAATATCATAATACCATTATATAAATCCATGGTACACCCACATCTTGAATATTGCACAGAGTTCTGGTCACCCTCTCTCAGAAAAGATATATTAGAATTGGAAAAAGTACAGAGAAGGGTAACAAAAATGATGAGGGGTATGGAACAGCTTTCATATACAGAGAGATTAAAAAGACTGGGACTGTTCAGTTTAGAAAAGATACAACTAGTGAAGGTCTATAAAGCCATGACTGGTGTAGAGATAGTGAATAAGAAAGTGTTCTTTACCCCTCCACATAATACAAGAACTAGGGATCACCCAATGAATTTCATAGGCAGCAGGTTTAAAACAAACATAAGGAAGTATTTCTTCACACAATGCACAGTCAACCTGTGGAACTCATTTCCAGGGGATGTGTGAAGGCTAAAAGAATAACTGGATATAAAAAAGAATTAGATAAGTTTATGGAGGATAGGTCCTCAATGGCAATTAGCCAAGATGATCAGGGACACAACCCCACGCTCTGGGTCTCTCTAAACCTCTGAGTGCAAGTAGCTGAGACTGGATGACAAAGCATGGATCACTCAATAATTGTCCTGTTCTGTTCATTCCCTCTGAAGCATAGGGCACCAGCCACTGTCAGAAAACAGGATACTGGACTAGATGGACCATTGGTCTGGTCCAGTATGGCCGTTCTTACATTCTTATATAACCAAATGGTGCATATGCAAAGATAACTTGGAAAACCAACAAAATTTTCAATAGCAAATGTAAGTTCCAATAGCAAAATACTGTATTATGCACTGTTAAGACTTATTCTCTCCTTGAGCCTGCCTGTGTACTGAGATTCACATCAACATTCAAGAGAACAACATGGACATTGAATAATAAATAATACTTATAAATAAATAACAATAATAATATATAATACATTTAATAATAAGTAATACCCCTACTTAGCATTTTACATTTTCAAACCATTTAAATAACTTGGGGGGTCAAATTCTGCTCTGCTTTGTGCCTTGTATTATCATTATTTACAATTGTCTGCCCTCCTAAGATCTGGCACAGCAGCTATACTCTGCCCTCTGTATCAGCGAGATCTCTGGCCTTGTTTTTGTTAGGGAAAAAACCCAACTTTCTGTAATAAAAAAAAGTTTGACAGAAATTTTTGACTAGCCCTACTTAGAAGCATAAGACTCATTGAAAGCCAATGTGACTTGTGCTCCTAAGTCTCTTAGGTTCCATTGAAAATTCTACCTAATATCTCTTGTTTTTTCCACTATTGTCACCCAACCTTGCATCATCCCCTACCCAAGGTTGTGACTTTATGGCACAATGTCAATCTGAACCTAATTGGGATATGTTGACCTACATACTCCTTGGGTGATCTTTGCAGGAGGAGGAACCTCCTATGTGACAAATTTCCTGCCTCTGCAGTGATGTAGAGTGGCTAGAGGATGGTCCATGATCGGTGCCAAACCATGCGCATTTGCATGTGTAGACTTCACATATTTTATGGAGATTACTTTTTTTGCACATTTTCAAACTCAGCTCACAATGTGAATGCAGAACAAGTTAAAGGAGAATCATTCTAATATTTTTATATTTTTCCACTAAGTAATTGCAAAAATTCTGATAGTTTTCAGGTAGGTGGCATTCTTCTAGGCACAATAACAAGCATTTTGCAACAAAAGAAATTGCTGCTTCATCTTGTTTTTCAACAGATTGCACTTGTAAGTGGTAATGGTGGTGGTTGTACATCAAGCTAGATGCTGTATTGCACTGCAGATAATGTCTCATCTTTTGCAATGTATTCAGTTGCCATAAGCACAGTTGGATGCCCTGCAACTTGATTCATTTCAGGTGCTACGGAAATCTATGTGTTAATCATTTTTAGGTCGGTTGATTAATCACAATTAACTCACACAATTAACTCAAAAATTAATTACGATTAAAAATTAATTGTGATTAATCACAGTTTTAATTGCATTGTTAAATAATAGAATACCAATTTAAATGTATTAAATATTTTGGATGTTTTTCTACATTTTCATATATATATTGTATTCTGTTTTCTCACTTTCAGGAGTCATTGTAAACAAGAAGCCAGTAGCATTATCTCCTGAAAATGTAAACAAACTTGTTTAAGCGATTGGCTGAAGAAGAAGTAGGACTGAGTGGACTTGCAGGCTCTAAAATTTTACATTGTTTTATATTTGAATTCAAGGTTTTTTTGTACATAATTCTACATTTGTAAGTTCAACTTTCATGATAAAGAGATTGTACTACAGTACTTGTATTAGGTGAATTGAAAAATACTATTTCTTTTGTTTTTTTACAGTGCAAATACTTGGAATCAAAAATAAATATTAAGTGAGCACTATATACTTTGTATTCTGTGTTGTAACTGAAATCAGTATATTTGAAAATGTAGAAAACATCCAAAAATATTTAAATAAATGGTATTCTATTATTGTTTAACAGTGCGATTAATTGCACTTAATTTTTTTAATAGCGCAATTAATTGTGATTAATTTTTTAATTGCTTGACAGCCCTAATAATTGCTATTTTCCCTAGATTGTTAGCTGCAGCTTCTTGTCATTATTTCAAGAAGAGTAAGTGATGAGCTAATCTATAGTACAGTTACAACTTAACATGGGAAATCAAAACAAAGACCTAAGGCTCTATGGGCACACATGGAGTACACCTATTTTCTGTACTAAACAACCCTTTTCAAACCACTTCTTCCAGTTTTGTTCTGAATATCCCAGCAGATAAAGCAGTGTCTTTGGGTGAAACATATTGAGCTTTCCACTCTGTATTAATTTCCTTTGTCATAGCAACAGGTCTCATCACTTGTCAAAAGTAGAACATGCATGCCAAAGACAGCAAAATACCAAGCAGTGGTCATTTCCTTCACCCAGGTTATTGGTCAGCAGTTCAGAATTCTTTTTAACATGAACATGGAGACAGAGGAATGAGAACAGCATGAGTAAGAAGCCAGAGTTGCCTTAATATAAGGCTGTTCTTAATTCTCATACCCTATAAGCCTAATATTGAAAGTTGCTAAAAACTGATTGCTTCACTGAACTCACTGAGACCTGTAGGTGATCACCACCTCTCAAAAGCAGACCCTCTAAGACTATGTTGCTGTTCTGTGGGGGCTTGGGGAAAGAAAGAAACTATGTTTCATGCCAGTCCTGTTTGCTTACTGTACACCCCAGTTTTGTAAGTCTGAGGTTAAGAAGAGAAGTTTTTGATTTTCTAGCATCTAATCCATCAAAGTTTTATTGTGGACTAGGACCTACAAGCTTTTGGGAAGAATTTTTTTTAAAGGAGAGGACAGGAGGGGGAGAAGGTGGAAGCATTGCAGACTAGGTAAAGGGGATCCAGTCAATCACAAGATCAGGGCCTTAGAAGAAAAGTGAAATATGAAAGACTGGCAGAGAACAATACAGTCAAGTACACACACACACACGTGACAATGTGTGGACACAAAGAGTAATAAGGATAAGTCATATGGCTTGGGCAGAGCAAAAAGCGTAGTATAAAGAAGTGAAAGCAGAGAATTAGGCAGCAGCTAAATTGTGCAGGGCCTTGAAGACCTTACATTTGAGGAGAACAGTGAAGAGGACGTCTATGATGGTATCTGCAGAGTGGACAGACATGATCCAAGCAGCAGGAAAGGTAGAAGAGTTTTGCAGCAGAATTACATTGCAGAGTACAATTTGCCAGGAGCCTCTACCTCTACCTCTTCCCTCTCCCACTCCCCCCCACAGGCACTCTTCTGCCCAGAACTTTTCAACTCCATTGTCAGTACTGGTAGTCCTGTTAAATAATAACAACATCACCTTCCCTCGCTTTCTCCTTTGTAAATAAAAGAGATTTATTTTAAAAAAAATCACAACCTTAAATCATTGCACCTGTTAGCATTTGCACCCAAAGCATAACAAAGCACTTGATTCTTCCTTTCAATTGCTTAACTGGAATTTATTACCAATTATTACTGCTGCTGGAAAGTGAAATAAGCAGCTAATTTAACTGTGATAATGCTTTCATCAGCTGTACTAGCATCTCTGCCCTTGCACTTTCTACACTATTAAAAAAAATCACAGCTGCAGTTAAATCAATTGAAGCCATCTGCTCATAAGCTTAGGCTTCCTATTAGTGGAGCCAAAATTCAATTAGCATTGCAGCTTCTGATTGAATTTATCTTCCAATGACTGAATACACTAGTTCTATTTTTTTCATATAAATTATGGTAAATTGTCAAAATGTCAACATGACACAAACATCTAATACAAGTCTCCAGAGCCAATATTATCACCTCGAAACAAGAGGAAACTATGCCAGATCTGACCAGTGGCCGAGTGATACTGCTCCACACTACCATGTGGCAGATATGTACAGTAATATTATTAAGGCTTTCCCTGCAACTTCCAGAAAGCAAACTGAATGATGTGACATATGCTATGCTGTCCAGCAGAGAATAGTAATAAACATTGTGGAAAGACAGGCAAACATAGATGTGGGCTACGTGCCCCATTGATGTCAATGGGAGTTTTGCCATTAACTTCCAGAAAGCCAGGATGTCATGCAGAGCTTATTTTTTGGAGCATCATCAGTTTCAACTAAAGCTAATGGAGGTGCAGGCATTCAGCATAGGGGGCTATTACAGGAGAGGGTGGGTGAGGTTCTGTGGCTTGCAATGGGCAGGAGTCAGACTAGATGATCATGATGGTCCCTTCTGACCTTAAAGCCTATGAGTCTATGAGCATCTCTGAAAATTAGGGCCATACAAAAAGCAGCTACGCACAGAATCATAGGACTGGAATGGACCTCTAGTTCAGTCATCTAGTCCATTCCCCTGCACTCATGGCAGGATTAAGTATTATCTAGACCATCCCTGACTGGTGTTTGTCTAATCTGATTTTTAAAATGTCCAATGATGGAGATTTCACAACCTCCCTAAGCAATTTATTCCAGTGCTTAGTCACTCTGACAGTTAGGAAGTTTTTCCTAATGTCCAACCGAAACCTTCCTTGCTGCAATTTAAGCCCATTGCTTCTTGTCCTATCCTCAGAGGTTAAGAACAATTTTTCTACCTCTTTCTTGTAATAACCTTTTACATACTTGAAAACTGTTATCAGGTCTTCTCTTTTCCAGACTAAACAAACCCAATTTTTTCAATCTTCCCTCATAGGACATGTTTTAATCATTTGTGTTGCTCTTCTCTGGACTCTTTCCAATTTTGTCCACATCTTTCCTGAAATGTGGCACCCAGAATGGGACAAAAAGTTGAGGCCTAATCAGTGCAGAGTAGAGTGGAAGAATGACTTCTCCTGTCTTGCTTATAACACTCCTGCTAATGTATCCCAGAAGGATGTTTGCTTTTTTTGCAACTGTGTTACACTGTTGATTCATATGTAGCTTGTGATCCACCATAACCCCCTGATCCCTTTCCGCAGTACTTCTTCCTAGGCAGTCATTTCCCATTTTGTATGTGTGCAACTGATTGTTGCTTCCTAAGTGGAGTACTTTGCATTTGTCCTTATTGAATTTCATTCTATTTACTTTAGACCATTTCTCCAGTTTGTCCAGATCATTTTGAATTATAATCCTATCCTCCTAAGCACTTGCAGTGCCTTCCAGCTTGGTATTGTCTGTAACTTTATAAGTGTACTCTCTATGCCATTATCTAAATCATTGATGAAGATATTGAACAGAACCGGACCCAGAACCAATCCCTGCAGGACCCCACTCGTTATGCCCTTCCAGCATGACTGTTACCCACTGATAACTATTCTCTGAGAACGGTTTTCCAGCTAGTTATGCACCCACCTTATAGTAGCTCCATGTAGGCTGCATGCAGCAAAAGGGAGTGTAACTCCATGTGAGTTTAGGAGTTCTAAGCTCTACAGTAATCATTAATTATGTTCCAACTCCATAGGAAAAGAACTTAGTGTTTATTATAAGACCCAAATAGACTTCCTGCTTACTTGTTTTAAAAACAAGAACAAATGACATTCACTGTGTTGTAAAAATCCTCAGGAAAAGGTAGAACAGAGCAGATCTTCTGTATCACAAAAACAAGGAGGAGTCCAGGAGCACCGGATGCCTCATTGTTTTTGTGGATACAGACTAACACGGCTGATACTCTGATACTTCTGTACCTCAGTTACTGCAAAGAGTGAGGCAAACAATTATATAACAATAGTTTACGTGTATTTCCTGTTTTTTTAACAGTTCCCCCCTCCCCCCCACACACATCTCCACCGCCTTTTGCAGATTAAGTCTGTCTATCACAAAACAAACTGTGAACAGGAAAAGTGTTATAAGTTCAAACAGTAAGTCCCCATGTTTACAGGGATCTTCCTGAGACTGCACAATCACTGAATCAAGAAAAAAGCCAGAATCTGTACATGGTAATGAGAACCAGGATAGCTGCTCTGAGAGAAAGATAAAGAGATGATCAACTAAAGCCAAAAGGTGAGCAAGGTTCATTTGTACTTGAGAGAAGTTGTTTAGTTTCATATTAAATAAATAACAGGCTCAGTCTTGCAGTTCTGACACAGGCAAAAGTCCTATTCTTTGCAACGTCCATCTGGTTCTTTAGATGTGGCAGCAGTTCTCAAACTTGAGCAACCCCCATTTTGATTTAAACATTCTTGCAGACTCCCAAGCAGGCTTCTAATTTTCCCAGGGGGTGCTCAACCCCCCACTCAACCCCTGCCCCCACTCTACCCCTTCCCGCAAGGCCCCACCCCTGCCCCACCTCTTCCCACCCCCAGTCCACCTTGGCCCCTCTTCTTCCTCACCTCTTTCCACCCCCTCCCTTGAACCTGCCCTGTCCCCACTCCTTTCCCTCCCTCCCAGTGCCTCCTGTTCCCTGGCATGCAGGAGGCACTGGGAGGTAGGGGGGAGGAGTTGATCAGCTTGGCTGATGTCTCCAGACATGATTTGTGGACTCCCAGAGTACCCTCGTGGACCCCCAAGAGTCCACTGACCCCAGTTTGAGAACCACTGAAATATCGTATTTTTCTAAAACTGATTTTTTTATGATCTTTTCATTCTTAAACAAAACAATTCAATGTCCCTACATGTGACCCCTCCTACTGTGACCCTACACACTACTGCAATGATATTTGTACAAAATATGCTTTGTGAGGTATCATATGGAAGTTAATAACATGCTGATTATTAATATCATTGTAAAATGCACGTTAACCTTATTTGTGAAATTATGAATTTCCTCTGTATGATGTTACTAGAACATATGTAAGACAAGACATTCTAGCCTAGTTAAAGCTGATAAACAAGTATGTCCTAGAGAAAGGAATGTGGGCTTGCCTCAATTCATATATTAGCAGTAAACAAAGCTGTCGAGCTAAACCAGCAGGGGCTATCCTGATCCTGAACTCAAGAGACGGAAGATTAACATGGCTCCTGAACACCAGAGAGAGACACAGGAGACTGAATCGCCAGGAGGCCTGACTTGTAAAACAAAGACAACCCTTTGGGGATATAAGCAACAAGAAAGATTCCATCTTTATCCTTCATCTGAGGAGAAAAAAAATCCAAGTGATTTTATCTCTGTGATGATTCCTGGTTGAGCCAGCCAGTAAAAAGCTGGAAAGGAGACTGGGGTAAAAGAAACCATCTTGAACAAAGACTGTATCTTTGCTTGATTAAGTTTTAGACTTTTAGATGTGTGTTTTCACCTTTATTTGCTTGTAGCCATCTCTACCTTTATCACTTACTTAATCCATGCTCTTTTCTTAATACATTTGTTTTACTTTTAATATAAACTGGTTCAGTACTGTGTTTAAACAGACAGGTGTATTTACCCCCAGTTAAATTAATAAGATGTACTGACTCTTCAACAGAGCAGCAAACTTAATATCTTCTGTGAATGCACAGTGGTAGGGGCCGTGGATTGCAGAAAAATATCTCTCAGGAGCTCAAGGGCTGGAGTTCACTGATTGTTATCTGCTAGATGAGGTTTGGGCTCAGAGAGTCTTCAGGAATTTCATGGTGAGGAAGACAGATTGCTGTGACAGGGAGCTGAGACACAATCTAATCACCAGCAAAACTCACTCTTGCTGAGGCCGAGATGTAACACGCGGTATGCCTGCACTGCAATAAAACACCCACAGCTGGCCTGTGTCAGCTGACTCATGTTTGTGGGGCTCAGGCTGTGGGATGATAAAATTGCAGTGTAGATGTTTGGGCTCAGGATGGAGCTTGGGCTCTGGGCTCCTGCCTCCTCACAGGGTCTCAGAGCTTGAACATCTACACTGCAATTTTATAGCCCTGTACTGAGCTCTATGAGCCCAAGTCTGCTGACCCATGCCAGCCACTGGAGTTTTATTGCTGAGGAGACATATCCACAGTGGCTCACAGCTCTGAATACCCCTAGCCGTGTGCTAGAGTGGCACAGTCAAACAGGGTTTACACACCACTTGCTGTTTTGACTAGGTGTAGGCTCGAAGCACTGGTAAAATAGTTTGAAGTGATTTTCAAGTGATGACGCTAGGCAGAGTCAAAGAAAGGTTACAGTTTTATGATTTTTTGTTTGTTTTGGTCAAGGAAAATAGAACTAAGGAAGTTTAAAATGAACAACAGTGAAACAGTCACTAAGCTAGAGCTGTCTAAATTGGAAAAGGACCAAAAAGCCCTAAAAAGAGAGCTTGAGAAAGCCACAGGAGAACATCAGAAATGGGAAGCAGAATGAGTCAGATCATGAATACCAAAAATGGGAAATAGGAGAGGCAAAGAGCAAGAAGAAGCACACATGCAGATCCTGGAAACAGAAGCAGCTGTCCACCAATGAGCCATGGAGCTGAAAGAAGCCCTGGAAAAAGAGGAGGAGAGGCTGTATAACCTGGACATGATGGAAAGGCATGGACAGATCGCACAGCATACAAGTGCTTCTCTCCACAAGGGACACCCAGCTGGGAGCAGCTGTGCCCTGCATACAAATAAGCAGACTGTACTGAAGAATATTTTACCACTTTTGAAAGACTATTTGAGGTGCATAAAGTTCCAGAAGACAAGAAAGTCCCAGCTTTGGTTACTTAAACCCTCAGGGAAAGCCTTAAATGTATTTAATGAAATAGAAATTAAACAAGCATTGAAATATGGTGAATTTTAAAAAGCTGTACTGCAAAGATTCCAGATTACTCCTGAGGTGTATAGAACAAAATTTAGCACCTCAAAATTAATTACAATGATTTTGGTTTTCACCAAAAAGGTTAATAGTGACTGGACATCAAACATAGTGAATGCCAGTGTCAGGGTTCCTTCCCCACTCTGAACTCTAGGGTACAGATGTGGGGACCCGCATGGAAGATCCCCTAAGCTTATTCTTACCAGCTTAGGTTAAAAACTTCCCCAAGGTACAAAATTTGCCTTGTCCTTGAACAGTATGCTGCCACCACCAAGTGTGTTAAACAAAGAACAGGGAAAGAGACCACTTGGAGACGTCTTCCCCCAAAATATCACCCCAAGCCCTACACCCCCTTTATTGAGGAAGGCTTGATAAGAATCCTCACCAATTTGTACAAGTGAACACAGACCCAAATCCTTTAATTTTAAGAACAATGAAAAATTAATCAGCTTCTTAAAAGAAGAATTTTAATTAAAGAAAAGGTAAAAGAATCACCTCTCTAAAATCAGGATGGAAAATACTTTACAGGGTATTCAGATTCAAAACACAGAGGATCCCCCTCTGGGCAAAACCTTAAAGTTACAGAAAACAGGAATAAACCTCCCTCTTAACACCGGGAAAATTCACATAAAACAAAAGATAAACTAATCCGCCTTGCCTGGCTTACCTATACTGGTTGCAATATTGGAGACTTGGATTAGGATGGGTTGAAGAAGATGGATTTCTGTCTGGCCTCTGTCAGTCCCAAGAGAGAGCAACTATGTAAACAAAGAGCACAAAACGAAAGCCCTTCCCCCCCACCCCAAGATTTGAAAGTATCTTGTCCCCTTATTGGTCCTTTGGGTCAGGTGTCAGCCAGGTTAGGTGAACTTCTTAACCCTTTACAAGTAACAGGATGTTGCCTCTGGCCAGGAGGGATTTTATAGCACTGTATACAGAAAGGTGGTTACCCTTCCCTTTATATTTATGACAGCCAGTGAAAATGTGGTGGGATCAGAGGCTAAAATAAGGAAAGAACAAGTTAGAAATTATTTAGACAAGTTAGAGGTCTTCCAAGTCACTGCTGAAATACATCCTAGAATACTCAAGGAACTGACTGAGGAGAAATGTGAGCCATTAGCAATTATCTTTGAAAAGTCATTGAAGATGGGTGAGGTTCCAGAGGGCTGGAAAAGGACAAATATAGTGCCAATCTATAAAAAGGGGAATTCGGAGAACCTGGAGAATTACAGACTAGTCATCTTAACTTCAGTACCAGGAAAGACAATGGAGCAAATAATTAAGCAATCAATTTGCAAACACCTAGAAGATAATAAGGTGATAAGTAACAGTCAGCATGGAGTTGTCAAGAAAAAATTGTGTCAAACCAACCTAAAAGCTTTCTTTGACAGGGTAATAAGCCTTGTGGATGGGGGGAAGTGGTAGACATGGTATATCTTGACTTTAGTAAAGCTTTTGATACTGTCTCACATGACCTTCTCATAAACAAACTAGGGGAATACAGCTTAGATGGAGCTACTATAAGGTGGGTGCATAATTGGTTGGAAAACCATTCCCAGAGAGTAGTTATCAGTGGTTCACAGTCAAGCTGGAAGGACATATTGAGTGTGGTCCTGCAGAGATCAGTTCTTGGTCTGGTTTTGTTCAATATCTTCTTCAGTGATTTAGATATTGGGATAGACAGTACACTTATAAAGTTTGCAGACGATACCAAGCTGGGAGGGGTTGCAAGTACTTTGGAGGATAGCATTAAAATTCAAAATGATCTGGACAAACTGGAGAAATGGTCTCAAGTAACTGGGATGAAATTCAATAAGGACAAATACAAAATACTCCACTTAGGAAGTGTAACCCTTCTGCCAGGTGGAGCCAGCAGCAACAAGGGCCAGGTTCAGTATCTAGGGGTTTCTTTTCAACAATACAACACAAAACCGGCTCGAGCCCCCACCCAGTGACCTGGGACAATTACACACCACCCCCTGGGCGCCTCTAAGAGCTAATACTTCCCCTCTCACAAGCACAGTGTCTGAGTGTAGCAAAAACTTTTAATAAAAGGAGGGAAGTAACTCAGCATTAATTTGGGAAAACACCGTAACTTGAGTTAACTTGAGTTAACTTGAGTAAACCATGAGCAAAAGACCAACCCCCAAGTAAGTTGGGCAGTGTCCTTTTCCCCTCAAGGTCTTAAGTGCAACAACCCAAAAGTCCCTTTAACATGCTTGTCCCTTCTCTGCACCCCACTCATAGTTGCTGTCCTTGGCCAGTGCAGCCCCAATATTCAGAGGTTCATCCACAGAGTTCACCTCCCACCCTATCATAGAATCATAGAATCATAGAATATCAGGGTTGGAAGGGACCCCAGAAGGTCATCTAGTCCAACCCCCTGCTCAAAGCAGGACCAAGTCCCAGTTAAATCATCCCAGCCAGGGCTTTGTCAAGCCTGACCTTAAAAACCTCTAAGGAAGGAGATTCTACCACCTCCCTAGGTAACTCATTCCAGTGTTTCACCACCCTCTTAGTGAAAAAGTTTTTCCTAATATCCAATCTAAACCTCCCCCATTGCAACTTGAGACCATTACTCCTCGTTCTGTCATCTGCTACCATTGAGAACAGTCTAGAGCCATCCTCTTTGAAACCCCCTTTCAGGTAGTTGAAAGCAGCTATCAAATCCCCCCTCATTCTTCTCTTCTGCAGACTAAACAATCCCAGCTCCCTCAGCCTCTCCTCATAAGTCATGTGCTCTAGACCCCTAATCATTTTTGTTGCCCTTCGTTGTACTCTTTCCAATTTATCCACATCCTTCCTGTAGTGTGGGGCCCAAAACTGGACACAGTACTCCAGATGAGGCCTCACCAGTGTCGAATAGAGGGGAACGATCACGTCCCTCGATCTGCTCGCTATGCCCCTACTTATACAACCCAAAATGCCATTGGCCTTCTTGGCAACAAGGGCACACTGCTGACTCATATCCAGCTTCTCGTCCACTGTCACCCCTAGGTCCTTTTCCGCAGAACTGCTGCCGAGCCATTCGGTCCCTAGTCTGTAGCGGTGCATTGGATTCTTCCATCCTAAGTGCAGGACCCTGCATTTATCCTTATTGAACCTCATTAGATTTCTTTTGGCCCAATCCTCCAATTTGTCTAGGTCCTTCTGTATCCTATCCCTCCCCTCCAGCGTATCTACCACTCCTCCCAGTTTAGTATCATCCGCAAATTTGCTGAGAGTGCAATCCACACCATCCTCCAGATCATTTATGAAGATATTGAACAAAACGGGCCACAGGACCGACCCCTGGGGCACTCCACTTGACACCGGCTGCCAACTAGACATGGAGCCATTGATCACTACCCGTTGAGCCCGACAATCTAGCCAGCTTTCTACCCACCTTATAGTGCATTCATCCAGCCCATACTTCCTTAACTTGCTGACAAGAATGCTGTGGGAGACCGTGTCAAAAGCTTTGCTAAAGTCAAGAAACAATACATCCACTGCTTTCCCTTCATCCACAGAACCAGTAATCTCATCATAAAAGGCGATTAGATTAGTCAGGCATGACCTTCCCTTGGTGAATCCATGCTGACTGTTCCTGATCACTTTCCTCTCCTCTAAGTGCTTCAGGATTGATTCTTTGAGGACCTGCTCCATGATTTTTCCAGGGACTGAGGTGAGGCTGACCGGCCTGTAGTTCCCAGGATCCTCCTTCTTCCCTTTTTTAAAGATGGGCACTACATTAGCCTTTTTCCAGTCATCCGGGACTTCCCCCGTTCGCCACGAGTTTTCAAAGATAATGGCCAAGGGCTCTGCAATCACAGCCGCCAATTCCTTCAGCACTCTCGGATGCAATTCGTCCGGCCCCATGGACTTGTGCACGTCCAGCTTTTCTAAATAGTCCCTAACCACCTCTATCTCTACAGAGGGCTGGCCATCTCTTCCCCATTTTGTGTTGCCCAGCACAGCAGTCTGGGAGCTGACCTTGTTAGTGAAAACAGAGGCAAAAAAAGCATTGAGTACATTAGCTTTTTCCACATCCTCTGTCACTAGCTTGCCTCCCTCATTCAGTAAGGGGCCCACACTTTCCTTGGCTTTCTTCTTGTTGCCAACATACCTGAAGAAACCCTTCTTGTTACTCTTGACATCTCTTGCTAGCTGCAGCTCCAGGTGCGATTTGGCCCTCCTGATATCTTTCCTACATGCCCGAGCAATATTTTTATACTCTTCCCTGGTCATATGTCCAACCTTCCACTTCTTGTAAGCTTCTTTTTTATGTTTAAGATCCGCTAGGATTTCACCATTAAGCCAAGCTGGTCGCCTGCCATATTTACTATTCTTTCGACTCATCGGGATGGTTTGTCCCTGTAACCTCAACAGGGATTCCTTGAAATACAGCCAGCTCTCCTGGACTCCCTTCCCTTTCATGTTAGTCCCCCAGGGGATCCTGGCCATCTGTTCCCTGAGGGAGTCAAAGTCTGCTTTCCTGAAGTCCAGGGTCCGTATCCTGCTGCTTACCTTTCTTCCCTGCGTCAGGATCCTGAACTCAACCAACTCATGGTCACTGCCTCCCAGATTCCCATCCACTTTTGCTTCCCCCACTAATTCTACCCGGTTTGTGAGCAGCAGGTCAAGAAAAGCGCTCCCCCTAGTTGGCTCCCCTAGCACTTGCACCAGGAAATTGTCCCCTACGCTTTCCAAAAACTTCCTGGATTGTCTATGCACCGCTGTATTGCTCTCCCAGCAGATATCAGGAAAATTAAAGTCACCCATGAGAATCAGGGCATGCGATCTAGTAGCTTCCGTGAGTTGCCGGAAGAAAGCCTCATCCACCTCATCCCCCTGGTCCGGTGGTCTATAGCAGACTCCCACCATGACATCACTCTTGTTGCACACACTTCTAAACTTAATCCAGAGACACTCAGGTTTTTCCACAGTTTCGTACCGGAGCTCTGAGCAGTCATACTGCTCCCTTACATACAGTGCTACTCCCCCACCTTTTCTGCCCTGCCTGTCCTTCCTGTGTGAAAGACGGGGGAAGGAGGGGGAAGGAGTCACCTTACACACTGCACTGCTCAGACATTCGCTTGTCACCCCAACAGCCATTGCCATGCCTCTGAAGGGGTCTGCTCTGGCCCTCTCTACCAGTCGCCCTGCTGGCCACTTGCCACACCTCTCCACCAGCCAAGCTGCTGGCCACTCACCAAGATGTTCTTCAGGGCCCCCCTACTAAACACAGCTCTCAGTGGGGGAGCCTCACTGCTGGTGCACACTGGGCAGTCTCTTGCAATGGAGACATTGTCTCAAAGTAGGTCTAATACTTATATCTAGGTATCATGATTTCAGCTCTGCAGCATGTAACAAGACTCTCAAATGAATCTAAATTAGCTCTTTTATTATACCATTGAGCTAGGAAGGGTCAAATAACATCTAGACAACCCTTTCCCTCCCCCAAACAAGACCCTCTTTCAACTCATTAGGTTTTGGAACCCATGTCCCCTGCCTAGCGAGTGCTGTTTAGTTGAAGGTGAGTCCCTCCATCGGGGCATGACAGGCACAGTTCTGCTGCCCTCAGTTCACATAACAAGGATAACAGCCCTTTATTACTCCTGCCCCAATAACAAGGAGACTAGGGATCCAACACCAGCCACAAGTGATCATTTGGGCAAGCAATCCCATCGTGCTGAGCACCTAGGCAGTGTGTCCATGCAAACGAGATCAGTTCCTGAAGTCTTTTTCCACAGCTCACCACTAGATGTCAGGGGAGAGCTCATTCAGACTGCTAACAGAAGGACCAATCAGATGCACACATACAAAATGGGAAATGACTGCCTAGGAAGGAGTACTGTGGAAAGGGATCTGCGGGGTCATAGAGGATCACAAACTAAATATGAGCAAACAGTTTAACACTGTTGCAAAACAAAGCAAACATCATTGTGGGATGTATCAGCAGGAATATTGTAAGCAAGACACAAGAAGTAATTCTTCTACTCTACTCTGCACTGATTAGGCCTCAACTGGAGTATTGTGGGAAGATCTGGGTGCCACATTTCAGGAAAGATGTGGACAAACTGGAGATAGTCCAGAGAAGAGTAACAAAAATGATTAAAAGTTGAAAAAACATGACCTATGAGGGAAAATTGAAAAAACTGGGTTTGTTTAGTCTGGAGAAGAGAAGCCTGAGGAGGGACATGACAACAGTTTTCAAGTACATAAAAGGTTGTTACAAGGAGGAGGAAGAAAAATTATTTTTCTTAACCTCTGAGGATAGGACAAGAAGCAATGGGCTTAAATTGCAGCAAGGGCGGTTTAGGTTGGACATTAGGAAAAACTTCCTAACTGTCAGGGTGGTTAAGCACTGGAATGAATGCCCAGGGAGGGTGGCATCTCCATCACTGAAGATTTTTAAGAGCAGAGTGGACAAACACCTGTCAGAGATGGTCTAGATAATACTTAGTCCTGCCACGAGTGCAGGGGACTGAATGAGATGACTGGACTAGAGGTCCTTTCCAGTCCTAAGAGTTTATGATTCAATAATACAAGATGGGTCCTAGAGAATGTGTATAAATTGTGTCATTTGATTGAAAAAAATGAGTCAAGGAGAAGGGGACAAAGAGCTTTGAACAGTTTGATGTTTTTGTACAGGAGCAGTTCCTGAGTATATGTTCTGAAGAGGTCAGACTATTTGGGATAAATCTCTAAAGTCTGTCCAGAAGGCAGCAGATCTGGCTGATTCCTATGTACTGGAAAAGCATTCAGTGAGTGCAAGCCACAGAGGGAAGGGCAGAAGTCACATGTTAAGGGGGATTTTGTCCCTGGAAAGAGAGAGGGTGCCCAGGCAACCCTAGAATCAATTCCCTCCTAGAAATCACACTCACAGATCCCCTGTACAGGAGAACAGTCCAAGAAGATGTTTCAGGTGTGATTCCACTGAGCGCCTGAGGAATAACTGCCCTAAAATAAGGGAAGCTAAGCCCACACATTGTCCAATCCTGGTTAATACAGCTGTCATTAGCACAGAGGTGACTCCAGGGCCTCTGATTAATTTGACCCATTGGAGATGAACATGGAATTTATTAAAATTGCCACGGAGAATGACAAAGAATGGGTAGTGTGAAGAGACACTGGTGCCTAGATTTCTCTGGTCAGGGAAAGCATGCTCAAAGAGACTTCTTAACAGTGCAGTGAACTTAATACCTTCTATGAATGCACAATGATAAGGGCTGTGCATTGCAGAAAATAATCTCAGGATCTTGGGGGCTGGAGTTCAGTGATTGTTACTTGCTAGGCAAGGTTTTGGTTGGGAGAGCCATGAGGAATTTGCTGGTGTGGAAGATAAACTGATGTGACAGGGAACTGATACACAATCTAATCACCAACAAAACTCTCTCTTGATGAGGCAGAGAGGTAACACAGTAGCTCACAGCTCTGGGTATCCACAGAAGGGTGTCACACCTACATTAACAGACAAACGTATTTGGGTAAGATCTGAAATATTCATTGACCTGGTGAGTAATGTGTCCAATCTCTTGGGATTGGTAGAACTTTATATATAGTGAATAAGATTTTAAATAATCCTCACAATATCTGACCTGGCTGTCTGGGTGGGAGCCCAAGGCTGGATCGTTCTAAAGAAGCTGTGTTTCTGGCTTCTGGCTTAAAACAGTATGGTATCGTAGAAGCTGGCTAGGTGAATCTACTTATTAGAATAACCACCAGTTTCGGGAATTGTCTTCCCCATTCTTTTATGCAGTTTGCCCCCATTGAGCAATCTCAGTATGGCCCCTCCAGTGACCACAGTCACAGAGATATCCTTCAGCTGTTGCATACCAAGGACTCCACAGGAACACAACGACCCAGTGGTGAATTCTGCAATGGTTTCTGTGCAAACCGAATGTGGAACTGGGATTATCTGTAGAATGGGCAAGTGCTGAGAACACTCTGCTCTCATTGCAAGTGCAGAGATTGGAATCACAATAACCAGGGACTCCACTTACAGGGAACTCTTCTCAACTTTCCAGTGACCATCAAAAAGGGCAACTTGACATCATGCATAACAAGTCACCAGCCACGTTTGCTTTGAAGCTTGCTAATCCACATCCTTCAGGTTTCAAGCAGAATGCTAGCTTCACATAGAAAGATCTGCTGCTTGTACCAGTAATGTGCTTATCTCAGCAGCAAGGATTGGCCTAAAATCAGGTGGAAAATCAATAACTGATAGAGAAAATAAACAGCAACCATGCTATTCTCCCAGGTCAGGCCTGGGCACACCCAGAGCTCAAACTGCCACTGGCTGGCAGCAACTCCAGACACAGGATTCTATTACTGCAAATCTGTTTAGACTGTTTAAAGGGCAGCAATATAGCTGTTTCATGAGGTTATCTGCCATTTACATTCTGTTGTGCTGGATGTCACTAAAGGATTGTGACTGCAGTGGCTGGGAACACTGAACAAAAGTGAGGAGAGATTTCTCTGTACAGCTAATGAGCAAGGGAAGGGGAATGACTGGGAAGCAGCAAAACCCTATCAGTGGCTACAAGAAATCTTTGGTTTCAGAATAGCAGCCATGTTAGTCTGTATCCACAAAAAGAAAAGGAGCCTTGTGGCACCTTAGAGGCTAACAAATTTATTTGAACATAAACTTTTGTGAGCTACAGCTCACTTCATCGGATGCACCAATGAAGTGAGCTATAGCCCACAAAAGCTTATGCTCAAATAAATTTGTTAGTCTCTAAGGTGTCACAAGTACTCCTTTTCTTTTTACAAGAAATCTGTTATACAGCAAGTCTGTGGGATTCAGCCTTCTGCCATCTGCTTTTCCCACTGGAAGACATCAGTCTTGTGATATTAGAAGCACAAAAAGATACAATCTCTTCTCTGCTGTACTACAGACATCTGATCTGTTAGCACTCCACAGAGTGAAAACATTCAGGCAGAAACATATCTCTGCTTCACTGAGCTAATGAGCCCCCAGGTACTCTGCTAATATCTTTGCTGTACCATAGAGGCTGCTCACACATTGGCTGTTGCTAGGTTACCTGCAGGCTAATCACAATCTGTGATGTACTTTTAGAACTACTTTGGTATAGATGCTCACTATAGACAAGAACTGAGCTGGCAAATAAAGCATGCAGAGGAAGAGGGAATTTTTAAAATTTGATATGCAAATTCCCCTGCAGGCCTCCACCCTCAAATATATCATTTGCATATGCTAGTGTGCTGAAAAACATTCACCATAATAACGAAATGCTCAGCCAGGCAGGGAGACAACAGTAGCTGGAGCTAAAGATAGTGTAGGACCATGTCAAGACCTAGGACCTGGGACAAATTCAGTGAAAATAACAGGCACACTGGGGTTGGAGGGGGAGGAGAGAACCAAATTGTACAGATGTAGAAATAGATGTAATCATAGATACTCCCCCACCCCATACACACACAATGCACTAGTGGGTATAAAAGTATTTATATTGTTACCCCTTTTGACTTGAGCAGCTAGCCAAAAATGTGGGGTCTTGTAGGTTGTTCCATTTAGGAGAAATTGGTGAGTCAGGTATTTTCTTTGATGCAGTGTCATTTATTTACAACGATTATACATAGAGTCTTGTTTTCCTGAACATCGTAGGACTCAAATAGCAGGAGACAATTTGTTTGCTTGTTGTTTCAAGCCTGGCTTTCCAGTCAGCACTCTGCTCCCAAAAGTTTTCTCTCTTAGCTTTCTCTCCACATTATGGCAGCACCAAAAGTTCCGGCTGCTTCTGTGGTCCGTCCACGTGTGTTGACTATCTCTCTCACACACACACCCTTACTTAAACAAGGCTCAGCCCAGCCACTGCCCACATCATTCAAATTCCTGAGTGGCCTTGGATGTGCCTTTGTTTTTATCAGAGACATGGGCCAAACTCACAACAACAAAAATATGTTGTGAAGCCTGCTTACAGTAAGCGGATTTTGGTTTCTTTTCTTGTTTAATTGCTTTGAATGTATTGGTAATAGCAGGTTGCGGTTTTTGGGTGGGTGGGTCTTCCGCTTTTGTTTTGTTTTTTAATTTCCTGCCGGAGAACATGATTGGCTCTCGATTGCGCAATCCTCTGCTGTGCGCATGCCCACAGAGCTAAAAAAAGCTTTACAAGACTGCTTTGCGCGTTCGGTTTCCTTTTTCCTTTTGCTTTTGGCTGGCTTCTGCTGCTGTGTGTGTGCATGTGCTTTCTGCTGCTCTTCCGCTTAAATTCCACCACGCTGTCAATATCACAATATCACAGGGCCTGAGCAATTAGACACTCTGCCAATGGAGGCCTAAGGAGAAATTCAGAGCCCATTAACACCATGGTTTGCTACAAGTGTCTCTCCAGATCTACCTTACAAGGTGCTCCTGGAAGCTAAAAGAGGATGGTCAGAATCTTTCAGATGAGCTGTTGTGCCTTAAGATCAGGGGTGTTCGAAGAATGCTTCTCGTTATTATTATTCATTGTGCCTTGGACAAATAAAAGTCTGGGAGTCTAAGGGTATGTCTGAACTGCAATTAGGCACCCACAGCTGGCCCATGCCAGCTGACTTGGGCTAAGGGGCTGTTTAATTGCAATGTACACATTCAGGACCTCTGGGACCCTCCCACGTCACAGGGTCCTAGAGCTGTTATCTACCACCAATCTTTGGACATTGGGGAACTTGTACCATTGGACTCATTTGGTCTTTTTTTTCTCACCACCAGGTCCCCAATGAAAGGTATAAGTCTATGAGCATATGCAGGGAATACTTATGCTAACTTGCTTAAGCCAATGTCTTACAGGATACAGGCCTGTCGGTTCCTTGTGTTACTGCTGAGTAAAATAAAAAGCTAAGCTAGCTCTATGGGCTACAGACAGGCTCCAGCCCGAGCCCAAACATCTATGTTAAAACTAGGATGTGGGCAGTATGACCTAGTGGTCAGAAGAGGAGTCAGGCTGGGTCATATGCCAGGGCAGAAGGTCAGAGTCAGAGATAGGTCAGAGGCCAAACCAAGAGTCAGGCATCAGGAGGCAGGCAGGGTCAAGTTACCAGGAGATAGGCACCAGGCTACAGACAGCAGTTGGAGAGCATGGTTGAGGACAAACCAGAGTTGGAAGTTGGAGTCTAGGGTCTATTATTAGCAGAGGCTGGGGCTGGAGCAGAGGCAGGCAGTCTGTTGTTAGTCTGACAGTGGCTTTCTGGCTTTCATCATGGCTTTCTGGTTTATATACTGATATTGGCCAATCAGTGAGCTGTGAGGGGCTGTCACTCAGGCCCTGCAGGGCAGTATGCCCTGTCAAGTCAAGCTTTGCAGGGTCGTCCTGATGGCATCCAGCCTAAGCCTCTAGGGGCAATACAGAGGTGTTAGCAGCCCAGATTATCCACATGGTCCCAGGTTCTAGCCCTGCAGGGTCTTACACCACCATCCCTCTTCAGACCCTCCTTTAGGGGGTGCCAGTCCAGACTTGTCCATGTGAGCCTTGTGGAATCCCCCCTTCAAGTCAGGAGGCAGACTCCCAACTGTGCTCTTCAAGGCTGTAGCCTTCCAAGTCCACCAGATAGTACAGGCAGCCACATGTTGGATGGGAATTAAGGATGGCATGCACTTTGTATTCCTCATGACCCTGGATTTTGACAGGTGAAGGTGACAGTGTGGTTCAGTCAGGGAAGGGGTTCTCAGTGTAGGGCTTCAGAAAGGAAACATGGAAAACAGGGTATATTTTGAGAGACTGCGGAAGCTGGAGTTTGAAGCTAATCAGGTTAATTTGCTGACATATCAGGAAGGGTCCCAGAAATTGGTGGTCCAATTTCCAGGAGGGACAATGGATCAGGAGGTGGTTGGCAGCAACCCACACCTTCTGGCCTACATGAACATTGGAGCTTCTTGTTGCCAACGGTCTGCATGTCTCTGGTAGGCCTTTTTCACCTCTTCTAGGTGATTCCTGAGTTCTTCCTGAATATGATAGATCTGTTAGACCCAGTCAGTGGTGACAGGGTTCAGGGAGGCTGCTGGTAGCACCAAGTGGAAATGGGGGTGGAAATCACTGGCAAAAAAGGGGCTCTGACTCATGGAAGCATGGTTGGCACTGTTGTATGAAAACTCTGCATATGGCATGAGTGTGGACCAGTTGTCTTGGTGGAAATTTATGAAGGATCTCAAGTACTGTCCATCTGTTTGGGGATGGTATGCGGTGGAGGTGGATGAGTGGATGTCCAGTAACCCGAATGCTTCACATCAGAAGCAATAAGTGATCTGTGGGCCTTGGTCAGAAACTGTATGGTCTGGGAACCCATTGGGCTGAACCATCTCATGCGGCAGGAATTGGATAGTAGTTTTGAGAGAAGGCAGGTAGTTGCAGGTGATGAAGTGGGCCATTTTGGTAAGGTGGTCCACAACTGTTAAGACTATGGAATGGCCATCAGACAGTGGGAGTTCCACAATACAGTCTAGGCTGATGACAGACCAAGGCCTAGCTGGAGTCTCCTGGGGTGCTAAGGTGCCAAGGGGTCTGGTTTGGAGCATCTCTGCATGGGAAATTATTGAGAATCGAATGCACAAGGCACCGAGTTGCTGTGAGAGTACTGCCCCTAAGGCTTTATTGGATGCATCTGCTGCCACTATAAATGGACAGATTGGGTCGTGGTCTGCCAGAATCAAGGCCATGGTGAAAGTGGCTTTTAGCTGGTCAAAAGCAAGCCATATATAGCACGGCTTTGCAAAGGAGGGGAGTTATTAGTTCAGAGAAGTTGGTGATGAATTGCCTATAGAAATTTGCAAAGACCAGGAAGCACTGAAGTTCCCAGAAGGTTCAGGGTGCTGTCCAGTTGTGGATAGCTTCCACCTTCTGCAGGACTATCTGTATTCCCACCAGGAAGATGATGTACCCCAAAAATTCAATTGTGGCATGGTCAAAGGTGCACTTTTCCAGTTTGGTGTACAAACCATGTTTCCATAGTCTCTCTAAGACAGACTGGACTGGTGGTCAGAAAATAGAAGTATATTATCAAAGTAGATAATCATGTAGTGGTCCAGAATGTCCCTGAATACATCATTTACAAAATGTTGAAATATTACAAGGGCATTGGTTAGGCCAAACGGCATCACCAATTATTCAAAGTGCCCATATTGTGTATGAAAACCAGTCTTCCATTTCTCTCCAGGCCTTATGCACACTAGATTCAACATCAACCAGAATGCAGTCCAATGCATTGGAAATGAGCAGTGTAGGAGGCGGCCGGCCTTTGCACCAGTGAAGCTTCCAGAGGGCAGCCTCCAGAGAGTGGATGTGATGTGGATCATCAAAAATGGTCACAAAGGCTTTCAGGAAGATGTCCCAGTCAGAGAGCACTGGGCTGTTCTGCACCAACAGGGAGAAGGCACAATCGAGCACTTCATTGGAGAGCAATCTGACCACTAGCCCCACCTTAGTCTGGTCTGTAGGGTATACTTGGGGGCAGAGCAGGAAGAGCAGCCTGCATTGGTTCAGGAACCCCTGGAATTTCCAAAGATCCCTGTCAAACCGTTAAAGAAGCAGGACTGTGGGGGCTGACTTAAGCGATGTGTGGTCTGTTCAGGCATGTCCTGTCACTGATTCTCCCTGTGAGTGCACTTACTGCTCGCATAGGGTGTGTACTTCAGCAGTGAGCTGCGCCACATGAGTATGAGACCAGGCTAATTGCTCACATGGGGTCTGTATTTCATGTACACGCTGTGTAGTTTAGATCTGTAGTGTAGGTTCTCCGACTGCAGATGGGTGACTAGGTCCTGAAGGTCCTGGGCCCTCAAGGAGTCGTTGGTTGGAGGTTAGCCCATCCTTTCCATCATCTGTGGGGAAGTTGGATGGATTTTCAGGGGGGAAAGTGATGTGAGCAAACTGTCACAACCGAGATATGGGTGGTCTGACCTAGTGGTCAGAGCAGGAGTCAGGAGTCAGGATGGGTCAGAATCTGAGACAAGCCAGAGGTCAGACCAAGAGACAGACATCAGGAGGCAAGCAGGGTCAGGTTACCAGGAGATCATGATCAGGCACCAGGTTACAGACAGCAATTGGAGAGCAATGCTGAGGATGAACCAGGGTTGGAAGCCAGAGTCTAGGGTCTATTGTTAGCAGGGTCTGGAGCAGAAACAGGCAGGCAATCTGTGTTGTTTCTCAAACATCTCCTCATCATGGCTTCGTGGTTTATATACTGGTACTGGCCAATCAGTGGGCTCTAAGGGGCTGTCACTCAGATCCTGTGGTATGGTACACCCTGCTGAACCTAGGTTTGTTGGGTCCTACTAGGGCTGTCCAGCCTAAGCTTCTAGAGGCAACGTGGAGAGGTCAGCAGCCTTCAACCCCCATAGTCCCAGGATCTAGCCCTGCAGGTTCTTACAGTCTATCCTGCAATTAAACAGTCCCTTACACCAAGTCAGCAGGCACAGGCCAGTCAGGGGCTTTTCATTGCAGTGTGGACATACCCGCAATAAGCATTATGCTTATTTACTCAAAAACAATTTAACTTTGTACATTTTGTAAACTGTCTGTTGTGATTTACAAAGAAAGCTCAAAGAGAAAAGGACATTGGCCAGTTCACTACACTTTAATGAACATGTGTTATGTTTGGAGGCATTATGTTGTCTGAGTCCTCTAAATTTAGAAGGCCCAAAACCAGTAACTGGACTAAATGCATGCTTTATACCGGCCATTACTGATTGTTTGTACGTCTTACAAAAAATAAACACTACTGAGCTGTCAAGAGAAACACAAACTCTCTTTCAGGCCCCTTCTCACAAAACAAGCAGCAATGAGACAAATGGACTTCTTGAGCTGAGTTGGACCTTCAAGGGCAAATTTCTATTTCTCATTTAAAGCTGAAAAACAAGTAGTGTCCCATTGCATCTGTTAACTGGTTTAGTGAATTCTGTTATTTTTATCTTCGTGCAATGGATGAAACATTTGCTGCTCATCAAACCATATTTAATTGTTCCTTAAAGCTCTCCTTGGGAATTTAAGAAGTTTGAATGTTACTGAGGAGATTAATATTTAGTTGGAGGTTAATGGTGAATTTAGTTATTCAGGCCAGAGGCCCACATGAACTCTAAACACAAAATGAAAAACAAGCTTTGTGACAGTTACAAGCACCCCCAGTATGGCCCCACACTGGTGTTTATGTGTGGGAGTGGATGGGTTGTCTGTGGGAGTGATGGCTATATTTTCCCTTTATGGAAATTTCCCCCTTGTGCAGAGTGACACCAGAAGGCCTATGCACTACTTAAACCCTATTTTGAGAGGTTAAATGGCACGTAAGTGGTGTATTGGATCTACGTGGTTCCTCTGCACAAGACTGACGTCAATGCTTATTGTTATGTAACTCAACAGGACAGATTTAAGTACTGGGAGGTTGAATGCAGGAATGTGTGGGAATATGAAGTCAAAGTTAACTCTTGCATTAGAACTTCAAATGAAAATTCCCTGACTTTCAAGCATTTTCTGTTTTTTAGTCTTGAAAAAGTCAATTAACTTTCATTTTTATTGAGAAATATATTATCAACCATATCTCTGTCATAATAATGGGGTTTTGTCTGGGAATCTTATTAGTGTTTTGAGCAAATCTCCCAGAAACCTAATGCCTTGCAGTCACTTCCCAAGAACCTCATTTCAAGCAGTCCAGCTTAGAGTACTGTGTACATTATGGAGCAAATGAGCGGTGATATGTGAACCCATCACCCCTCATTTGCTCCATACTGTACACAGTGTTTGGAGGTTCAATATGGCTTGGAATCCCAATAGCTTCTTTGTACTACATGGGTTTAGAATGAGGCTGGATATGAAATCGGATTTTCAGGTGGAGTTTCCAGTGCTACTTGTTGATGTCTAGGCTGGAAATACAGTGAGAGAAACCTTTAATGGAGCATTTGGTAGACCTGGGCAGGAATGTTTCCATCAAATGCAGTTTCTGTGAGACTGAAATTTTCTGTTGGAAAAATCAAAGTGAAAGGTCCAGCTGCTCAGCAGCCTATCTGGCAAGCTGCTGGAGAGATGGGATACCCAAGGCTTCCAGGCTCCTCAGCTCCCAGGACAGCTGGCTCCCTGTGCTCCCCAACTCCTGGGGTAGCTGGCTCCCCAAGCTGCATGACTCCCGGGCAGGGCTGTCTTCATCCATATGCAAAGTACGCAGCTGTGTAGGGCACCAGGAAACTTGGGACACCACATTTCCTGGTGCCTTGCGCAGCTGCATGCTGCTCCAGCCCCTGCCCTGCCTCTTCCCCAGGTCCCCCACCCCTGCCCTGCCCCAGACCCACCTCTTCTCACCCCACCATGCCTCTTCCTGCCCCTGAGGAATGCACTAGGGCCAGGCCTGCAGTCACCAGTGGTGGGAAGTGCAGGGACCCGGCCCCAGCCACGCCGCTGGTGAGTGGTTCCACCTGCCCCCCCCCAAGTCAGCACCCCCATCACAGCAGAGGGCTGGGGCCCCAAACACCCCCCCACGGGGGCAGGGGAGGGGGGCTGCATAGGGCCCCAGGTAGCTAGGGATGACCCTGCTCCCAGGGCAGCCCACTGCCCCAGAAGTAGGGGAGCTTAGAGATTCAGCTGCCCAGGAGTCAGTCGCCCAGCTCCCAAGACTACCTGCCCAAACTTCCAGTCTCTGGGCTTCAGGCAGCCTTGCAAACTCAACAGTAGGAAGTTTGGAAAGTTCAGATAATGTTCAAATAAGCATCTAAACTGTTGAATGTGTGTATGATCTGAGCTTCCACAACTTCTGACATTCACCCATCACTAGTTTTTTATAGCACAGATGAGTATTTGTTGTTTGTTTCTTTTAACTGTTCAGACATTTTCCCTCTCACAACACAGTATGTAACGTAGGTAGAGTATGCAGTAGTATCTTTATATAACAGAATGTTCCGTTCTTCTGAGGAAACGACTAAGGAAGAGAATATTTGCAAAGTTCTCAGAACACAAATGCTGAAGTTGTGGTTATTTAGGGCTTGAAATCAGCAACTCTCACATGTCCCTGCTATTTACACATTCTCCCACCCACTCAAACCCCCCCCCCCAGAAAACCACCAACACATTAATTCAATGCTTATTATAGGTGGCACAGGTAGTGATACCTATAGCTGGGGTGGCAAGACACTTCCCACTTTAAGACCATGTTTTCAGTGGCTTATAACTTTGCCAAACCTTAACTGCTTGGGCTGGAATTTTCCATGCTGGGTGTCTGTCTCAGGTTGCATTATTTTTTTAAGACGTTTCAGCTAAAATGTTTCAATACTTTTGAAAATGAGGCTAAGGAAAAAATACATCATTTTGTCCATATTAAAAAATTCTGGCAACCTTTTCTTTGGACAGGTCTAGTACCCCTATGCTTTGGGGTTAAGGACTTGAAATTTGGCAGAAGGTGGCCCTTGTGTCAGGGATGTGCCCTTTGCTGTCCCAGTGAAAATCTCTCCAAATTTGGCCAAATTATAATCCTCTGAAAAATCTCTATTTGCACATTCTCAGTAGAGACTTGTTAGACTTTGGCTTCTAAATTCTCTGATGATTCCATCTGCACTGAACATGCACCATCTCCTCCCAACTCCTATGTGCTGACTGGACTGCACGCATGCCATCCCCACAGAGTGACTGAATACCCTGGATTGCAGGGCTGAGCAGGACTTTCCCTGGAATTGTTCCACCTGGCTGTTGAGAGTCATTGTGGTGCAAGCCACTGGAATTGATACCAAGAAGACTGTTTCTCCCCTGGCAGGTCCCCAGGAAGCTGATGGAGAAGGAGGAAGCAATCTGACTAGAATGCAAAGGGGTGTGCAGTGGAGGAGAGGGAAGAGATGTAGGGCAGAGGGACAGGGATAGGCGCTCCAGGGGTGCAGGAGCTGGGAGTTGTGGGGAGTGGCAGAAGTAGGGATGGGTAGGACAGTAGCAGAGGATGGGGGAAGGGCAGGAGCTCTGGTGGGATAAGGTGGGGTGGGAAATAGGAGCAGAGGGAGGGGGATGTCATCAGAGGCAGGAGTTTGGGGGAGGATGGGAGGAAACAGGTAAGAGCAGGGTAGATAGCAGCAGGGCAGAGTAAAGGGCAAGAGATAGGGATGGGAGGATAGAAACAGAAGGGGACAGGGAGAAGCCTGGGAGACCAGGGCTGGAGGATCTGTAATGACTAGACCATCTTCCTCTACAGACTTTGGACTGAACTCATTACTCCTGAATCACAACTTTCCTTTACTGTCTAGCAAATAGCTGGGAACACATCCCCTTCTAGTAATGGACCCACATGGCAGACAACAACTTTCCACTGCTACTACCAGTTACTCTGATAGTTCAAGTGTTAGAGGCTTACGCTGTGAATCTAAAGAGCCTAACCATGCTTGACCCATGTGTGGGACAATATAGCTCCACGTGATAAATATTTTTCAATTTTTAAGTTTTTTAAAAACTTAGAAAATTACATTAAAAGAAAACAAGAAAGAAAAACCAGTGTTAAAAGAACAGTATTAAGGTTGCAAAGTCCAGCACTCAGAAGTTAGGAAATGCTAGAATTAAATTTGCCTGTGCCACCTTGATTTGGCCCTCTTGTCCATATAATGATACAATCTTAAATTACACAATCATATGCTATTTTTTCAACAGGATCCCTGTCTCATTCAGTGCACAGGATGGACTTTGGGAATGAAACAGGGTTGTATTGGGAATGAGGCCGTTTTCTGAAGAAAATGGGAAGGTGGGAGATGAATGAAGCAGGGAACTGCAGGAAGAGAAGGATGAGAAAGTCTAGAGGAGAATAACAAAAATGACTAGAGGTCTAGAAAACATGACCCCTGAGGAAATATTTTAAAAAATGGGGTGGTTTAATTTGGAGAAGAGAAAACTGAGAGGGGACATGATAACAGTTTTCAGTACATAAAGGTTGTTACAAGAAGAAGGGAGAACAGTTGTTCTTGTTAACCTTTGAGGATAGGACAAGAAGCAATGGATTTAAGTTGCAGCAAGAGAGGTTTAGGTTGGACATTAGGAAAAACTTCCTAACTGTCAGGTTGGTTAAACACTAGAATAAATTGCCTAGGGAGGTTGTGGATTCTCCATCATGGGAGGTTTTAAAGAGAAGGCTCGATAAACACATGTCAGGAATGGTCTAAATAATACTTAGTCCTGCCTTGAGTGCAGGAGACTGGACTAGATGACCTCTTGAGGTACCTTCCAGTCCTACACTTCTAGGATTCTGTGGTCTCAGGGCTAAGGTAATTGACTGCCATCTTGGGGAACTGGATTCTATCTCTGTCTCTGTCGTAAAATTCCTGTGTGATGCTGGGCAAGTTGCTTAAACCAAAATGTTCACAGTTGACTACTTACTGTGTGTTCTTCATTTTCTGCATGCCTAGTTTGTGGCACCTGGGGTCTAATTTGCAGAAGTGCTGAGTGCTCACAGCTGTAACTGATTCATGGGAGCTCTGCTTTGAACATATACAGTGCTCTCTGAAAAATCAGGCCTTAGGCTTCTCAAATTGGGTTCCCAAAATTAGTTGACTCCTTTGACTGTAATCTCTGTGATTCAGTTCCCCAAGTGTAAAATGGGGATAATAATACCACTTCTCCTCATAGGAGTGAAGATACATTCACTCACTTTTGTAATGAAGGAAGATATTATGATGACTGCACCATAGAAAAGCCCTTAAGGAAACAAATTCTGTGTTTTGTGCAGGAGCTGGTTGGTGTGTGGTAAATAATGCATGGTGCCACACATTGAATGGTGAGGATAAAAAGAATTATTGAACAGCCACCCATTCAATCAGCATCATTCATCCTGTGTACTGAATGTGGAAAAATGTATGTAATGATGATACAGTCATTCAGGCATACACACAAAGGGACTGAGTTATATTGCACGGGCAATTTTAATTCTGAACTTTTCCTAACTTTTTAGCGTTTGACTTTGCAACCTTAATGTAGTTTTTTAGGAAGTAATTACTACAATTTCCATCTTTTCTTTTAAAAATATTGTTCTGTTCTTCCTAACTGTGGGTAGGACAGGGTTTAAATAGCTTATAAAAGTTAATCAGCACACACTGCCATTGATGTGTCAGGATCCTTGACTGAAAGCTAAGCCATGCAACAAAAACTGGGATATGTGTTTTCACAGTGCCCTTCAAGCTTTGCATTTAATTACTAGATTAGTCATTTGAAATTGTAATGTAACCTACCCCAATTTTGGTCACGAATAGCAAACAATTAAATGAGAAAACTACCATTTGGTTCTTTCGTTTGGGAAATACAAAAATACTTTGGTTGTTTAATTGATTGTTGATTCTTAAAGCTGCAATGGCAGCCAAGCACCTAATTCTAATAATGTGAAAGATGAAAGCAATTCCCAGAACAGACCAATGCAAAAACAAACTGCTTGACAAAATGGATTATTACATCACATAAAGCAAGGCAACATATACTATAACCAGACGGTGAATATCTTTTGCACATCTTATCTTTTGCACATCAATCTAGACAATACGTGCTGATTGGAATGCAAACATTTTCCTTTATATCTATTCAGCTGAGTTAGTACATTCACTATTTACCATACAGACACAGGTCTTAGAAAAAATATTTGTACTTATTCCTTGTATATGTAAACAAGACCACGTAGGGGGAAAGTTCTGTTTTTTAGTTCTGTGGTTATACTGCACCTGACACAATGGGGTCCTGGTCCATGACTGGGGCTCCTAGGTGCTACTGCAATACAAATAATGAATAATTATTATTATTTGTACAGAGGACGTGTTCAATATTATATTAATTATTATATTATTATTGTATTTTATTATTGAACACGTTCACTGTACAATGATCCTCCACTGTGTCTGTTGCTTCTAATGTTAGGACATATCCCTTTTTATGCACTCACATTTTCATCAACTCTCTAAATGTAAGTGTTGACCCACAATAATTGCTAGATATACATTTTAATTGAGTACTTTTGGTAAAACTGTCTGTGAAGACTTTAATGACCTGATTGCACCAAGCTTTCAGTCAGACTGCCTTATTTGTACTTCACATTTTCTCTTTTTTCTTAAAAAATAAAAGTGTAATGTTAAAAAGCAATTGTAATATATAGGGGGAAATACAAGAAAACACAATGAAATGTAAAACATGGAGTACAACTGTTTTGAAACCTAGATTCACCACCAGGGGGAAGAGTGTACCAATAAATGGCAATGGAGACAAATAATCTCTCTCTTTAACTGTATTTACATTGGTATATTGATTTGTTCAAGTCACAAAATAAGTTTAGGACACTGTGAATTCATCAGTTTCCACCAGTTTGGGTAGTTTGATTTTGAAAGAGGAAAGCTTTGTGTACCACAACAGGGAGATGCCTGGAAGTAAACTGATTTATTCATGTTTCAGAGTAGCAGCCGTGTTAGTCTGTTTTCGCAAAAAGAAAAGGAGTACTTGTGGCACCTTAGAGACTAACAAATTTATTTGAGCATAAGCTTTCGTGAGCTACAGCTCACTGCATCTGATGAAGTGAGCTGTAGCTCACGAAAGCTTATGCTCAAATAAATTTGTTAGTCTCTAAGGTGCCACAAGTACTCCTTTTGATTTATTCATGTTCTGTAGCTTAAACTAAGGACAATGGTACCAGCTAATGATCTTGTAATGGTCCTTGTGCTTGTCCTACCTATTTTAGGCATGTATATGGCCTCCATCACTGTGCCATGCAGTCCAATGTGTTTATAGAACTGGTCAACTCTCAGAATTTCCATTTTGTGGGAATCTTCAATATTTCAAAACAAACATAACCAAATATTTTTGAAATTTTCCACAAAACGGAATTTCTGAAAAATTAGTTTCAGAAAATTTCTTTTGGAATTTCAAACATTTGTGTCAGAATTTTGAAATTTCATTTCATTTTTATACTTATTTTTACATTATTTAATGACATGTCAGTAGTAGTAGTGCATAATATGAACTATTAGTACTGAAGTGATATTACAAAATATAGTAGTTGAAATATTCTTTTTGGAAGCAGGGTCTGAATACACTCTCCCCTGAGCTAGCTGGGGAAGGGGAAAGGCTTCAGGACCAGGCTGTATTTACATGAACACACCCACACTCCCTAGGTATCCAGCAGGCAGAGCTGTGTTGCCAAAGTGATCAACCTTGGCTGGTGTTGGGTTAAAAATCACCTTAGTACTGCATTCAGGGGTAATGAAATGTTGTTATCAATGTTGTTATCCTTATTGCATGAGTAAAGGGCAGCAGAACTGTCCTGATTGAGGAGGTCACCCTCAACTGAAAAGAACTAGCTAAGCAGGGAGCTCAGCTGCCAGACTCCTGTGAAAAGAAGAGGGGGTGCAGACAGGTGTCCTTGCTGGGAAGTGTGGGCTCTACCTGAGAGTTCTAGGCATGGTTTAAGCTGCCCCTCCCCATGGTTCAAAAATAGAGCCACATCTCTACCCCTATATAACGCTACGCCATATAACACGAATTTGGATATAATGTGGTAAAGTAGCACTCTGGGGGGGTGGGGCTGCGCGCTCCGGTGGGTCAGTGTGTCTGGCTCTGACATGCTGCTCTGAGCAGCATGTTAAGGGTGCCAGGCCGGGGCCGAGGGGTTGGATAAGGGGCAGAGGGTCTCAGGGAGCGGTCAGGGGACAGGGAGCAGAGGGTGTTGGATGGTTCAGAGGTTCTGGGGGTGGGGAGGTCAGGGGACGGGGAACGGGGGGGGGGGGGTTGGATAGGGCATGGGAGTCCCAGGGGGCCTGTCAGGGGGCGGGGGTGTGGATAGAGGTTGGGGCAGTCAGGGAACAGGAAGCGGGGTGGGTTGGATGGATCAGGAGTTCTGAGGGGTCAGTCAGGGGGCGGGAAGTGACTATTAATAACGGAAATGCTCAAGATCAAAGCAAGTTCGATATAATGCGGTTTCACCTATAATGTGGTAAGATTTTTTGGCTCCCGAGGACCACGTTATATTGGGGTAGAGGTGTAATTAGGGATCCATTAGGAGTCTTTTGTTTTGTTAAGTGATCACTAGAGCTGAAATCACCTCTTGTGGGACAGTGTTTCTGCCCTGCCTGCTTCAGCAATGAGGTTCCCCTACTGAGAGCTGAAAATCACTAAAAGCTGGGTGGAACCTAAAGAGACCGACCTGCAGAAGTCACAGTAGAGAAGCAGGTGGCAGCAGAAGGTGACACTGTGCAGTGCAGCAGCTGGCAGGGTGGCCAGTGGTGCAACTGGTGGGGCAGCACATAGATTGGCAAGTGGCTGGCGGAGTAGCCAGTAGAGCAGAGCAGTAGCTGGCCAGAAGGGTGGCAAAGCCAGAGCAAGTGCTTGGATGGTGGAGCAAGCAAGGTGCCTTCTTTCCCCATGCTACCTGGAGTGAGAGGTGAACTCACACAGATGCACCACTGGACTCTGGGTTTTCACTGACCAAGGACAACCACTGTGACTAGGGTGTGGTGAGGGAGCAGAGATGGGCATGTTAAAGAACTTTTGGTTGCAGAACTCAAGAACCTGAGGCAAAAGACACTGCCCAGAGTACTCTGGGGTGAGTGTTTTGCTCATGGTTGAATCCAGTTTGCTGCATTTTCCCTAATTAATGTCGAGTAATTCCCTCCTTTTATTAAAGGTTTCTTTTTTACACTCAGACTCTGCTTGTGAGAGGGGACGTGTTGCTTCCTAGGGTGATGTACAATTTTCCCAGGTTACTGGGTCAGGGCTCAAGCCGGCTCTGTGTTGTATTATTGAAAGGGAACTCCTAGATATTGAACCTGTCTCTAGTTGCTGCTGACTCCACCTGGCAGAAGGGTTACATATTTTTTTAAATCATAAGGGATAGCAGCTACTTAGTACTGGTTGAAACATCTAAGTGTCTGCTGTTTGTGATGTTATGAAATGGTTGGGCATTGTACCACAAACTATTCTGTGTATTTTAACACAAACTGTTTCATTACACCATTGGATCTAGAAAAGAAGACAATACATTGCAAGAAGTGCTAAAGAGCAGCTGCCCTAAATGATTTTTAAAATAAAATAAAACTAATAGATTATTTCAACTATTCTCTTATGTCATACTATGATATGTCAGCATCATAGTGGACATATTATGCAGTACTGCTACTGATGTATCATGAAATAATGCATAACCAATACAAATAATATGAAAATGAAAAAGCCCATAACATAAAACAAAATGTAACATACAATTTTGATATTCTGACACACAATTCCAAAATTTTCCGAAACTAACATTTTTTGTTCCTAATATTTTTTTCAGTAGAATTTGGCAAAATCAATATGAATTCATGAAAAAAATGGTTTTGTTGAAACAGCTTTTTCTGACCAAAAAAATTCCAACAAGCTGTATGTATGTATGCTCACAACACCCCTAGGCGATGGGGCAGAATTATCGCCATTTTACAGATGGGGAACTAAGGCACAGAGGACCAGATTTTTAAAGGTATTTAGATGCCTAGTGATGCAGATAGGTGCCTAGTGAGATTTTTCAGAGGACCTAAATGCCTAACTCCTAATTTAGAAGCTAAATAAGTCATTGAGATTTAGGCACTTAGAGCTGGATCCACAAAGAGATGTAGGTGTTGTGACATTCGACATTACAACAGCTAACTTTTAGGTGCCTAGAAAACACACTGTGATCCACAGAGCCTGAGTTAGACACCTAGGCTCCCTATACAATGAATAGAGAGAGATAGGTGCATAAGAATGCAATCTGCAAAAGCCAGCCCATTAGGTGTGGAGCCGTCTAAGCTAGCAATGAGAGATACCAGTGAGAGGAGTAACTCCTCAGCCCTTCTCCTCTCATTCTATGATTCTATGATAAGTGTCTACACTAAAATGTCACTCCTGCCAATGTAACTCACCTGCTACACGAACTTAACTCCACCACCACGAGACCTATAGCGTTCAGGCCAATGTAGATAGGTCGACCCAGTGTCAGTGTAGACACTGCATTACTTACATTGACATTAGTACTTCCAGGAGGTGTCCTCCACGATGCCCCACCTTGATCCCATTACTGTGACTCGCTATTGAAATGGTCTTTCAAAGCCTCCCTGAGCCAAAAAGCTCTGCATTGATCTCTTCTTATAGCCTGGGTATCCGGCCGCTCAAAATCTGCAGAAAGCCATTCCACCGCTGCCCTCCACCGCGGCAGAAACTCTTTCCCCTTTGCTGCACAGATATTATGCAGGACACAGCAGGCAGCTATAATCATTGGGATACTTTTTTCACTGAGGCCAATCTCATGAGTAGACTGTGCCAGCAACCTTTCAAATGGCCAAAGGCACATTCAACTGTCATTCTACACCTGCTAAGCTTGTAGTTGAAACGCTCCTTGGTGCTATCAAGGTGCCCGGTATATGGCTTCATGAGCCTCAGGAGTAAGGGATAGGGTGGGTCTCCCAGGATCAATATTGGCATTTCAACATCCCCAATGGTAATCCTCTGGTCTGGAAAGAAAGTTCCTGCTTGCAACTTTCTAAACAGGCCTGTGTTCTTAAAGATGTATGCATTATGCACCTACCCTGACCAGCCCGCGTTAATGTCGGTAAATCTCCGGTGATCCACTAGTGCTTTCAATACCATAGCAAAATGTCCCTTTCTCTTGATGTACTCTGTGGCCAGGTGGTCTGGTGCCAAACTAGGGATATATGTGCAATCTATTACCCCACCACAGTTTGGGAACCCTGTTGCTTCAAAACCATCCACTATATCCTGACATTGCCAAGAGTCACAGTCCTTCATAGCAGGGAGCAATTAATTGCCCTGCACACTTGCATCACAGCAACCCCCATGGTGGATTTCCCAACTCCAAATTGATTCCTGACCGATCAGTAGCAATCGAACGTTGCAAGTTACCACAGAGTGATTGCCACTCGCTTCTCCATTGTCAGCACAAATCTCATTTTGGTGTCGCTGCACTGGGAAGCAGGGATGAGATCCAGGAAGGTGGCCTTGCATATCTCAAAGTTCTGCACCCACTGCTTGTCATCCCATACCAGCATGACAATGCGATCCCACCCATCAGTGCTCATTTCTCGGGCCAGGTGCATAACTGGCACTCCATCATCTGCAGCTGTTCCATGAATGCTGCCAACAACTTTAAATTGTTTCTTTCCATGTCCCACAGCTATCTAGCCGCCAAGGAATCGTCATGTTCCCTGTGGCTCTTCTGGTTGGCTTTGCAAATACTGCAGGATCAGGGGCCCCCTGCATGCAACATTCATCACGGTAGTGCAGAGCAATCCATGCTTCTGATACAGATGGTGGATGGCGAGGAGGGGCGTGGGTTTGCAGGGATTTTGAAAAGAGGCATGAAACATTATGGGCTGCAGATGAAATTATGGGATGGAGAACACTGCATTATGGGATGATGAAATCATGTTCCCAGTCACTCTGCATGACTCGTTTGGCCCCATGAGGCATTGCAAAACCTTCCCAAAACACCCTGTGCTAGATGGTGGCAGGGTGCACAGTGGAATAGCTAGCCACGGTGCACTACTTTTTGAATCAATGCAAGCACTGCTAGTGAAGATGCTCACCACAGACACATGGAGTGTAGCATAGACATGCTAAAGTGATTTAATTACTGTGATGATTGTATGCCAACGTAACTTAAAGTAGACATAATTTTGTAGTGTAGACAAGGCCTAAGCACTGAAATAAGTTAGGCACTGTAATGCTGAGCGGAGCAATGCCTACATACCTTTAAAAATATTGGCCTCAGATACTACAGGGATGGGTGGATCTATAAAATCTTTAGCTAGATAGACAGCTAGATAGATAGATACTTGTATGATGAATCATCTGCTTTCTTTAGCTTAAGTAGGACATGGTTTCTGAAGTGAAGTGTGGTTATTCACCACTCTATATTTAAAAAAAAAAAAAACCAAAACAAAACAATTATATTTGACCTAGTTTAATTAAACTGTGGGTTGTGGTTCAACATTTGAAAATTGGTTACTAAGAATTTATACTGCTTAAAAAAACCACTATAAAATTATCTTTTTTTTTCTTTTCTTTTTTTTGTGGTCCGTTCTAGAACTAATAGCACAGGCTAGAACTGTTCAGACATGTACTGTATTTCCTTGAAGACAGCAAACTTGACAATGTAGGTGGTTTAATAATATATTAACCAAAGGTCATATACATTTATCTAAAAAGCATAGAATGAATGCCTCTCTTAAGTAGAAAGCAAAGGAGTACTTGTGGCATCTTAGAGACTAACAAATTTATTTGAGCATAAGCTTTCATGAGCTACAGCTCACTTCATCGGATGCATTCAGTGGAAAATACAGTGGGGAGATTTATATACATAGAGAACATGAAACAATGGGTGTTACCATACACACTGTAACGAGAGTGATCACTTAAGGTGAGCTATTACTAGCAGGAGAGCTGGGGGGGGGAACCTTTTGTAGTGATAATCAAGGTGGGCCATTTCCAGCACTCGACAAGAACGTCTGAGGAACAGTGGGGGGTGGGGGTGGGAAATAACATGGGGAAATAGTTTTACTTTGTGTAATGACCCATCTACTCCCAGCCTTTATTCAAGCCTAAATTAACTGTATCCAGTATGCAAATTAATTCCAATTCAGCAGTCTCTCGTTGGAGTCTGTTTTTGAAGTTTTTTTGTTGAAGAATTGCAACTTTTAGGTCTGTAATCAAATGACCAAAGAGATTGAAGTGACTTCCGACTGGTTTTTGAATGTTATAATTCTTGACGTCTGATTTGCGTCCATTTATTCTTTTACGTAGAGACTGTCCAGTTTGACAAATGTACATGGAGAGGGGCATTGCTGTCACATGATGGCATATATCACATTGGTAGATGTGCAGGTGAACGAGCCTCTGATAGTGTGGCTGATGTGATTAGGCCCTATGATGGTGTCCCCTGAATAGATACGTGGACAGAGTTGGCAATGGGCTTTGTTGCAAGGATAGGTTCCTGGGTTAGTAGTTCTGTTGTGTAGTGTGTGGTTGCTAGTGAGTATTTGCTTCAGGTTGGGGGGGCTGTCTGTAAGCAAGGACTGGCCTGTCTCCCAAGATCTGTGAGAGTGGTGGGTTGTCCTTCAGGATAGGTTGTAGATCCTTGATGATGCATTGGAGAGGTTTTAGTTGGAGGCTGAAGGTGATGGCTAGTGGCGTTCTGTTATTTTCTTTGTTGGGCCTGTCCTGTAGTAGGTGACTTCTGGGTACTCTTCTGGCTCTGTCAGTCTGTTTCTTCACTTCAGCAGGTGGGTACTGTAGTTGTAAGAATGCTTGATAGAGATCTTTTAGGTGTTTGTCTCTGTCTGAGGGGTTGGAGTAAATGTGGTTGTATTGTAGAGCTTGGCTGTAGACAATGGATCATGAGGTGCGGTCTGGATGAAAGCTGGAGGCATGTAGGTAGGAATAGTGGTCAGTAGGTTTCCGGTATAGGGTGATGTTTATGTGACCATTGCTTATTAGCACCATAGTGTCCAGGAAGTGGATCTCTTGTGTGGACTGGTTCAGGCTGAGGTTGATGGTGGGATGGAAATAGTTTCATGTTCTCTATGTATATAAATCTCCCCACTGTATTTTCCACTGAATGCATCTGATGAAGTGAGCTGTAGCTCATGAAAGCTTATGCTCAGATAAATTTGTTAGTCTCTAAGGTGCCACTAGTACTCCTTTTCTTTATGTACAGATTACGAATGCTGTCTGATATTGGGGACTCTCTGTGTATCTGCATCAGACTGAAAACTTCATTTTGATTGTAAGGCTGGCCTTTCCCTTCTAAGATGTCTTTTGTCTCCATATTGAGCTAAAATCTACAGAAGGTGATAGGAGAAATTTGTGCACTTAGCACAGGGCTAAAAATAGAGGGTCATTAAATTTCAACGATTTTCCATTTAAATGGAGCAACCTTGGAGAAAAAGACGGCTGCTCAGGCCTACTGGTTTTTCAAGTCAGAATGCTGGGCGGGGGTGGAAACAATTATATTTTATTATATTCTATATAGGTTTTGATATCACCTTAGCATTTGAGTGCTTACCAGTAGTGAATTAAGAGCAACTTGACTAAACAGCTGTCATGTGTTGTTTGTTCTCTCATCCTCTCCCCAGAGAGAGAAGCATATGCAGTAGAATGTCTTGTTTTGGTGGGGTTTTTATTTAATTTATTAATTATTTATATTATATTATTATTATTATTAGAATGTTATTATTAATTGATTATTATTATATTAACTAAGCAACAGAGCACCTGGTAGGGGATTTTGATCACCACCTGAGAAAGGAGAGTGGAGATTATAAAAGAAAGGGTTTCTCAATGGCCTTTCCTGTTGTTATTGCTATTGTTGTTTTGTTTTTGAGAGAGACCATATTCTGGATTAAAAGGATGGCAGAGGGGACAGAAAGGATCCTGGGCTCCTTAGAGAACTCTGCTTTAAGCCAAAAGAACTATTCAGTGGTGAGGAAACTGAGGTAGGTAAATGCTTACAGGTGTGTTTGTTATTTTGTCTAGATCAGTGTATCTCTTCTGCCAACTAAATAAAAAAGTAAATGTGTTTAGAATCCTGTGCAAAGTCTGTCTGTGGATCTGTTGGTGTCCCTATCACATACCCCTTGAAGAGGTGAGCTGTAAACCCAAAGTACCCACATGGCTGGAATTTTAGGAAAGGATGTGTTTAAATTACTGGGAGCTTGAGGAGTTAGCACTGATCCTGGGGCCTAGGGGAGCTGAAAGGTAACAGACCCAGAGCCTGTGCCCAAAAATGTACCAGAGATACAAGTAAAAAGACAGAGCTGCAGCCTACTCAGTCTAAGGAAAGCTCAAAGCACATATGTTCAGTGGATTAGGACACAACACAACATCCTGGGGAGTATCTAGCAGAGGGAGTGTTATCAAGGGCTGTTTGTGTGACAAAAGCATTAAGCATGGGCTTAATTTTAAGCACAATGTTTAAGTGGATTTCTGTTTGGCCATGCATTAAATCATGTACTTATAGCCCACTGAAGTCAAACGCTTTGCAGAATCAGGGCCTTAGGCAGTTGGTAATAGGCTACAGAGTTGTCGGTAGTTCAAATCTGCACCAGGCTAGTTAGAGTTGGTACTGACTGAAGACTGTTTGGGGGGGTTATGAGAAATCACAGGACTGCCACCCTCACCTTCTGATAGCGGGGGCGCAAAGTGAGGGCAGTGGCTTCAGCAGATGTTACTGAGCATGCTCAGTCCATGGGCGCATGCTCAGTACAAGCCAAGCAGCAAATCTGGGGAGGCCGGTGGCCCCTGCATTCCCCTCTCCCCATGCATCGCCTCTGCATGGCCACCTTTGATGGCAGTGTTAATACGAAATCCAAGACTGAGCGGATTTTGGGGCCAGTTTCTCAGCTGATGTAAATCAGTGCAGCGCCACTGAAGCTGCATTGATTTGTGCTGCTGGAGTCATGAAATTGATGAGAAAGCTGGATCCTGGCTCCCCAGGAGGGCTGCTGCCCGATCTCCGCTCCAAGCTGAGCTGCCACCCTGGCTCAGGCTGCAGCCCTGGCTCCCCACTCCCAATCCTGGCTCCCTGCTCCCAGCCAAGCTTCTGCCCACGTTCCCAGCTCCCTGCCTGGAACAGGGCAGCTGCATCGGGCTTCTTGGCTCCCCATTGCTCACTGGGAATGGGACAGCTGCACCAGGATTCTCAACTCCCAGATGCAGGGAACTCCTCACCCAGAGTCTGGTCAGCTGCCATATTCCAGGTAGGGAGCTGAAAGCACAGGAGGGCAGCCGAGTTCCCAGTGGGGAGCAGGAAGCCAAGAGCCTTTCAGGGGCAGCTGGGCTCTCAATGTGGAGATCCATGCCCAGAGTCCAGTCAGCTGCCATGCTCCCAGTGGGGAGCAGGGAGCCAAGAGCCTGGGGTGTGGGGACAGCCGGGTTCCTGGTGGGGAGTGGGGAGCAAGACTACTGGCAGGGAGCTGTGTGCTGAGCTGAGAGCCCTGCCTCTCAGTTCACTTGCCCCCCCTCCCCCTCTTACGTCAGTGGAAGTGCTCTGAGGGAGGATACACACCACCAATAGAAGAAGGGCCGTGTGGACCTGAACCACCGCAGTAATTACTTTGGTGGCTGTAAGTAAACCTAACCTAAATTGACTTAAGTTTGTAGTGTAGACATGCCCTAGGTCACAGTATCCTTGCTTCATAATGATTAAGACTCATGATATAGTTACAAACGCAGCTCACATCACTCAAACAAGGGGTCCCATTACAGTCAGCAAAGTGGGGCCAACTGTGTGAGTAAGACAAGACTGTTACCTGATGAAGATATTGTTTACACACAGCAGATTTACATTCCTGAGCAATACTAGGTGAAGTGTAGAGTGGATAGCAGCTGGTGCAATTAAAAAGGGGTCAGAAAACCTTGAGCTGTTCTCTTCTTGTCCTTAATGTTAGGTTTAAAAATATCATACACTCATATAGCCCTGTAGCAGCCACTCAGTGTGTGGAACAAACTCCTATTCACCAACACTAGTCATGAGAAAGTGGCAAAATCAGCCCCCATCTATACATAGTTTTCAAATTTTGCAGTACGTTTTGACTTCTCTTTGGAGTTTTCATCTTTTTAATGCTCCCAAAGCAAAACAAATTCTGATTTGTTGGTTGAATGAGTAGGTCTTCTGTGCGCGAAGAAAAGCTACTTCAGTTAGCTCAGAGTGGAAATATATAGCAATAGAAATATATATATCATTACTTGATATTTATTTTTATCATCAAAGGTGCTAGCCTGATGTGGGCTTTTTTCTGCACATTTTATCCTTTTAGAAATTAACAACTGGTTAGTCTGTATCTTAGACCTTGTGTTGCTTAATTCATACATGCACGTAGTGAAGCACCAAACTGAAAAAGAAAGCACTAACCTATCAATGGGGCAAGATGGCATTCCAGAAGGTAGAAGGAAAATTTCATAGTCAATCAGCTTCATTATTAAATCACTAGTTTAATTTGGAGTAAAGGTGATGATACAGTATATCACACACCAGTTGTGAAAAGCTAATTTCTTTAGCCACATTAAAAAAATTGAATGAAGTGACTACCATTAAGTCCTCCAAAAACATTTTGGACAAGGAATAATGGACACTTAACTATACATAGCAATGGACTATGTATCTTAACTTATTCTGGAAGAGCCACTGATAACAAAATGGGTGAATAAGACTTAGCTATAAGACTGTAATTCTATTAAGAGGTTCTAGTAATTCTGGGCTGGATCACCTACCCTTGTTTTCAAGGCCATGGGAGGATGACTCTGAGAATCCCTTGCAAAGTTTTTTCCTGATTGTTCCCTTGAAGGGATGGGGTTGCTATCCTAAAAGATAAGCTTCAGAACTCATTCCCAGATCCTGGGGGGTGGTGGGTTCAGTGATAGATCAGGAATATCAGCACAGAGACCAGGGTCTGGCCCACCATATAAGAGGAAAACAAAGACAGAACTATTTCAAATATACCAGGCTCCAACTTTGAAAACCTAAGGGTAGTCTACACCCTGACCCTCACAGAGACAGAAATTCATCCCTTCTCTGAATTCACTGATCCTTCATAAACTCTCCACTGTAGGTTCATTATCATATAGGAACCTCTCCCCAAGCTGCTTTCCTGGTAGCTGGTTCTTTAAATTTGGGAGAGACAAGCAATTGCTGCTCTATGGAAACCATTCTATTTCCTGGAGGCTGTATCTTCCTGCTAAGTATGCTTAGTTAAGCTTATTTTCCCTTTTTCTTATTTCTGAGGAGAGGATATATCATCACAGGCAAGAATCCTATGTCTCCAATCTACCATGCCATATGCAACTTGAAACCCCTCTTTAAATGTATGTGGCATAAAATACCATTCTGTACAACTAAAATAAGCTAGTGAAGTTTAGGAAAAAATAATCTTTTAAGATAAGGTTTGAATGTAGCATCATGATATGAATCTCCTCAATGAGATAAGTCTGCAACCATTTGGTTGCATTCTGGTGTTAATTTGAAAGCAATCTCATGCATTTTTCACAGCTAGATTCTAAACTAAGGTGCACTTCCTTGGGTGTCTCTGAATAGCAGCAGCAGCATGGGGGTGGGCTGTGCATGCAGTTAGGCCTTCTTACAAGATGTAGAGCAATGGATGCCATTCATGTGAAATTAGGATTCAGCTCTCAGTGTTCCTCAATATGCCATTTTTAGTTATTCAATTTTACCACAGCAAACAAATAACTTTGTTTTACATCCCCTGTCGGCTAATTTGTTATGTTAGCAAACTTAGCACTCCGGGCACCCTCACTTATATTGGTTTTTATTGCTGTGCATGTTGCATTTTTTTAAAATGTTTGCTGGTTACATTTTGCTGTGATGCCACCTCAAAACTTTCATATGGTTTAGAAACTCAAAATAGAAATATGCTTGCTTACTTCAGGGTAGCAATATTTTGCAACCCTGCCAAGATGTGTGAGGCTGTAACTGCAGGATCATCAAGCAAAGCTGCTGCTTATAATATGACTTGTCTACTAATGGGGGATGAGGACCTACAGGCTTAGCCTTAGGGGTTCTGCTAGAATTCTTTGGGCTTCTCCATAATTCTAGTAGTAAATTAGCATATTTTGGTCAGGAGAGAACGGAAGTGGCACCCAGTGAAGCTTGATTGGGAGACTCCCAACCTAAATAGTAATATGAGATTTGCACCTTTTATCCTTCCGTGAGGACCCCTTTTCTTTCTTCTCATCTCTCCTTCTCCCTATCCCTTAGGACTGGGCCAGACTCCATTGTTCCCCTCCCCCATTACTCCACTGATCTGTGTCGTAAAATCAATATTGTGTGTGGTTGTCAGCTCCACTGCTGCTGAAGGGAGTAGGGTTGGGTTCCTCTGACTTCTGCCTATTTAGCTTTTTCTCATCCCAGTAGAGTCACAGTAGTGCAGGATAGGATGAGTATTCAGTGCCAATGTCAAGCCAGAGGTAAATTTTGAAGGGCAGGAATTGTCTTCATAGAATCATAGAATATCAGGGTTGGAAGAGACCTCAGGTGGTCATCTAGTCCAACCCCCTGCTCAAAGCAGGACCAATCCCCAACTAAATCATCCCAGCCAGGGCTTTGTCAAGCCTGACCTTAAAAACCTCTAAGGAAGAAGATTCCACCACCTCCCTAGATAACCCATTCCAGTGCTTCACCACCCTCCTAGTGAAAAAGTTTTTCCTAATATCCAACCCAAACCTCCCCCACTGCAGCTTGAGACCATTACTCCTTGTTCTGTCATCTGCTACCACTGAGAACAATCTAGACCCATTCTCTTTGGAACCCCGCTTCAGAAGTTGAAAGCAGCTATCAAATCCCCCCTCATTCTTCTCTTCTGCAGACTAAATAATCCCAGTTCCCTCAGCCTCTCCTCATAAATCATGTGCTCCAGCCCCTTTGTCATGTGGCTAAAGGAAAAAGAGGTGGGAACAAGGTGTGGCTGTGTCGCTCTCATAGGAGACAGGAAAGATAGGAACAGTCTATTTTTTGTAATGGTGAGACTGGTTTTACAGTATGCTTCCATATGTAGTGTTATAGGGAGGCTGCTTAAGTGTCTGTTCTTATATGTGCTTTTGATATGAAGAGAGACTCCTTTCTCTGTGTGATTTTATACGTAATTTTGCAATGAAAGGCCTGGTTCAGTGAATTTTTTTTTATATTTATGCAGCGCCTAGGTAAATAGATGCTCTTCTGTTTGATTTTGCTGATAATGAAGAGGTTTGAATGTTAACATGTTTTTGCCCTTGTAGACCAAGGAGCGCGGAAAGAACTATGTAAAGCGGTTATGGGAATGGTTATTTCAAGTTGTGGTGGATGAGGTCGGGTCATTGAACAAATGTGTAAATTGCTCCAATTTACTCAAAGGCTTTGAATTCAGACCAAAACTATGGTGTTTTATTCTGTCTGGTTTTTAAGTAGCTGAAAAACAGTGATATTTGGCTGCTCTTTTTTCATGTAAAACTCCATTTGGAGAGAGTAGCCCTGTGACTTTTTTTTTCTTTTTTGGTTTTCATTACTTTCAATTTGTATATTATGCATATTCATATTTTCTTTCATGGAAATGTGCTTTATTCTTTGCAACGTCTGTGGCAGCCTGCTGTGGAGAAGGGTGGTTCATCGACTGCCACTCTTTCCAGAATTCATTAAACTTTCATGTGCTGATCTCCAGTCCAATCCCGTGGCTGTCTACATGCAATGAATAGCCCCTGGATGACTCACATTCCATAATGCTTTGAGCAGTCTGGGCAGCAATGAGATTAGATAGGGTTTGGTGCTGCTCATGATGGGAGGGGCAAGACTGGCCCTGTCAATGAGTTTCTGAAGCAGTAGTAACTCCTGGAACAACTGCTGCTGTTGAGATGCTATCTGGGCCTGCTGAATATAACTGCTGCTGGGGTCAATCTGAGCCACCTGCTTATTTCATAAGCTCTTCCACGCTCTCTCTTCTGTAGAGGGTCTCAGTCCATTTCTGGTACTGACTTGTAGCAGTGTCAGGGCAGAATGACAAAAGAGGAAATTCACTGGAGGCTTAGGTTTTCATACCCAATCAACCCCTTTTCTCAGCTTGGGATTTATTATAGGGGTTCAGATTTAACTCATTTACCATCAGTTTGGTGAAAGTCTCAAGCTGTGCTCTATTTGGGTAGCTTTTCAAGAGGAAAACTGAAAAGTGCAAACCACACAGGTTCCTATTAATTCCCTGCACCCCCTTTCTTGACTTCTCTGCATACCAATAAACCTCTCCACTCTGAGAGTCCAGCCCCTTGTTCTACGATGAGCCTAAACAGACTCAGCTGCACTAATTAGCTCCCATCTGCCATTGTCTCACTTGGTTAGAAATTAATTCTTCAAACCCCTAAGCCATTGTTTGGTTCAGCAGGACTTTCTTTTAGGGATGCCATAAGGACAGGGGGCAGCAGGATTTCAGGGGCCCCTCTATGGGTATCAAACGGCCTGTCTATACAGTCACAGGTCTGTATATTTTTTAAAGCTATCATGGATTAAAAATGATATACTGATGATGCATAGTGCTTCATTTGTGTTTGAAGAGCCACAGAGTGCAAATCTCCAAAGAGATGCAAATATGTTGTCTCTGGAGCAAGCTTCTGACACAGAGTTCCAGTGTGGTGCTGGGCAATCCACATAAACCAGACTTTTCATAGGTGGCTACTAACTGTGTGCTCTTTTTAATGTAGTTTTTTTTATAGATAATGTTCATATAGTAGCATATGTTCCATAATGCACATTTACAAAGAACAGTGCAGCACTGCATAGTAATTTGCAGACACCTGACATAACAGAAACACTGTGAAAGCCACAAATTACTAATAAAAGATAGTAGGAGGCCCAAAATTATAGCTGTAACCACAGATATTAGATAATTATGGTGAAACAAAGTTTTGTGTTATCAGATGTACAGAGTGAGATTGATTTCATTTTCTGTTTTGATTGAAACAAAACACTATGAATAAGGTATGGGTGAATCCGTGGAGTTCTGAACTCAAATTATTTTTGAAGTCACATGTTTTATTTCAGCTCACAAAATCTTTTTTTCTGTATTTTGAATCCATTTTTGATATACAGATATCAGTGATGAGCATGACATAAACACAGACATTTGGTTTATGTATTTAGATTTCTTTAAACTACATGTACAGGGACAGACTATGAAAAATAGATTCACTTTTATAATTTACTCTAATGTAAAATATATAATCCTTTTCAAGGGAAATTAAATTTTCATCTTCCCCTCTCCTACATATATTTCTATACAATGAGATGCCTGTGCTATTTTACAATATTAGGACAGAAAAACTTACTTCCAAAAGCCTGACTGGCAATTCTATATCCATTACAATGTGTAGATACTATTTGTTAAAATTGCTAATAACTAGAGCTGGTCAAAAATAGTAACTATGTTTTTTTAATAAGAGGATTTCCAATTTTTCAGTGAAAAAATGGGGTAAAAAGAACATTTTATCCCCTCCTCCAATTTCTCTCTATTTTCCTTTCTCCTCCCCATTTTCAGTATCAAAAATAAAAAAATGAGGATGGGTATAGGAATATAGGCCCACAGTAGGTTTGGGTGAACTATGGTTTTAAATTGAGTTGGGATACCAGCATGAGTAATAGGCACAAAGCAAAAAGAGTAAGATCTTGAGAAAGAAGAGTTGTGTTACACTTGCAGTGACTCTTCGACATACCAGTGTTATCTTATTTAAGGTTTGGACTGAAGTAATGGAAATAAAACATGGTTAATTGGGTAACAGGTGCAGTAAATAACTGGGTCCATAAGAAATTCCTTCATCACCCCTTGGCTAAGGTCTGAAAATTGGCAATGACATCACTTGTTTATGAAAAAAGTAAACTCTTAAAGGCTTCATTGCTAATATCTGCCTGACCAAGTTGAAGCTGACCAATACGGGTCTAAGCACATTTGGGTTTAGCCCATTTGTAAGCCTTGATCAAATGCCCATAAATGTTTTGTTACTGTTTGGATGTAGTAAATTGCTTATTAGTTAGGCTTTTTAGGCATGCTTAGAACAGTTGTATAAATACCATTCAGCCTTTGGAATTAGTATAGGGATTTATGATTAAATTAGTGTCATGGTAATATCCTGCATAAATAATAATAATTCCAACCAAGGGAGTGGGGGTAAAACCAAAAAATGTTAGTGTATAAAAGCCTGGTCTACTGATAACAGTCCGCACTCGAGGCAGTCGCTCTGATGATGGGAGAAGCTCTCCTGCCAACATAGCACTGTCTACATGGGGGGCTAAGGGCAGTACACCTACATCACTTAGGGGTGTGCATTTTTCACACCTCTGAATGACATAGTTATACTGTAGTAAGTGTGTAGTATAGACCTGGCCAGAGAGAGGTAGTTAGGAAAGGGGAAAGACAGTACTATAATCACCCTCCTATAGTTGGAGGAGGGAATGATTCATTACCGGACCTTCAGTACCAGTAAGTGGCTAGAGATTGGTGAGGACAGGGTGCAAGCTATTGCCTTTCTAAAGCAAGGACCATGGGGGCATATGTCCCTTCTAAGGCCTGCTCAGAGTAATACCCCAGTGACAGCTGCTCAGCTACCACATCTTTTTATCCCCTCCCCCACCTTCATGCAACCTGAGGTGCTCAACATTGTTTCAGTAATTCATAAATCTCTAGATGTGACACTGGCTCTAGGATCCTTAAATAGACCTCCCCTCCGCCACCAGTGCAGACTATCTGCAGATTAAAGAATACTCAGAGAGCTGGTCAGAAAAGGGAGGACCCTGCATGCCACAGACAATTTCAACCTATCAAAAACCTGAACACCCAAACATTTGGAGCCAATTTTTGTTTTAAACAACACTTTGTGGAAAATTTAATTTGGCTGAAAACCCCATTTTCCATCCGAAAATAGTTTGGATGGAAAATTTTTGACCAGCCCTTAGATACACAGTCACTAATCTAAACCATTCTGAGGGCTGTGTTTAAGGTGTTGTTGAACATGAGCTCCGTGCATGAAGGCCAAAAGCTGTCAGGTCAGTGGGAGTTACGCCTGAGTAAGGACTCCAGGATATTGTCTTTGGGTGACTTCAGTCAATAGAGAATTCCACTGTCTGAAATGTGGAAGACATGCTAAAAGATAGAATACAAAGCCTCAGTGTTTCTGTAGTAAAATATAAATACCGTACACCAGTGATACTCAGACTGAGGCTCGCGAGCCGCAAGTGGCTCTTTCATGAATATCCTGCGACCCTTTGCAGCATATGATATTAAATACTGTGATTTAATTATTAACCAATCTAAGTTATTAACCAATCAGGATGGTTTTATTATGATTGTGTGTTTCCTTGCTCATGAAGAGCTGTTGAATATATAGTCTATAATAAATGAAACAATGAATTCACACTACTGTGGCTCTTTTGGGTAAAGCTGATCACTAATTTGGCTCCTGAACCACTGAAGTCTAAGTATCACTGCTGTACATAGTTCTTATCAATAAGGAAGTACTGAGGTTTTCCTATCTATACTACAAACCAGCTTTCACAGGTGGTATCTTGCGAAAAGAAATGCTCACTGAACTGATGATAAGCCAATCTTTTCAGCTGACTAAAATGTTTGTTGATTTCCAATTTCTTCCCAGTCATGGAGAAGTTTTCTGACAAATGGTCACAGGCAGCTTCCAGCCAAATTCACTACTGGAGATTTTTTAAAAGGTTGTTAACGAACAAAAGAAACTATAGAGGATTGTAAGTTACTTTGTGTCTAAGCACAGTACTTCTTTTTCATTTCTGTTTTTGAGCACATTAAGGGCCAAAGTCCTAACCTCAGCACACAGCCTGTGGTAGGAAGTCATCCTGTTTTCCCAGGCTACAGAATCACTTCTTGGCCACCACCAGGGTCTCAGGGCTAGTACCCCATATAGTTTCTGTGTCCTCACTCCTCAGTGGAGTGGCTGGTGGATCTGTGTATTTGCAAATCCATCAGTCCAGCCCTTGTTTCTCTTCTGTAGCTGTCTCTGACAGCATATGGCCCAGATCAGCCACACAGGGCCCTGACATTCCACCAACCCTATACAGTGGAACAACACCAGTTCCGCTGCAGCTTTCTGATGGTTTTCTGGGGACCTAGGACCATGAGTCACCTTGTTACCTGCTCCCTGCACATGAGTGAGTCTCGCCTGTGCCTGACTGGGTGTCAGCTCCCTGATACCACCCGCCTTTCAGCCTCTCAACTCTCTCTTCGGGGCTATGCCAGCCCTGTCTTCACCTTAACCACAGGTGCACCCTCATTCCTGAGAGCCTTTGAAGTGTTCTCCTGCGATATGCAGCCCCTGACACTGGTTGGGCTCAGAGAAATTCCAGATCCTCTTACCTCCGAAGGAGCCGCTGTGACCAGGGTACAAGTGGGGGCCAGCTGTGATCACTTAGTTAGGGTGAACTGCAAAGAATGGGGCAGACAATCCCCAAAAACCTGGTGGATATCCAATTCTTAGATTTACCAAGCCAGAATAAAACAGCTTCTTTATTACCTTACTGGTTACCCAGAAGCCAAAAACACAGTTCCCTTAAAGTGATCCAGCCTCAGGCTTTCATCCAGGTACCTAGGTCAAATGTAATGATTTCTGAAAATCTTATTTTATCATATAAAAGAAAAGGTTATACCAGTCCCAAAGGATCACACACATTACCTCCCAGGTTAATGAATGTTTCAGATCTTACCTAAATACATTCATACAGCCAATTCTTATTAACTAAACTAAAATGTATTAGAAAGAGAGAGAGAGAGAGAGAGAGTATGGTTAAAAAATCAATATACATACAGACATGAGTTCAATTCTTAAGATTCAGATTCATAGCAGAGACGGCTGTAGTTGCAAAGAGTTCCTCTACAATTTAATTCATAGGTCCAATGTCCAAGGAGGGGATAGCTCCCTTTGATGGACACCCAGCCAGCCAGTTAGCTGTAAAATCCCTCTTGGTAGCTGTTCTTTACTTGATTTACCTGAAAAGCGTTAAAAAGTCCTTCAGGTAAAGAAAAAAAAAAAGTGGACAGCTGACCAAAAGAGCCAATGGGAAGAATTTTAAATTGGGAAAGAAACTTTCCCTTTGTCTGTTCTTCTCTGGGCTGGAAGGTCAGAGCAACCATGCTATAAGCAGCTTAAGCCAGTATGATCATAAATCATCAGATCATGCCTAAAACTACTTACCTGAACTCCAAATGTGTAAGTAGATCAGAATGTTTATCTAGATGTGATTTGGGTTATTTCTTTTATTTCTTATTGGTTTGTGGACTCCTCTGTGCTAACCCCAGATGGCTTTGTTTGCTTATAACCTTAAAGCTGAATCCCCAAGAAAGCTATTTTGGGTGTTTGATTTTTGGAATTGCTCTTTTAAAATCTAAAAAAGCCTAAGTTCCAGATGTATTTTCTTTCTCTTTGTTTTTAATAAAATTTGCCTTTTTTTAAGAACAGGATTGGATTTTTGGTTTCCTAAGAGGTTTGTGCATGTTGTTTGATTAGCTGGTAGCCACAGCTAATTTCCTTTGTTTTCTTTCTCAGCTCTTTCCCGGAGTGGGGGTGAAAGGGCTTGAGGGTACCCCACAGGGAGGAATTCCCAAGTGCTCCTTCCTGGGTTCAGAGAGAGGTTTTTTTGCATTTGGGTGGTGGCAGTGTTTACCAAGCCAAGGTCAGAGAAAAGCTCTAACCTTGGGAGTTTAATACAAGCCTGGAGTGGCAAGTATTAATTTTTAAAATCCTTGCGGACCCCACTTCTGCACTTGGAGTGACAGAGTTGGGATTCAGCCTTGACAAAGGCATTCCAGCTTAGGACTGATATCTCAGTCTTTATGGCTTAAGCTTCCCCTATATGAAGCCCCAAGCAGATCTGAGATGACGGAATCAGGACCCAAGGGTCTTTTTATACAGTGTTCTAGCATCCACTTGACTATGCAGTCCTGGTTCATAAACAATAGGCTTTTGATGTAATCTTTTGCTTAAACACTACCAGTAATTAATTACACAAATTAACATAGGGAAATTTGTCCATTAGGCAGTCTATCACAAACTTCAAAGAGACATATAGACAATGACATTATTTTACCAAAGATTCATCTAAATGTTAATATTCCATTTTGATCTCTGAATCAATTGTTATAGTGACAGACAGGAATTGTCCGATTGCAGCGGTAGCATCTAAGATACACACAATTAATATTAGCTCTAACTTCTAACAACATAGGTTTGCATTTCAAAGTTTTAGCCCATTTAGCATGCAATGGCCCTAATTAACATTTCTAACATGTCTTCAAAGGTTGATTTTGGGTCATTCAACCTGCAAGCTGTTTAACCCTTTCTGGCCATGAGTTATATTTTGTGTAAGTTTTGCTGCAATTATATAGCAATGGTAGCAACAATGGTTTGCGCCGTTATATTTTAATTAGACAATGTCACAGCTGTGTACCCCAATGTACTAGTTTTACCTTAAACCACACTCCTGTAACTCACACAGCACTTATAATCAAACAAAAGAAGGTTTATTTAAGAAAGGGTAAAGATTTAACTAGGAATGAGAGAAAGTGATAGCATCCAGTGGTTACAAAACAAAACAAAATCATAAAACACAAACCTGGGTCTACACTTATTAATAGTTACTTTTCCTGTCCAATGAAGTAGGTTTTACCCCTGAAGTTCCATCAGTTGCAGAGCTAAGTGGTTTCACAAGAATCAGGATCTAAACGTTAATGAAAACATCCCTGCTCCACAAGGCATTTCTTCATGGAATGAACACAGAGGACCCCTCCTCTGTGTTGTACTGAAACAGTCTTTTATTCCTATTCATAAACAGGGTGAACCGATGTCTTGTTGTAATATTCCTTTTTTTTTACCTTTAAGAGGTTTTGAATGTTTGCAGTTGTCTCTGATGGCTTTCCATTGGAATTCTCAGTATTGCTTAAGGCTAATCAATTGAACCTTGCATTGCATCACTGGCTGAACAGGGTGGGGTGACAACTCCCTCCTTCCTGAATGGGTCAGCACTGGGGGCTAATTTTTACTCCAAATCCATAAAAAATACTTTCAGTATATGTACATCATTCCTTAAATATTACCTGTACATACATCTCACAATGATTGTAAATCTTGGCATATTACAAGCTTTCTGTAAATATCTTACATGTTACTCTTTATGGATGTATATCCTGTAATACATGTATTTGGTGTAGTGAGTTTGTTAGGTCTCAGGTGAGAGTTGCTTGCTAAGAACAGGGGACCCTTTGCTAAGAAGTCTCTGTTTCACACCATCCCACCACCATTGAGGGATGGACAGAATTTTCCCCTGAGTGTTCATCTGCAGAAAGTTGTCAGGCTGGTGTTCAACTCCCTTAACCACAAGGCCATCCCTTTTTTTCCCTAAAGGACCTGCCTCATTCACTGCACGCTTTCCAACTTCTACAGCAAATGAGACGGATGTCCTACAGCCAGCAGCCTCATTAACTACAGAACCCTGACTCATTGCCTGGGCACTAAATGAATCTGGGATCCTGTAGAAAAAATAATGTGTGATTGTGCAATTAAAGACTGTATAATGCATAAGACAAAAGGGATGAATTAAAGTTGTCCAGGCAGCCTAATTCTGGCATTTCTTAACTTTTGAGTGATAGACTTTGCCACATTAACACCAGCGGGAAGGGTTCTCCTGTTAGTTTAGTAATCCAACTCCTGAGGAGTGGTAGCTAGGTTGATGGAAGAATTCATCCGTTGACCTAGGGCTGTCTATGCAGAGACTTAAGTCATCTTAACAATGCCTCTCAGAGGTGTGGATTTTTCACACCCCGACTGACGTAGTTACACCGATCTAATTTTCTAGTGTAGACCAGGCCCCACTGAAATGGTTTCTGGAGTTTTTTAATATGTGCAAAACAACATTTTCTTCTCTAACCTCATTCTGAGAAATGGCTGATGTGATTTTATTGAAATTAAAAATAGAAACAGCACCAAGAAAAAACAGCTATGAGGCAGACACCCAGCATGGAAAATTTCAGAGCAAATGTTTGACAATGTTATAAGTCACTGAAACAGGGTCTTATAACAGAAAGTGACAGGCCATCTTGAGTCTTGGCATTGCTACCTGCACTGCCTATAATATGATTACCCTTTATGATGCTACTTTCAAAAAATGTCCTGCATCTATGGTGTCAACCTTAATGGTGTTCACTGTGATTAGAAATGTGTCAGAAGTGGATCTTGAACCTCTTAACCTGTATTCAAACTTCTTGACTCAGGCCCATTTCCAGTACATTTCTGCAAGGGAAAATGCTGATTGAAGCAGCAACAACAGGAACTGGAGATTTGAAAATTATGGCACATTCTTATGGCTTTAGTGGCCAATGCTGTTGAAATATCTGACTAACTACAGTACCCATAGCTAGTTGACTTACACTTGCACTAGCTAAAGTATTTTTCCACTAGAGGAACTGTTCCAGGAAACATTCTGCCTTGCTTCTTTGTGCAATCACAAGAAACATATGTTATTGTTATTCCTTGAACCGGACAAGCAAGAAAGAGAAATGATCTACGCTTTCTGTGACAGGTGACCATTGGGACCTGCAGTGTGTGGGCTGTGAAGCATTAAAGATGGCCTCAGCTTTTGCATATCTCAGGACATTTCAGGTGTAGAGACCCAAGTCCTTCCCTATTACATGAGACTGGAAAGGACACAACACAGACACCATCCAATAGAACGATAGAAAGGAAACTTCAGGCATGACACTTATGATTTTTCTAGCCTCCTACGATAGTCAGAATTTCCACTCCTTTGTGAATTGAGTTTCTCAGATGTGTGAAGCATACTCTTTTTATCTCCCTTTCAGCCAAATTTTGGTCTCAGATGGCCCCATGCCACCCCCTTGAAGGCAATGGTTATGAAGGTAGAATATGGCTCACGTTCTGAGGCACCAGGCTGGTTCCATTTAGGGCTAGATTGTGGGTCTAACCACAGCCCTGGGAAGGTATGGTGCAGAGCCCACCATCGCAGGGAAGCATAAAAAGGCATTATGTTTTAATGAGGTACTATGCATCCTCAGTGCACATTAGGAAGAGCCAGACAGTGTTCTTCTTTAGCATAGCGCAGCCTGTTCTTCAGGTCAGTGGTATGATGTTTGTACATAGCCCCTCACCCTCTCCACTTGCTTTGTGAATACAGACCCCGGTCGTCGGGATTGAACTGGGACCTCTGAAGCTAAGTGCATTAGCTTCTACTGCCTAAGCTAAAAGCCATATGGCTGTTAGCTAAGACTGTAGAGCAGATTCATGAGTCTCTGTCTCTTTCTAAGTGGTCTTGGTGCCACTAGATAGGACAGAATGGGTTACATGTAGGGTTACACGTGCACCAGAGAAAGAGAAGGAGCAGTCCCTGTGCTCCTCTGAAACGGGGACTGCAAGTTTCCTCAGCCCTTGTGCAGTGTGTGAAAGTGTGAGAAGAAGATACCTTGAGGCCTCCTCCCCTGTTGCATCTTTTCCAGGCTAGGAACAATCTGGCCCTTAGTATTGAATAATTAATACTAGAGCCAACTAAAACATATGATTTCCGGTTGGCAGAAAATGTTGACCTTTTGAACTCTGGTTACATTCTGATTTGGACCAAAATTAAATTTTTAGAAATGTCTCATGAAACAGAAATTCCATGAAATGTTCATATTGGAAACAGACACAAAATATGCTCCCATGCACCACAGCTGCTGACTGACATTGACACAATGCCTGCCAGTTTCACTGTGGCTAACTGATAAGAATCATGCTGGTTTTAGTCCACGTGGGGAGGCTGCTCCAGAACTACAGACTATAGAAATACAGGCCACTCACTAAGAAACCTGCCTGGCACAAACAGATGTGTCAGAACCCTAGCTGTGATTTGACAAAAGTTTGTCCAGCCTAAGATGTTTCCATGAAACTTTTTAGCTCTGATGAATTCACATTTTCTAATGAAACTCTGTTCCTAACCAGTTCTCATTACCACAGACTGGGATTTTCAAAGGAGCGTGGGGGAACCTAAATCCTTTAAGGTCTTTTGAAAATCCCATTCATACTCTTTACCTATTCAGGAATACGATAAAAAATATGAACTGTTTAACAATTTCTTACTTTGGTCTGTGTTTTTAATTGGAGGTACAATCACTCCTCTAAAAGAACTTTAGTAGCTTCATATACTGACCCCCTGCTCTAGGTTTTGTGCTAGTAGCTTACTCAAAGCTTACATGCGTGTGACACTACGTTACCAGCTTCAAATGATAAATAACACCTTTATTTAACATATGGTAGCAGTTACCTAAGTATTGCAGCTGTTTGGTCTAATGTGAAAGAGACATTTTTTCAGACTTCTGCCTGAAAGCATGATGAAGTTTTCCAGTGTTTCTACAGTATACAAAAGAAAAATAACGTGTTTACCAGCTTAGTGCTTTCGCGGGTTTCATAACTGACCGCCAAGACTTTAAGCCTCCTCGGAAAAAGCCTATCATAAAAATTTACCTACAGATGATGATGATTGAGGCTGAAGAACAACACCCACAAAATGGAAAATCAGAACTGTATTGTACCTGGAAATATCCTACGCCATTAAAATGGGCACAGTGACAGTTATAAATCTTGCACTATTAATCATCTCATAATTGAATGTTTCCTAGGTAAGTAACCTTAACTGCCAGAACAGTAGCACACCATCTAGTTCTATATTAAGCTAGTTCAAAGCAAATAATGAATCTATAGTGAAACTAGTCTTTTTTTCTACCCAGCACTTTTACATTTAGTATATATACTTTTTATTTTATGTTTTCACACCTCTGATACCAGTGTTCTAACATCTGTCTCACACATACACACCCACATTTTTGACATCCTAACCAACACTCTCAGTATCAAGAAACTGCATCTATTGCAGGAGTTTAGGAATTACAAATTATATAATCATTTATTTTAAAAAATCGTTCTGATTTTTACTTTATTTGTTATCATACAACCAGAAGTGAATTCCACCAACTACTGGATGTTCATTGTCCATTATAAAGCAGCAATCCAGTTGGGCAGTTTGTTTGCCTTAAAATTCTAGTTCCCGGAGTAGAAATGTCACTAGATCCTTTTTACGTTAGTGGAATTATATATGTAACTGAATAGTCATTTTTCTGTTGTTTAAAAATGAGAAAATTCCATATGGATGTAGGAACTATATTATAGATGGAGCTGGTTGCACTGGCAACCTTAATTCTGGCACTTCCTAACTTCTGAACGCTTCACTTTACAACCTTAATAATGTTCTTTTAACATACTTTTTTGTGTATAATTTAAAGTCCTCCATAATTGAGTCCCAGCCTAATGGTAAAATCCTGCACTACTTAGATTGTAAACTCTTTAGGGCAGGGAATGTCTTCTTGTTCTGTATTTGTACACCACTTTGTAAAATGGGGTCCTGCGCTGTGACTAGGGCTCCTACTAATACAATTATTATTAATAATAACAATACCACATGGGACGTTTGGTTTGATTGCTGAAACCACTCTGCTATTGCCAGGGGATACATCATGTCCACATAAAAGCAAACCCTCTGAGGGATTAAAGAATGACATTGAGTAAGGGAATTTAATTCTTTCTTCTTTTAGAGGAAAGAAACCCAATGACTCTGACTTGGATCCTTCTTGATAGGGGATTTATCTTGGGGAAAACAGGTGATCAGAGAGTGCATGGTAGTTAGTCATTTGGAGAAAGATAAAGGGTGAGAGCTGAGGTGACAATCCTTTCCTGAGTTAGGGACCAGTTCTCCTTTTTCCTTACACAAACAATGCAACATCCCTGCTGCATGGGTGAGGAGGCAGAGTGTGGAGAGACATCACCTGTGCACGGTGAAAGCTGCTCCACTGTAGTTCTCTATGTGACAGCACTAAAGCAGTGTGAGGGAAGGATGTGGCCTGTGAGCCCATGAGCTCTGTGGATTGACTATTCAAAATTCCTTTGTATGGGGACACTGAGGGTCTGTCCAGATGCTGCAGGAGTGCTCCTGGAGTGCTGTGCAACTGCACCATGCTCTGAATTCAGTATTGAAAAAGTCCCCCTGAATTAATCTCAATCTATGAATTTAGATTTTGTAAGGGAGGAGGGGAATTTGACCATCAATGACTCTTAGATATATTGTTAAAGATATAAGAACACATGCAGAATACACCAAAAAATTATGATTATGATGGTTCCTTCTGGCCTTAAAGTCCATAAGTCCAGTAGTCTCTCAAGTCAGCATTTTGTATTGTTTTTAGAGTTCAGGGTGGACGCATTGGGGGGAGGGGCTCAGAAGTGCAATTGGTGAATGTAACTGTCTTGCTGCTTAAGAGATCTGGTTTTGAATATGGATCAGATCACCAGTGGAATGAATTTGGCAGTCTCATCTTCATTCACATTTTTTCCACATCCATGACACCATATACTCATAGATACTCATAGATACTAAGGTCAGAAGGGACCATAATAAATGGTACAAATGGCAGAATTAAGTACTGCTGGTGTCTCTGCTCAGAAGAGGAGCTGCAAAGGAAAAACATCCCAGTAGTTGGACTCCTGGGTCCTGATAGATAGTGGGCAAATCTACACCCTTTCCCTTCACCCAATCCAAACTTTGGCATGATTTCTAGTTGCTGTCCAGTGACACTAGACATGGTGTGTGGTTGACTGCCTCCTGTGGTGAACCTAAGCATGGGACCCAGGAGATTACTGGCATCAGCTCTGTTGGTTACAGGACAGAAGTGATCTTAAGTTGCATGTATTGTAAGTCACATTCACAGACAACCTCATCTTCAACATGGGCAGAGGGTGCAAGGGATTGTAGCACTTGCTGAATTCCTGCTTTAGGTTTATTGGAGACATTGCTGAATGCTCTCTTCACTCCCTCTCTTGGTTTAATTGGTTAGTCTTCCTGCACTTGATCCAAATAATTGCCTGGTAATTAAGCGGCTTGGGGGGTAGCCATCGATTTGGGATTGGTTCGCTGAAGTTGCAGCCTGCTGCATTAAATCCATTCCTGTCATGTATGTCTGATTTCCTATGAATCTAGATCAATTATTATTACAAACAGAGTTGGTTGACCACATCAATCAAAACTTTTTTCTTTGAAAAATGGCATTTGATTAAACACAAATTTTCACAAGCATTTCCATCTTCATAAAGTCCAGATTTTGAATGTTTTATAGAGCTCTCTGACTTCAAAATGGTTATTGTGAAATATAAAGTTTATGTACAGTCATTTTTTTCTAAAAATAAAAGGACGTTAATTATGTGCCGAGAATTGGAATCATTATAATCTCCTTGCTAAATAATATTATATTTTAGTGTACATTTTAAATCTTTCCTCCCATTAGACCGGTTTGATTCTAAGATGTAAATATCGTGCATTTTGAAAATTCTGATATTCAATTCTGTAATAGTCCATTAGGGACTAGAGAGCAATGATGCATCTTAAATTCCATTGGCCAGATCATACCTCACCTCGATCCACATATTGAGAGATCCTTCATCCATGGATTAGCATCTGCTTTCACACAGGATGGGGCTTAAGCACTTTCATGCCACCATTTCCCATCCCTCTCCCCACAAGACCTAGTAAAGCTGTCAGGGGGAGAGACTAAAACTGGGCAGACTGAGGGGGAGGAGGTGCTGAGGGAATCCAAATTATCTGCCTGTTACCCCACAGAATTTACCCACAGAATTTACCCACAGAAATCAATATGGTCTCAGGCTAGACTACTTCTTTACAGGTCCCCAGGGAGCTGTCATACGGTATGTCTACACTATGAAATTAGGTCGAATTTATAGAAGTCGGTTTTGTAGAAAGTGTTCTTATACAGTCGAGTGTGTGTGTTCCCACACAAATGCTCTAATTCCACAGTACCGAGGCAACCGTCGACTTCTGGAGCTTTGCACTGTGGGTAAAGTCCCACAGTTCCCACAGTCTCCACCTCCCATTTCAATTCTGGGTAGAAATCCCAGTGCCTGAAGGGGCTAAAACATTGTTGCAGGTGGTTCTGGGTACATATCGTCAGGCCCCTGTTCCCTCCCTCCCTCCGTAAAAGCAAGGGCAGACAATCATTTTGCGCCTTTTTCCTTGAGTTACCTGTGCAGATGCCATACCACGGAAAGCATGGAGCCCGCTCAGCTAACCGTCACCGTATGTCTCCTGGGTGCTGGCGGATGTGGTACTGCATTGCTAGACAGCAGCAGTTTATTGCCTTTTGGCAGCAGACAGTGCAGTATGACTGGTAGCCATTGTCAACGTAGTCCTGGGTGCTCTTTTAACCGGGCGCCTGGGCAAACATGGGAGTGACTCAGCCAGGTCATTTCCCTTGTTTCGTCTCATGGCGATTGAGTCCTACTGGCAGTGCACTGTCTTTTAATCTGCAGCTAGCAGAAGACGATGGCCAGTAGTCATACTGCACCGTCTTCTGCCAAGCACCCAGGAGGTGATGATGGCTAGCGGTCGTACTGCACAGTCTGCTGCCAGCAAGATGTATAAAGATAGATGAAGTGGCTCAAAACAAGAAATAGACCAGATTTGTTTTGTATTCTTTTTCTCCTACCTCCTTCCCTCTGTGAAATCAATGGCCTGCTAAACCCAGTTTTAAGTTCTATCCTTGAGGCAGCCATTCAGTTTCTCGCAAAGCCACCCCCTTTGTTGATTTTAATTCCCTGTAAGCCAACCCTGTAAGCCATGTCATCAGTCGCCCCTCCCTCTGTCAAGGCAACAGCAGACAATCGTTCCACGCCTTTTTTCTGTGCAGACGCCATACCACGGCAAGCATGGAGCCCGCTCAGATCACTTTTGCAATTAGGAGCACATTAAACACCACACGCATTATCCAGCAGTATATGCAGCACCAGAACCTGGGAAAGCGAAACCGGGCAAGTAGGCGATGTCAGCGCGTTTACGAGAGTGATGAGGACATGGACACAGACTTCTCTCAAAGCTCGTGCTCTGCCAATGTGGACATAATGGTGCTAATGGGGCAGGTTCATGTGGTGGAATGCCAATTCTGGGCTCAGGAAACAAACACAGACTGGTAGGACCGCATAGTGTTGCAGGTCTGGGATGATTCCCAGTGGCTGCGAAACTTTCGCATGCATAAGGGCACTTTCATGGAACTTTATGACTTGCTTTCCCCTGCCCTGAGGCGCAAGAATACCAAGATGAGAGCAGTCCTCACAGTTGAGAAGCGAGTGGCAATAGCCCTTTGGAAGCTTACAATGCCAGACAGCTACCGTTCAGTCGGAAATCAATTTGGAGTGGGCAAATCTACTGTGGGGGCTGCTGTGATGCAAGTAGCCAACGCAATCAAAGATCTGCTGATATCAAGGGTAGTGACCCTGGGAAATGTGCACGTCATAGTGGATGGCTTTGCTGCAATGGAATTCCCTAACTGTGGTGGAGCCATAGACGGAACCCATATACCTCTCTTGGCACTGGAGCACCAAGCCAGTGAGTACATAAACTGCAGGGGGTACTTTTCAATAGTGCTGCAAGCACTGGTGGATCACAAGGGAAGATTCACCAACATCAATGTGGGATGGCCGGGAAAGGTACATGACGCTCGCATCTTCAGGAACTCTGGTCTGTTTCAAAAGCTGCAGGAAGGGACTTTCTTCCCAGACCAGAAAATAACCGTTGGGGATGTTGAAATGCCTATAGTTATCCTTGGGGACCCAGTCTACCCCTTAATGCCATGGCTCATGAAGCCATACATAGGCAGCCTGGAGAGTAGTCAGGAGCTGTTCAATTACAGGCTGAGTAAGTGCAGAATGGTGGTAGAATGTGCATTTGGACATTTAAAAGTGTGCTGGCGCAGTTTACTGACTTGGTTAGACCTCAGCGAAATCAATATTCCCACTGTTATTACTGCTTGCTGTGCGTTCCACAATATCTGTGAGAGTCAGGGGGAGACGTTTAGGGCGGGGTGGGAGGTTGAGGCAAATCGCCTGGCTGCTGGTTATGCACAGCCAGACACCAGGGCAGTTAGAAGAGCACAAGAGGGTGCGGGGCGCATCAGAGAAGCTTTGGAAACCAGTTTCATGACTGGCCAGGCTACGGTGTGAAAGTTCTGTTTGTTTCTCCTTGATGAAACCCCCCACCCCTTGGTTCACTCTACTTCCCTGTAAGCTAACCACCCTCCCCACCTCCTTTCGATCACTGCTTGCAGAGGCAATAAAGTCATTGTTGCTTCACATTCTTGCATTCTTTATTAATTCATCACACAAATAGGGGGATAATTACCAAGGTAGCCCAGGAGGGGTGATGGAGGAGGGAAGGACAAGGTCACACAGCACTTTAAAAGTTTAAAACTTATTGTATGTCAGCCTTCTGTTACTTGGGCAATCCTCTGGGGTGGAGTGGCTGGGTGGCCGGAGGCCCCTCCACCACGTTCTTGGGTATCTGGGTGAGGAGGTTATGGACCATGGGGAGGAGGATGGTTGGTTACACAGGGGCTGTAGCGGCAGTCTGTGCTCCTGCTGCCTTTCCTGCAGCTCAATCATACGCTGGAGCATATTAGTTTGATCATCCAGCAGCCTCAACATTGAATCCTGCCTCCTCTCATCATGCTGCCACCACCTTTCAGCTTCAGCCCTCTTTTCAGCCCGCCACTTACTCTCTTCAGCCCTCCACCTCTCCTCCCGGTCATTTTGTGCTTTCCTGCACTCTGACATTGTCTGCCTCCATGCATTTGTCTGGGCTCTGTCAGTGTGGGAGGACAGCATGAGCTCAGAAAACATTTCATCGTGAGTGCATTTTTTTCGCCTTCTAATCTTCGCTAGCCTCTGGGAAGGAGAAGATCCTGTGATCCTTGAAACACATGCAGCTGGTGGAGAGAAAAAGACACATTTGAAAAGACACATTTTATAGAACAATGGGTACACTCTTTCATGGTAAACCTTGCTGTTAACGTTACATACATAGCACATGTGCTTTCATTACAACGTCGCATTTTGCATCCCCCCACCACGTGGCTAACAGCGGGGAACATTTCTGTTCAGCCATAGGCAAACAGCCCAGGAGGAATGGGCACCTCTGAATGTCCCCTTAAGAAAAGCACCCTATTTCAACCAGGTGACCATGAATGATATCACTCTCCTGAGGATAATACAGAGAGATAAAGAACGGATGTTGTTTGAATGCCAGCAAACATACACTGAAATGCTTTGTTCTACAATGATTCCCGAGTACGTGCTACTGGCCTGGAGTGGTAAAGTGTCCTACCATGGTGGATGGAATAAGGCTGCCCTCCCCAGAAATCTTTTGCAAAGGCTTTGGGAGTATATCCAGGAGAGCCACGAATGCCAGGGCAAATTAATCATTAAACATGCTGGCTTTTAAACCCTGTATAGTATTTTAAAAGGTACACTCAGCAGAGGTCCCTTCTCCACCTGGCGGGTCCGGGAGGCAACCTTGGGTGGGTTCGGGGGATACTGGCTCCAGGTCCAGGGTGAGAAACAGTTCCTGGCTGTTGGGAAAACCGGTTTCTCCGCTTGTTTGCTGTGAGCTATCTACAACCTCCTCCTCATCGTCTTCCTCGTCCCCAAAACCTGATTCCGTGTTGCCTCCATCTCCACTGAAGGAGTCAAATAACATGGCTGGAGTAGTGGTGGCTGAACCCCCTAAAATGGCATGCAGCTCATCATAGAAGTGGAATATTTGGGGCTCTGACCCGGAGCAGCCGTTCACCACTCTGGTTTTCTGGTAGGCTTGCCTCAGCTCCTTAAGTTTCACACGGCACTGCTTCGGGTCCCTGTTATGGCTTCTGTCCTTCATGCCCTGGGAGATTTTCACAAATGTTTTGGCATTTTGAAAACTTGAACGTAGTTCTTAAAGCACGGATTCCTCTCCCCATGCAGCGATCAGATCCTGTACTTCCCGTTTGGTCCATGCTAGAGCTCTTTTGTGATTCTGGGACTCCATCATGGTCACCTCTGCTGATGAGCTCTGCATGGTCACCTGCAGCTTGCCACACTGACCAAACAGGAAATTGAAATTCAAAAGTTCGCGGGCCTTTTCCTGTCCACCGGGTCAGTGCATCTGAGTTGAGAGTGCTGTCCAGAGCAGTCACAATGGAGCACTCTGGGATAGCTCCCGGAGGCCAATACCATCTAATTGCGTGCACAGTACCCCATATTCGACCCAGCAAAACCGATTTCAGCGCTAATCCCCTTGTCGGGAGTGCAGTAAGGAAATCGATTTTAAGAGCCCTTTAAGTTGAAAAAAAGACAGGTGGACAGGTGCAGGGTTACATCGATTTAATGCTGCTAAATTCGACCTCATGCCTAGTGTAGACCAGGGCATAGTGAGGAAATAGTGCCAGGTAGCATCTCTCCAATGGAGTGTTGCTGCCAGGGATCCAATAGCATTCCAATAGGAGGGGAGGCAGCGCTTTCACACAGGAAAGCTGTGAGGCAGGGCAATAGAGAGATGTGATTGGTGGATCCATGACTTAGAACCCAGTGGCCATCTGCCCCCATTTGCCTGTGCAGTGGTGTTTGTAGAGCATCTTTGTTGCCACTGGGTGGCCTGTGGAGGGGATTCCACTCCTTCATGCAGTGCTCCCCTGCACACAGGCCAGGTACTTAAACTGCACAGGAACTGGCCCAGAGGATATCCAGCAAAGCTGTAGTCAAATGCCAGAATGGGATTTTAGTTTTCTAGTTAATCATGCACTGTACAGCTAAGTCCCAACTCACCAACAGCTAACCCTTGTTCATCATGCAGCAGGCCACATACTAAGTCAGGCTGACCATTGGGAACATATCACACCAGTCTTTCACACTGTCTAGCCATTTCTGAGACTCATTCAAGGTCCTGCTCCTCATTACAAAGCATTAAATGTGCTGATGCCCTCCTGTTTCAGATACCATCCCTCCTTCTGCACCTCCATTCAGGCCTCAGTTCAGGATAGCACATACACATGTGCTTAAGTCCCAATAAAGCCAATGGGGGCCTCAGTTGGGACACATCATGTTATAAATCAGGCACATCTCACAGGGGATTAGAGTCCTATTGATGGACAGCCTATATTTGTGGAACAGGGTTCCACATAGAAATTTGGCTGAGTCTCACCACCTTTAAGGTACTAACTCACTACCTGATGGAAGTATTCTCCTAATGGAGACACAAGATCACCTGACTCTACTAATAAATAAAAGGCTGTGTCAGAGAGTAGACAGTTCTGTTATCAATAGAGGAAAGCCTTGGACTTATTAAATTTAATGACAGGTTTCAGAGTAGCAGCCGTGTTAGTCTGTAATTGCAAAAAGAAAAGGAGTACCCATGGCACCTTAGAGACTAACAAATTTATTAGAGCATAAGCTTTCGTGAGCTACAGCTCACTTCATCGGATGCATTAAAAAAAAGAACAGAAGTAATTTATTTTTCAGCATGTCATTTAATTACCCGGGCATCTCACTGGCAAGGACCATAATGTTATTTACTTTCTCAAGGATTAATCACTAGGTAGTTTTTAATCCAAAAAGCCTTGGTTTAATGTTTTCACGGGTAATTTTATTATGATGATTTAGCAGCAGCTAATTTTCATACAAGCTGATGATGAGTAAGCTGAAATCAACAGTTTTCAAGGAAACACCTCAGTCTTACATGACCCAGCGACCAAAGTAAAAATGACTTAATTGCATTTTTCAAAGAAGAAAAATCCACAACCACAGGAAGCATGTGCATCGTTTCATGTTAAAAGTTCTCTCTTTGAAAGAAATGTAACCAAACCTATTACTATAAGACTGAATTCTTCTACCAATAAGGGACACACAATAGGAACAGAGAAACTGAAGGCATGAGCCATCCTTTTCACAATAGGTCCTATTTTACAATAAAGCAGAGATTAGAAATCCTAATCAGATATCATTGATTATAGAAGGCATATGCACTTTTTTTGTACGTTAACTTGCTGTTAAAATTTAAATTTCTATCCACGACAATACTTCAGCTCCTTTTTGTAGAAAAGAAAAAATTTACTAACATTCAAAAGAATACTGACAAGCACTAGGGGGAAATTATTTTTTAATTCAATTTTTTAATAATAGTTTTTAAAGGAAAAATAAGACTGCTGACCATCAATGCAAATAGGGCAGTCTGGTCCAGTACGCCATACCAGCAAGATATTTATTGCTGGTATGGAGTACCGGAAAGACACAGGAGGAGAATGTGCCGGCAGCTCCCCCCTTTGGCGTAGCTGTACCACACCATCTCCAGCCCTTCCATGCAAGGTCTCCTCCGTCCGTACAGCAGCCCCTCTGGAGGATGGGGTTGGGGCCAGGGCTGGGGGGTTACAGCTGCCTGGTGGCCCCACCTTTTGCTCCTTTCACCGCTGCGATTTCCAAGAGAGCCCTGAAGTGCAGTCCAGGGAACCACAGTGGGGAAAGGAGCAGAACGCCGGCAGCTCCTCCAGTAGCTGTACTGCCCCCGGCCCCGTCCTCTGGGGAGCCGGAGGAGATGCAGATCTGTGGAAGAGCAAGGGGTGGGGCTGGGGTTCTGCTTCTTTCCCCGCTGCGGTTCCCAGGAGAGCCCTGAAGTGCAAGGAGAGCCCTGAAGTGCAGGGCTCTCCTGAGAACCACAGTGGGGAAAGGAGCAGAACATGGGGCCACCAGGTGGCCCCACATCCTCAGCTCCTCCGGCACGGCTGTACTGCCCCAAGCCCTGTCCTCTGGCAGGGCTGCTGTACGGATGGAGGAGACCCTGCGTGGAAGGGCTGGGGCAATAGAGCTGCACTGGAGGAGCTGAGGGCCTGGGGCTGCCCAGTGGCCCCACATTCTGCTCCTTTTGCTACTGCAGTTCCGAAGTCTCCAGCACAGCGGGAGGAGGTCAGCCTCCCCCCACTAAGGTAAGGGGGGTAGATCATGGGAAGGGATGAGGAAAGTGTGGCAGCCCTGGGATGGGGGTGGGATGGGGAGGAGTGACATGGAGGGTCACGTGAGGAGGTAACCTGTCCCCCCATGTTGCCCCCCCATACTAGTAAGAAATGGATTCCATTTGCATCACTGCTGCTGACTGTTTGAAAAGTCAGCAGCCTACATCAAATATTCCTCCAGCTTTTTCACTCTGAGCTTGATCCAATGACCATTTAAATCAGTTGGAGGTTTTTTTTCCTTTGATCCCAGTATGGTTTGGATCAGGCCACTTTGGACACACAGAGTCCTTCATCCTGCAATTGACCTGCTGAAGTCAATAAGGCTCTAGGGAGGTGCAGGGGTTCCCCTACATCTCAATGCTGGGGTTTTACTCCTTTTTTGCACAAAAACCTCAAACAACTAGTTCTTGATACCCAAAAATACGAGTATACTGTAGATAAATGAAAAATGTTCAGAGCTATTGTCCCTCTTAACAGATTTCTCTAGTGCTCGAGGAGAAGATGATGGAGCAGTATGCTGCTATTTCCGTAATTGTCAAAGTTAGTGAGGCAAATTACTTTTGGTTTTTATGATATAGATTCATTTTCTAAATAAACCTACAGTAAACTATTTTAACATGAAGAAATTCAGAGTAACACAATTGTGAGCCTTCTATGGAACTTCACTGAAGCATATGCAAATTACACTGGGCAGTAGATAGAAAGCCCCTCAATTTTCCCTTTTTTACCAATGCGGGAGCCAGAGAGCTTAAAATGCAAAGTAACCTGGCAGCAGGTAGGAAAGCACCCTCCATTTTCACCTAAGGAGGGAGGTAGACAGCTTCTGTTTCCTGTTTCCCGGGGTTTATTGTGACAGAAGTGGAGCTGTTATGTAATAAGATTACGAATACGGTATGAGCTGCTATGTAAGAATCTAAGAATATTGATCTACACTCTAGTTATTGAAAGAGACTGTAACTTGTATTGGGGATAGTGGAATGTTTATGAAATGCCATCATGCTTGAATTCAATAGGATCTTAGAAGAGCAAACAGGGAAGCAACCCAATGGCTTCTCTAATAAATGCATCTAGGTACATGCTTGAAAGACAATGGACAAGCTGTTGGTTTCAAGAATCCCATCTCCAACAGATTACAAACATTGTTTCCCCAGGGCTAGGATGCTAAAGAGTTAAAAAGACTTTCTGAGGGGAAGGAAGGGGGGCTCCTTGTCAGTATGTCTCTAGACTAGAGTGACCACCTTTTCAAAAGGCAAAAGTGTGAAAAATGCAGGAGCCCAACCCCTCCGTGCAGGGCCGGATTAATGCAGGGGCTTTAGGGGCTGCAGCCCAGGGCCTTGGGCTAAGGGGGCCCCCGCAAAAATAATTATAAACATAATTAATAATAATCCATAATTATAAACAATTCAGTGGTCACCAACCTGTCAGTCGTGATCGATTGGTCGATCCTGGAGCCTCTGCCAGTCGATCGCAATCTCTGAGCTGCTAAAAGACCAGCAGGGCTCAGGCAGGCTGCCTGAATGCCGTGGCCCCACACTGCTCCTGGAAGTGGCCGGCTGCTGGCACGTCTCTGCGGCCCCTGGGCGGGGAGGCAGTTCCCAGCCAATGGGAGCTGCAAGGGCAGTGCTTGCGGGCATGGGCAGCGCATGGAGACATGCTGTCCCCCTCCCCCCAGAGGCGTGGAGAGACGTGCCAGCAGCTGGTTGCTTCCAGGTGCGGCGTGGGTCCACAGCATGCAGGCACGCAGCCTGCCTGAGCCTGCTGCACCGCCAGCCAGGAGCCGCCTGTGGTAAGCACCTCCCAGCCAAAGCCTGCACCTCGCACCCCCTCCTGCACCCCAACCCCCTTCCCCAGGTCAGAATCCCCTCCCGCACCCAAACTCCCTCCCAGAAAGAAACTAGTATAACAGCTGTTCTAAGGGAAGAAATAGGCTATTTTGAATTAACTTACATAAGAACATCAGAATGGCCATACTGGGTCAGACCAAAGGTCCATCCAGCCCAGTATCCTGTCTACCGACAGTGGCCAATGCCACGTGCTCCAGAGGGAGTGAACCTAATAGGTAATCATCTAGTGATCTCTCTCCTGTCATCCATCTCCACCCTCTGACAAACAGAGGCTAGGAATACCATTCCTTACCCATCCTGGCTAATTAATGGACTTAGCCTCCATGAATTTATCCAGTTCTCTTTTAAACCCTGTTGTAGTCCTAGCCTTCACAACTTCCTCAGGCAAGGACTTCCCCAGGTTGACTGTGCGCTGAGTGAAGAAGAACTTCCTTTTATTTGTTTAAAACCTGCTGTCCATAAATTTCATTTGGTGGCCCCTAATTCTTATATTATGGGAACAGGTAAACAGTTTTTCCTTATTCACTTTCTCCACACCACTCATGATTTTATATACCTCTGTCATATCCCCCCTTAGTCTCCTCTTTTCCAAGCTGAAAAGTCCTAGCCTCTTTAATCTCTCCTCATATGGGACCCGTTCCAAACCCCTAATCATTTTAGTTGCCCTTTTCTGAACCTTTTTTAATGCCAGTATATCTTTTTTGAGATGAGGGGACCACATATGTACGCAGTATTCAAGATGTGGGTATACCATGGATTTATATAAGGGCAATAAGATATTCTCCGTCTTATTCTCTATCCCTTTTCTAATGATTCCTAACATCCCGTTTGCTTTTTTGACTGCCACTGCACACTGCATGGACGTCTTCAGAAAACTATCCACGATGACTCCAAGATCTTTCTCCTGATTAGTTGTAGCTAAATTAGCCCCCATCATATTGTATGTATAGTTGGGGTTATTTTTTCCAATGTGCATTACTTTACATTTATCCACATTAAATTTCATTTGCCATTTTGTTGCCCAATCACTTAATTTTGTGAGATCTTTTTGAAGTCCTTCACAATCTGCTTTGGTCTTAACTATCTTGAGCATTTAATATTATCTGCAAACTTTGCCACCTCACTGTTTACCCCTATCTCCAGATCATTTATGAATAAGTTGAATAGGATTGGTCCTAGGAGTGAACCTTGGAGAACACCATTAGTTACCACTCTCCATTCTGAATATTTATCATTTATTCCTACCCTTTGTTCCCTGTCTTTTAACCGGTTCTCAATCCATGAATGGATCTTCCCTCTTATCCCATAACAACTTAATTTATGTAAGAGTCTTTGGTGAGGGACCTTGTCAAAGGCTTTCTGGAAATCTAAGTACACTCTGGATCCCCCTTGTCCACATGTTTGTTGACCCCCTCAGAGAACTCTAATAGATTAGTAAGATCTATTGATGATCTCCCTTTACAGAAACCATGTTGACTTTTGCACAACAATTTATGTTCTTCTATGTGTCTGACAATTTTATTCTTTACTATTGTTTCAACTAATTTGCCCGGTACTGATGTTAGACTTACCGGTCTGTAGTTGCCAGGATCACCTCTAGAGCCCTTCTTAAATATTGGTGTTACATTAGCTAACTTCCAGTCACTGGGTACGGTAGCTGATTTAAAGGACAGATTACAAACCATAGTTCATAGTTCCGCAATTTCACATTTGAGTTCTTTCAGAACTCGTCGGTGAATGCCATCTGATCCTGGTCACTTGTTACTGTTAAGTTTCTCAATTAATTCCAAAACCTCCTCTAGTGATACTTCAATCTGTGACAATTCCTCAGATTTGTCACCTAAAAAAGAGGCTCAGGTTTGGGAATCTCCCTAACATCCTCAGCCATGAAGACTGAAACAAAGAATTCATTTAGTTTCTCTGCGATGACTTTATTGTCTTTAAGTGCTCCTTTTGTATCTCGATCATCCAGGGGCCACACTGCTTGTTTAGCAGGCTTCCTGCTTCTGATGTAATTAAAAAACATTTTGTTATTACCTTTTGAGTTTTTGGCTAGCTGTTCTTCAAATTGCTTTTTGGCTTTTCTTATTACATTTTTACATTTAATTTGGCAGTGTTTATGCTCCTTTCTATTTACCTCACTAGGATTTGGCTTCCACTTTTTAAAAGATGCGTTTTTATGTCTCACTGCTTCTTTTACATGGTTGTTAAGCCACAATGGCTCTTTTTTAGTTCTTTTACTGTGTTTTTTAATTTGGGGTATACATCTAAGTTGAGCCTCTATTATGGTGTCTTTGAAAAGTGTCCATGCAGGTTGCAAGAATTTCACTCTAGTCACTGTACCTTTTAATTTCTGTTTAACTTAACTATATTCTACATGGTTTAAGACTGAAATGTAACCACAGAATGGCTTTATGTTAATTAAAAGGCAAGTTTAGTATACTGTTAATAGCCTCAATGCCATAACTGTGATCATTTTGTTTTAAATTAAGAAAAAGACTTGTATACAGGGGCCCCACAAAATCTAATAGCCCCAGGCCCACCGAAGAGTTAATTAGGCCCTGCCTCGATGGCCCCGCCCCTGCTCCTCCTAGTTCCCCCAAGGCCCCGCCCCTGTTCCATCTCTTTCCCTGAGGCCCCACCCCATGCACCTCTTCCATCTGAGGCCCCACCTCCTGGGCAGGCCAGAAGCTGGAGCTGGGCCGTGGTAAGAGCTGCTCAGGGAGCCCAGGTGTCTGTGGGGAGACCCAGACCCTCTACCTGCCCTGGACGGGGGGGTCAGGAGGCCTGAGAGCAGCCCCCAGCCTGTGTCCCCACTCCCTAGGGGCACGCCGCCGAAGGAAGGTGAAGGGTTCGGGGCTTCCCACAGCACATCAGGTGCAGGTCTGTGTGGGATTTATAGGGGAGCAGCAGTGGTTGGATAGGGAACCAGTGCAAAATGGCCCAATGAAAGACACTAACTTAGCCTAGCTTGGAAGCCCACAAATGCTTATTTGCTTGAATAGAGATTCGACTGAAGAAGGCACCCCAGGTACTAGGCCTGAAGAGCCCTGACTCTCAGTTGGACAGCCCCAGGGACCCAAACAAGAATAGCTGTTGCTCCCCTTGAACTGTAATTGTTTAAGCCTCTGTACCTAGGGTATCTGCAACCTTCCCATTTTGGCATGCTACAGGCACTCTAGGGATTCGAGGTACAGAGTAACCCCAATAATAATATTTGCAAACTACTTGGAGATCTACTGATGACAAGTGTCATGTAAGTAAAGTATTTCTATTTCTTACAGAGCATCACTGAGAAACCCATTTCAATCATACTGTAGATTTACTGTTTGATAAAGAATTGCCAAACCTCAAGGGAATTTTAATGTGGTTCACCTTGAAGGAAATGAATGGTAGTAAATCAATCACAACGTCTGATTTCTTGATTTAAGAAAGTCAAGTTCTTCCCTTTTCAGGGATACAGTATGTGCTACTCTTATGTTTATGAGAATTTTCACACTTCAGCTTAAAAAATGTGTTTTTTTCTGTTGCAATCACCTGATTGATGTAGCTGGATCCTGACTGCAATCCTCCACATTGGTTTTTATGTAATTTCCTATTCAACACCTTGGTGTTTTGCAGATGGTACCATCAACCAGGGTGTCTTTCGTTAAGCTTATTTTTAAAAAGCAACATTTTCAGCTAATGGAATAGATATAGCTAACTAGGGCCTGCTTCTCTTCTCACTTCCTCCAGTGTAAATAAGGAGTATCCACTGAAATCAATAATGGTGCAATCAAAACTGGTGGAATCAGGCACAGGGTGTTCTGACCATTGTATATATAACCTCATTAGGACCTGAAGGCTTGTTTACACTTGAAACACTACAACACAGCACTGTAGCACTTCAGTGTAAACACTACCTACAGTGATGGGGGGGTTCTCATGTCCGTGGGGATAATCCGCCTCCCGGAGAGGCAGCAGCTGGGTCGATGGAAGCATTCTTCCGTCGACCTAGTGCTGTCTACACCAGTGGTTAGGTTGGCTTAACTGTCACTCGGGGTGACTGTCTGTCACTCGGGGTGTGGATTTTTCATACCCTGGAGCAATATAGCTGGGTCCTCCTAACTTTTTAGTGTAGACCAGGCCTGACTGTGATGTACTGAGTTTCCTCAACTTCCATTGACTTCAGTGGCACTACAGGGCACTCCCAACTCTCAGGAAGTCCAGTCCTCATATGATTGGCCCCTAGAGGTGCCAACCCTCCAGGATTATCCTGGAGTCTCCAGGAATTAAATATTAATCTTAAATTGAAGATTATGTCATGTGAGGAAACCTCCAGGAATATGTCCAACCAAAACTGGCAACTCCATTGTCCCCTGTATAATATCACAGAGCTGTACTCAAGTAGGATTTTCATTAGGGTAGAGCTAACATTAAATATACAAGGGACTGAAACATTGGGTTTGTCTAGATCAGGGGTCCCCAACGCGGTGCCAGCAGGCACAATGGTGCCCGCTGGGGCAGTTGTATGCGCCCGCAGGACACCGCGCTGCCGAAATGCCACTGCTGAGCGCGGCCACCTGAGAACCGCCTGCTGAAATGCCGCAGAGAAGCATTGCCATTTCTCGGCAGCTTTTCGGCGGCGAGGTTTCTTTCCACTGCCGCTTCTCAGAGGCATTTCGGTGGCTGGGCGTTTGGTGCCCGCCACAGTCAGTTGGGAATAGGAATGTGCTATAGGAAGGGTTGGGGACAACTGGTCTAGATGGTGCCACAGTTCAGACTAAAAGGTTATGAATTGCAGTGTGCACTAGCATGCTGGGCTGCACCTTCCCTGTATGAATGCTGCTGGCGTGAACTACAAGGGCACCTAGATCATGTTAATGCAGGGCTCTGTTAACATGAACTAGGTCAGTGATTCTCAGCTGGGGGTCCGCGGCCCCCTGGAGGGCCGTGAGCTGTTTCAGGGGGGCTCCATGGCTGAAGAGTGGAGCCCCGAGCCTCACATGGGGCTGAAACCCTCAGCGGCCCCTGTGGGGTTGAAGCTGGGAGTCATGGGGCTGAAACCCCAAGTCCCGGTGCTACAGCCAGGAGCTGCGTGGCTGAAGCTCAGAGCCACAAGCCCCAGTGCCCCCATGGGGCTAAAGCCAGGAGCTGCAGGACTGAAGCCCAGTGGGGCTGAAGCTGGGAGCAAAGCTGTGGGGCTAAAGCCCTGAGCCCCGGTGCTCCCCACAGGGCTAAAGCATGGAGCTCCAGGTTGAGTTGGAGGGGGAGCACAGGTGGAGCTGGGGAGCATGTGGGTGTTGTCCCTCCCCCCCACCAAACTGCAGTGCCTTACCCAGAGCGTGGCAGTCCTGGGAGCAACTCCACATCCTCCCGCTACCTCCTTCTTTCCCCCAACCCCCTCAAGGCCCCTCCCCCTGGCCAGGTCAGAGGCAGGAAGCCTTGTCCAGACCGTGCAGAGTGGCTGCTGTTCTGGCCGGTGCCATGGAGCTGGCAACCGCAGAGCTCCCCTGTCTCCTGCTGCTAGTGCCAAGGGTTGCGGCTGGCTCCTCAGCTCCCAGCCTCCTTTGACTGCTTGGGCAGCTGGTAAGAGCTGCCCGGGTAGGGGGGACCCAGCTCTGGGGACAGCAGAGCCTTTGGGGAGCAGGCACCACAGGGGGAACCCCTCTAGCAGCCAGCCCCTAGCCACCCCTCTCCCTGCACCCTGAGCTACATCCCTCACTGCATACAGCCCCTGGCTACTCCCTGCTTGCACCCCGAGCAGTTTTCAAACTTTTTGAGCTGCGTCCCTGCCCTTAGAGTTATCAGTTTTGGTTGCACCCGCCACACACACACACACACACACACACACACGCTGGGTGGCCTGCTGAGGTGAGTCAGGGAGTGCAGGTGACGCTTTCTTCCTGGGCCTGGGCCCTGCCCTGCAGTTGACCTGAGGCCCAAGCTTTCTCCCCAAAAATAGAAGTCAAACTATGCCTATGCCAGAGGGCCCCGCAGTTGGCAACCAGAGCCCCAAGTCCCCTTCCTGCCCCCTGCTGGGCTCTGGATTTTTTATAGCATGTTGGGAGGCAGGGGGGCTCAGAAAAAAAAAGGTTGAGAACCCCTGAGCTAGGTACCTTTTCGTTCATGTCAACAGCGTCCACATGGGGGAATTTACAGCGCTGCATGTTAGTGTGCGCTGCAGTTCACACCCACGTAGTCCGCACAGGACCACCCACTGCTGGCTTTAGTTTTTGTGGCTGCGTAGGGCCCTGTTTTCACAGGAGTGCTACCTCACATTTAAACACACTTTTATTCCCCTTTGAAAATTCAATCCTAGGTTTAAACTAGGATTTTTGGAAAATGAATGCAGAAAATTAAAAATCCTGAAGAATAACGTTTGATAACTTCTGGCTCCAGTTTGTCTAAGGCTTTGTTCTCTACAAATTTAGGTTTTCTGATGATTATTTGCCACCTCATCTTTATTTAGCCTTGCTTCATCAGAAAATGTATTTCTGTTATAAATGTGAGACCATAATGGAACATGACATTTTAACCAAAAATTGCTTTATGTGGTCTGTTAGGAGCCAAAACCCCATTTTCCTTGATTGATTGGCTCCTGTACTGATGTTACAGATTGCACAAATCAAAAAGTCCCATTTCCCTTTTCACATCACTTGCTCACATAAATGTCACCTTTGAGACATCACACTCACATATCTTAGGGTATGCCAACGCAGCTTTTTGAAGCCCATAGGAGCAGAGGCGACACATTGGTTGGGGGCTGTCATGGGGTGTCACGTGCCCCCCAGATTTCTGCCTTCCATTTAGCAACAGCTAAATGTTCCAAAGGGACCCATCCAGAGGCACTGCTGCAGACTGTGCCCCACAGGGCAATAGGGGTGGGCAAGGCCTCGGGCTGCCTTTCTCTGAGGCAGCAGCTTCCCCTGGCGACCATGTGTCAGTGCAGTGTGGGAGGTAGGAAGCAGCAGGATGGATGGCTGCTGAGACCCACCCCATGTCCCCTACATGGGGCTGCTTCTCCTTTCCAGTCCCAGCACTTCCCGCTGCCTGCTTTGCAGACTACCCTGGGGTGAACACCCCGTGCCTCTTCCCAGGGCAGAAGCCGCTTTCCCACTCCTATAGCAGGGATGCTGCCAAGGGGAAACTGCTCCCCTCGCACTGCAGCCAGGCTTGCCCTGCCTTCTATTTAGTAACAGCTTCTAAGATGAGTCGGGGGTGGAGATGGCACTCCCTCCCTGAGCTCTGCCATGCGGGGCTGGCCCAAGCCACCTGGCATCACCACTCCCCTCCCTGAACATGCCTCTGCACCTCCCTAGGGGGTGCACCCCACAGTTTGAAAACCTCTGTTCTAGATCCAGAGGCAACGCATGGGGCAGTCACGTGCCCCGCCCCCAGCCCCAGACCTTTAAATTGTGCCCCCCCACTATCAATAGCGATACATCCCCTCGGCGCAGGAGCAAGCCTCTCGGTTTCGGTCGACATACGTGGGCTAGCAGGATTTGCGCAAGCACTCTAAAAATAGCTGTGTAGGCAGCGCTTTGAGGTTGCAGCTTGGGCTGGAGCTCAGGCTCTGAAGCCTACGGAGACGGTGGGTTTCAGAGCCCGAGCTCCAGCCCGAGCCACTACTTCAAAGTGCTGTCCACATGACTATTTTTAGAGTGCTAGTGCAAGCCCCACTAGCCTGAGTCTGTTGACCCTTGCTCCTGTGGGCTCCAAAATGCTTGCTCCTATGGGCACCCTTAATTATGAGCCTGATCTTTTCCCTGGCTTCAGTGGGCTTTGGATCAGGCCCCATTTGACTTAGCAGGTGTAAAAGATTAACTCTAGCCTGTGCAAAAGATAAACAACAAAACTAAGTAACTCCCACATATACCCTTTCTTGCGGTTCTTCTGCACCCACTCCTGCTGTGACTAAGGTTGCTTTATAGGAAGCTCTGGTTTCTCCCTCTTTAAAACCCTTCTCTCACAAGTCTCTGTATTGTAAGTTGCAAAATCCAGCCGCAATGGACCAGACTCTCTTTGGACACTGCTACTGGTGTGGCCTATCCAGAGTATCTAAAGAGCAATGGGAATTGCACTATTTATTTCTGCACTATTTATTTCTAGTGATTTATAGAATGCTGTACGTTGCACAGTACTTTACAAACATAGCGTAAAACAAGTTCTCTACTGGTATAGCACACTGTCGTTACTGGAGCTGTATGAACTGTTTGATCTGAAATTACAAAGGATTCAAACACAGCTCAAAACACGTCTGTGAACCAGCAGTGAGTGGCTCCAGTTTTGTTTGTGTTCATGAGTTGTCCCAAGAAGTTTAGAAAAATAGGTTTTGGATCTGAGGATCTGTTTCAGGCCTACCTCTACAGCAGAACTTGGTTCTCCTCCATGTCATTGCTAGCCCACGTTAATGGAGCTTATTCAATCTATAGATGTATTTGAAATAGGTAGCAGCACCTCTGAACACCTGCAGTTGGGAATTTCCCATTTTGCATCTCTTTGCTTGTATGCCAGTAAGAAGATTTGCTTCAACCACGGAAGGTTAATAGAAAAGCACCATTGCTTCCTGCGATGTATCTCTCGAGCATGAGTATTTTTTCTTGTGGGAATGTCATTCGACTACAGAACACTCTTTGGGGGTACAGTATAGGGTTTTCTCAGAGTACAGACTTTAAAAGCCTGTGGTATAATCAGACAGGTTTGTTTCCTGTCATTTATTGCCCGGCTAGTACAAACAACTTTTTTTTTTTCTGAACTGAGTCTGTGGTCAGCTGCATGTGATGCTAATACCCAATTACGGTAAATTTTACTATTTACCAGTTTAAATTTCCTGTAAACCTTTTGTGGGCTAGCAATACAAAATGAAACCAATTAGACAGCTTCTAAAAGATGAGAATTATCTTTTACTTTGCAGCAGCTGGATTGACTGCTAACTCTCGCAAGCTTTAGCAAGCATGAAAAGGGTATATTGTAATTATTTTTTTAAATACCTTTTGTTCTGTCATCAAGCAACTAAATGTGATGTGGGCTCTATGGAGCTAGTTCTACATGGTGCTGCATAAATTCAATAGAACTTGCAGGTTCTATTTTGATATGTGTGTTAATTAAGTGTAGGTTTCTGTGGTGCTCAGCCTAAACCCTCTTGTTATATTTTGTAAAATGATATCTTTGAGGCAGGGACTTGTAATCTGTATGTTCGGAGCCTTGCACAGTGAGGCCCCAACCCTGATCAGGGCTTCTTGGAGCTACCGTAATACAAATATAAATAATAGTGGTGGAGGAGGAACACCAGTGGGCATTTTCTTTCTCTTCTACGGGGAAGAGGGAGGGGATAGGAATTAATGTAGGTGTAGATTGGTTATTTTACCTCTATATTTGTCACTGGTGAGACTGCTGTTGGAATAGTGTGTCCAGTTCTGGAATCTGCAATCTCCCGCTGCGGAATTACAGAACAGACATACAGCCTGTACTGTATGTATTGCAATATCCAGACAGAGCATTTGGGACCAGTGGCTTTTGGTGTTGGATTGTTTAATGGAAGTTGAGGGCCTGATTCCATACTGCTCTGCTTCTTGTGTCACCGTGACCCCTGTGCAAAGTGGCTGCAAAATACTACCATTTCAATCTGGTAACATGCTAAATGCATTTGGTACTCCTATTGCAGGGGTGTAAATGATGACATGAGATACAGGCAGTGAACAGTTTTGCCTCTGCTCAGATAAACAGACCTATCAGATTATATGGGTCTTGTAGTGCAAATGTGCCTGGGATCATCAGATGTTGCCTGTATGGAGTAATGTTTCTGCAACCTAGGGTAACAGGAAATGACATGGTGTGGACATTATTAGACACCAACCTTTTTAAACAAACCTAAGGGTGGCAAACGAAACCCACAGAATGTATTTTTCATCAGAAGACGTGTGATATATCTGTTCTACTATACAGTACTATTGATTTGTGTTTAATATTTCCATCCTGACCTTTTGACACCCAGCTTTTCACGTATCACAGTCCACAGCAGATTGACGGTAATTAAGACTATAGAGGCTGATGCATTGAGAGGGGTTAAAATGTAGCATTGTTCGATACAGAGGTCTTCACAGCTTAGCCCCATTGGAGTATGTTTAAAAAAAAAAGCCTTTGGATATCTTGGTTCTGACTTTGGCCAGGGCTGTTGTGGAAGATGAGGACACACTTCTTTCCACTATACGTCCATATAAGATAGGTGAGTTATATGTATATTATGTTAGGGTCTCAAGTGAACACATGTGCCTCTAGGACAGTGATGTATTCAAGGGAAGCATTCAAAGGGGCTGGTCAAATGTAGGGCCAAACTATGGCAAGTCGCCATGTGGGTATTTGAGAGAGAGGTTGCAAGGATTTTCCTCCACTTTATGCCCCCAGGCACAGGCAAGTCATAACTGCAGTCCTTGCCCTCTATTAAGTGCAGTGACTGTTCCATGCTAGTGCCCACCTGGGCAACAGGCAACCCCAAAGGAATGGACATGCAAAACTAGGAGAGGTGATTGCAATGTTCTTGTCCATGCCAGCCAGGAAAGCTGGTTGCCTGCATAGGAGAACGCATGTGCTGCACCAACTTACAGGTTGTAGCAATGGGTTACCTTTTCCTAAGTTCTTGGGGGCATTGTGCTTCCCTGTGGCACAATGCCCCGAATGCTTCAGGATGGGACAGAGTATCTACACCACTTCCAACACAGGCAATGGCTAAAAAATAGACCTTGGAACATATGAGGGAGCCCTTATTCAGAGGCACACTGCTTGTGACTTATAAAATGAGATTGGGTATGTCCAGGCATACCCTAATGAAGGCTACATGAAGACATTGATACATGTCACCCATTTCCATAGAGAGACAGAACAACCTTGTTTAATCTTATTCTTGACATTTAGCTGATGTAAACTAATAGCTATTTGTGATAGAGCGGAGGTGGGCAAACTTTTTGGCCTGAAGGCCACATCGGGGAATAGAAATGGTATGGCGGGCCATGAATGCTCACAAAATTGGGGTTAGGGTGCGGGAGAGGGTGAGGGCTCTGGGGATGAGAGGTTTGGGGTGCAGGAGGGTGCTCCGTGCTGGGATCAAGGGGTTTGGAGAGCGGGAGGGGGATCAGGTCTGGGGCAAGGGATTGGGGAGAGGCTCAGGCGTGCAGGCTCTGAGCAGCGCTTGCGTCAAGCAGCTCCCGGAAGCAGTGGCATGTCCCTTCTCCGGCTCCTACGCATGGAGCGGCCCTGGACTCTTGGAGCGGGGCCATGCAGCTGCTTCCGGGAGCTGTGTGGTGTGGCTGGTGCCCCAGCTAGAGCGCCGGAGCGGGGCTGAGTCACGTGGTGTGGCCCCCAACCCGGCGAATTGGCTAGAGCGCCAGAGCGGGGGCCGAGCCGTGTGGTGCAGCCCCAACCTGGTGCCCCAGCTGGAGCGCCAGAGTAGGGCCGAGCCACGGGTGCGGCCCCTGACCCCGTAATCTGGCCGGAGCACTGCAGCGGGGCAAGCCCCAGACCCCACTCCCCAGCGGGAGCTCACGGGCTGGCTTAAAATGGCTCGCGGGTCGGATTCGGCTCGCAGGCCATAGTTTGCCCACTCCTGTGATAGAATGCTGTAAGTATATATGTATGTGGTAGAAGAGACCTTTTAGATCATCTAAAAAGGCAAGCTCTTTGCCTTGAAGAGTTTATACTATAACATACATGTGCACTGAATAATAATTAATGTGGAAGAACACAGCAATACTTTAATATTGGATCATAAGAATAGTGTAGTAGGGCAGTTAATTTCCTTGGCAATTTCCTATAAAGAATGTTCATTGGAAATTGTGACATTTCAGCTATGACCAACTTGTAAATTTGTATGGCAACTAGGGAAAATGCCCATTCTGGCATGTGCAAATTTCCTACTTTGTGGGGGATGTTTTAGGGAATCAAGGATTGCATAGTTAGGTATAGCGCAAGTGCTATTATAGTATCAAAATGCTCAGTGATAGAGGACAGAAGCTCACATGCAAATTTCTCCATATAATGATATGGCTTTCATTTGGCACTACTTACCAAAGAGATGCCATTGATGCACTCTGTCAGCTATTCTTACATGTTGTTGGATTCATACATTTTAAGGCCAAAAGGAACCATTATGATGATCTGGACTAACCTCCTGTATAACACAAGCCTTGTTGAAACTGGCATAATATATGACGAATGCCACCTGAATAGACAGCCAGAAATATAGGCAGTACCAGCTAGCAAGCACAAACATAGTTAGACTGTTAGAGGTCAGACTGCTGATGTAGATTAACATGCTCTTAAAGTCCGTGGAGCTATGCTGAATTACACTAATTATAGGTCTGCCCTAATGGCTTAATTCCCATCCAACAATGTCTAAATAACTGTCTCTTCGGCTTTGAAGGCTCTAGACAGTGGTGAGAAGCTTTATTGTGAAAAGATGGTTTAACTCAGCATCCCAAAGTAACTGCAATACTGAGAACTTTGGCTATGGCAGATCAGGATTAGTATTCCAGGATGGGATGAGATCAGTAACATATCAAAGTCTTCATCTGCTGAGTTGTTCTGTTTTGGAGGTAGTATTAGATGTGGCTCTCGATGAATGTGGATTAATAACTCAGCCAGTGAAAGTGGCATCAAGAAAACCTTCATGAAATTTCCGCAGAATAGGATTTCTAACCACTGAACAAAAAATGTTACAAGTGGATAAATAGGCCTGAGTTAAAAAAAAAAAAAGAATATCGAGTATATATAGTGTGGCTGAAAATCCAAAAGGGCCCTGATTTTCAGATCTGCTAACCATCCACAAATCCCACTGTCATCAACGGAAGCAGCAAGTGATCAGCACCTTTCAAGGTCTGACCATAAATACACACATTTGTTGCCAGTCACCATAGTGGTATATAGCTGCCTAACAAACTAAGAAAATAAAAATACTGCAATTGATGACACGGGCAGCCTGCACTCTTAAAAACATTTTCAGGTAGTTCGATATATATAATCACTTACAAATTGCCTGCAATGATGTGTTCCAGCACCACCACTAGGGAGCAGTCTTCCTCATTGTTTATGAAGCTATTTGTACTGCTACCCATGCTCGAATGGATATACCGTTGTCGCCTGTGTAGCTATCTAAACATTTCAGTAAATATTTAAAACTTGTTTGTAAAATTTCAAATGGGAAAATGAAGATGGCTGTTTAAGAATATAATGAATGCTGAATTTTGACAAAATTTGAGAGGAGCCTGTGAAATCTGAACTACAGACTTCCCGCCTTTTCTGCAACACAACTTCATAAAACAAAGGGAATGGAAACTCAACAGGTATTTATGGTATATGTGAGGTACCTCACTCTGGCAGAGAAACCAAAGTCTACAGCTCAGATCACTTATGATCTTAGTGAGGTGGAAATTGCCCCAATATTGTTAAAGTAAAGCACTAGTCACATCTAAAATAATAGGCTATATACTATTTTCTTCTTTGCAAAACTGAAGAGTTTTAGGGATTTTTCTAAAAAACTTGGCCATTCACCGCAGAGCACCACCACAGAGTTACTTGTGTTAGGAGTTTAGAGAGACGAATGAGGCATGTTTCTTTTCTGTGTAGAGTAACGGAATACAAAGTAATACAGTAAATTGGAATAGTCAATAGATTTTTTTGTGACAGTGATGTGTATCTAAAGAGATGTTTGCAGGAAAATTAAATTCAGCCAAAGTCCACTGGAAGGGTCGCAGAATGACAGACACAGATTGCTGTCATCATGGCATGCAATTTAGAGGTGCTGCCATTCTAAGGAGGAGTTGAAAATGAGCAGTGTATGGAGAGAAAGACATTCCACTCATCTGGGCAGGTAGCTGTGGCAATGGAGCTAGGGATCCTTGGTCTCTCCTGGTTTTGGGGTGGGATTGAGCTTTTTTTCCCCCACAAACCCACCAGTATCACAGTCCCTCCAGTCCTATAGTGCAGTGGTTCTCAAAGCCGGTCCGCCGCTTGTTCAGGAAAAGCCCCTGGCGGGCCGGACCGGTTTGTTTACCTGCCGTGTCCGAGGGTTCAGCCGATCGCGGCTCCCACTGGCCATGGTTCGGCGCTCCAGGCCAATGGGGGCTGCGGGAAGCGGTGTGGGCCAAGGGACGTGCTGGCTGCCCTTCCCGGAGCCTCCATTGGCCTGGAGCGGTGAACTGCAGCCAGTGGGAGCCGAACCCTCCGACGCGGCAGGTAAACAAACTGGTCTGGCCCGCCAGGGGCTTTCCCTGAACAAGCAGTGGATCGGCTTTGAGAACCACTGCTATAGTGTGTGGAGAAGACACGCCAACTGCCAACTGACAAATCAGCAGAGATTTTTTGATCAATTTATTTCCCTCCATTCATTTTAAAGTGCGGCTGTTTATTAGGGGAAGGAAGCCCATACATCAAGTCTGCACCTGACCAGCAGGAGGTAAAAAAGATAGAGGTAATAGTTGTCATTCTTATTTGTGGGAGATGCTTTAATACTATGGTGAGGGGAGTCAGTACCATAGTCTAGACAGAACCAAATTCCAAACTCAGATTCCAAGTTCTCAGTATAGATTCAGATTTCAGAGTGGTAGCCATGTTAGTCTGTATCAGCAAAAAGAATGAGGAGTACTTGTGGCACTTTAGAGACTAACAAATTTATTTGGGCATAAGCTTTCGTGGGGTAAAACCCACTTCATCAGATGCATGCAGTGCAAAATACAGTAGGAATATATATATATATCCTCACCCACAACTATTTCACATTTGGGGACAATGTATACCTTCAAGTCAGCAGCACTGCTATGGATACCCGCACACCACACAACAAAAACACTAACCCAGGAACCTATCCTTGCAACAAAGCCAGTTGCCAACTCTGTCCTCATATCTATTCAAGGGACACCATCATAGGACCTATCATATCAGCCACACCATCAGGGGCTCATTCACCTGCACATCTACCAATATGATATATGCCATCATGTGCCAGCAATGCCCCTCTGCCATATACATTGGCCAAACTGGACAGTCTCTCTGCAAAAGAATAAATGGATACAAATCAGACGTCAAGAATTATAACATTCAAAAACCAGTCGGTGAACACTTCAATCTCCCTGGGTACTCAATTACAGACCTAAAAGTCGCAATTCTTAAACAAAATAACTTCAGAAACAGACTCCAATGAGAAACTGCAGAACTGGAATTAATTTGCAAACTGGACACCATTAAATTAGGCTTGGGTAAAGACTGGGAGAGGATGAGTCATTGCACAAACTAAAAACTATTTCCCCATGCTAATTTTTCTGCTACTGTTACTCACACCTTCTTGTCAACTGTTTTGAAATGGGCCATCGTACACTGATTGTCACTACACAAAGTTTTTTTTCTCCTTCTGATAATAGCCCACCTTAATTGATTAGTCTCATAAGAGTTGGTATGGCAACCCCTATTTTTTCATGTTCTTTGTGTGTGTGTGTGTATATCTTCCTACTGTATTTTCCACTGCATGCATCTGATGAAGTGGGTTTTAGCCCACCAAAGCTTATGCCCAAATGAATTTGTTAGTCTCTAAGGTGCCACAAGTACTCCTCATTCTTTTTATAGATTCAGAGTAAATCCACTGAAGCCAGGTTTACTCCTCTGTAACTCAGATTAGAATGTAGCCCTAATCTCTTTTGGATCTCCCATCCTTGCCCCCTGTGATCACTGTCTACATAGTTATTGTATATTCCTGTGATTAATTATAGCATACTTGGAGCCTTCTTTGTTCTTTTCCCCAATATATTAAATATAAATATAAAAACAAAGGCATTTACTTTAGATTGGTAGAGCAACAAATAGTGAAGAGCACAGGTGATTTGCATTGCACGATGCAGAATTTTACAGAAGTGTTGTTTCAAACTAATGCTGTGCTGTTGTGCAGTTTGCCTCATGCTCCGTAAACAGCCCACATACTTTGGTTCTTGTTAAGTCAAAGAACATTTACTTTTAAAGTGTGGATTTAAAATAATTCTTTAAAAGGACTTGAGCCAGAGCCCTGGTAGGTTCTATACTGAAAGCCAGTGTGCAATTTTAGGATTTACCCATTGTGAGCAAGAGTTAAGAAATTAGACAGTTTATCAGATTATAGCCATTCTGAATGTCAATGGTTTTGTCCCTCCCCATTTAACTTTCATTTTCACTCTGACCTCAGGAGATTGTTATCATTCATTCTTAGATTCCCTTTACCTGATAGTTGTTTAGTCATGCTCTGTGTGCTGCTTAATATCACATTATTTACTTTCCCTGTTGGTTGATACACTTGGATTAAGACTTTCAAAGCAGACTAGGGAATTTGAGGGAAGATACCATTTGTATTTAAATCTCCTAGTCTGTTTTGAAAATCTCATCTGAATTGTGTCATATTCTGTCCCGGTATGCCACTGAAATAGTTCTCACCAAAGTCTCTAATAACCTCCTTCTGGCCAAAACTCAGAACTCATACTCTGTCCTCATCCTCCTTGACCCATTGGACACTTTCACTATTGTGGACTACCCTCTTCTTCTTGATATCTTGTCCTCCCTTGCTTTTTATGACTTGTTCCTCTCCTGGTTCTTCTCATACCTTTCTAATAGCACGTTCAGTGTGTTATTCAGAGAAATCATCTCCTCCCGGTGGCCTGCCTTAACTCCAAGACCTTAAAAAACATAATATTTAAGAAGTTGTGTATCTCTCCTAAAGATTATCCATACTGTATATACATTTCACAATGATTATGATGATTAGTGGGCAACTGGATCTCAGTAGAGACCTCACATGCCACCCTTTGGTAAACGATTATGCATAGATCTGACCCAGGGTATCCCTGTAAACCCCCTTGCCTCCTCTGTGCCCTCTGCCAGTTGGCACCAAGGGGTTCCTGGGACACAATGAGCTAAAATATTTTAGACCTACCCATGTCTGCTTGTGGAAGATGGGAGATTACCTGATAAGGTAGGCATGCATATAAACTGCTTATTGTTTGTCATATAGAGTCACAGAGATTAAGGCCAGAAGGGACCACCAGGTCATCCAATCTGACCTCCTGTATACCACAGGCCACCAAAACCACCCAACACCGAAACCCAGCAACTGAAATTAGACCAAAGTATTTCAGTCCACAGGAGACTATTATGTGCTACAGGCAGAGAATAGGATGCACTGAGGTGCACAAATGCCCGAGGCCCCCGCAATAGCAGGGACACAAATAAGTGACCTACACCCACAGGTTGCAGAGGAAGGCAGAAAAACCAAATCCAAGATCACTGCCAATATGACTGGGGGGAAATTCTTGCCTGCCCTCACATGTGGTGATCAGTTAGACCCTAAGTATGAAATCAAGAACCAGCCAGCCAAGCACCTAACAGAGACAATGCTTGGTACCACCTCAGAGGCCTGGGTCCTCCCTGTCCAGTGTCCCATCTCCAGCGGTCGCCTTCCCAGACGCTTCAGAGGAAGGAGATTGTTTTTAAAAATAGATGAAGCGCGGGTATTCTTTACCTGCAGATGACCAGGTGAAAGCTTAAAGCATGAGCTTTTAGGAATATGAGACATAAACTAGAAGTGAGGGCCAGCCCTGACCCCTAGGATCACATACAACCCTGTCATAGGTTTCAGAGTAGAAGCCGTGTTAGTCTGTATTCGCAAAAAGAAAAGGAGTACTTGAGGCACCTTAGAGACTAACAAATTTATTTGAGCATAAGCTTTCGTGAGCTTCATCAGATGCATTCAGTGGAAAATACAGTGGGGAGATTTATATACACACACAGAGAACATGAAACAATGGGTTTTATCATACACACTGTAAGGAGAGTGATCACTTAAGATGAGCTATTACCAGCAGGAAGCGGGGGGGGGGGGAGGGGGAGAGAGGAAGAAAACCTTTTGTGGTGATAATCAAGGTGGGCCATTTCCAGCAGTTGACAGAATGTCTGAGGAACAGTGGGGGGTGAGGGGGTGGGAAATAACATGGGGAAATAGTTTTACTTTGTGTAATGACCCATCCACTCCCAGACTGTATTCAAGCCTAAGTTAATTGTATCCAGTTTGCAAATTAATTCCAATTCAGCAGTCTCTCTTTGGAGTCTGTTTTTGAAGTTTTTTTTGTTGAAGGATAGCCACTCTCAGGTCTGTAATCGAGTGATCAGAGAGATTGAAGTGTTCTCTGACTGGTTTTTGAATGTTATAATTCTTGACGTCTGATTTGTGTCCATTTATTCTTTTACGTAGAGACTGTCCAGTTTGACCAATGTACATGGCAGAGGGGCATTGCTGGCACATGATGGCATATATCACATTGGTAGATGCGCAGGTGAACGAGCCTCTGATAATGTGGCTGCTGTGATTAGGCCCTATGATGGTGTCCCCTGAATAGATATGTGGACACAGTTGGCAACGGGCTTTGTTGCAAGGATAGGTTCCTGGGTTAGTGATTCTGTTGTGTGGTGTGTGGTTGCTGGTGAGTATTTGCTTCAGGTTGGGGGCTGTCTGTAAGCAAGGACTGGCCTATCTCCCAAGATCTGTGAGAGTGATGGGTCGTCCTTCAGGATAGGTTGTAGATCCTTGATGATATGTTGGAGAGGTTTTAGTTGGGGCTGAAGGTGATGGCTAGTGGCGTTCTGTTATTTTCTTTGTTGGACTTGTCCTGTAGTAGGTGACTTCTGGCTCTGTCAATCTGTCATACAATCCCAGTCATAAATATGTGCAGCATTCTCTGAAAACTGATTAAGTTGTTTGCCCCCACAACAATATCACATTTAATGATAGTCAGCTTTGACTTTCAACAATAGCCACTCCCATTCATTGGCATTCTCTAATATCCTGGAAAATTAACCACTGATCACTCTGAGCCCCTGTATTCTTATCAGTTGTATACTAGTCATTTTACTTTTATGAGTCAGCCATGCATCTTGCTCAATAGATCTGTGACTAATTGTGTGCACTTTTCTGTAAGCAGGGCTAAATTAAGAACATGTAATTAAGATTGTTTAGGCGCTACTGTAGTACCCTGCATTTGTGCTCTAGCATTTCTTCTTAGCTTTGATAACAAATGAAAACGAACGGGAAGGGATTACTCTCGTTCCCTAATACAAATTTGTCCAACCTATAATTTGTCATAGTTGATTTGACCATCTCTGCTTGCAAGAGGCCCAGAAATAGCAGGTATGTAATACTATAGTTGTTGTTCAAGCTCAGTGAGGAAGCAGTGCCTGCCTGAACCGTGCCTTACTCTAACCAGTGGTAGCAATCCCTCCATTTCATGAGCGCCACAGTTTTTCAGTTGTTATGGTAGCCACAGGAAGTGCATGCTAGAGGCAAGGGTCAGGTCCATATTTAATTATAATCTTCTTTCATCAATTACTCATAATTTTCTAAAACAAATTCTGCTAAGTGTGAAATTTCCCATCCTTGATTTTCAAACTAAGAGCCAAATCAGTTCAGCCATTTTATGCTATGTCTCTGAAGAGAAAAAGAAAGAAAATTGCACTGTGTTCAAATGTTTTACACATCTTGAATGAACTGAGATGAGGCAATACAAAATCTTGGCAAATAGCAAGTGATTCTTTTTTACTGGAACTCTGTACATTTCATTACAGATTTCCTCCCAAAAAGATGAACGTTAAAATTTCCTTCTCAACAGTTTTGTATAATTGGATAGGAAAAATTCACTTATTTATGTATTTTTAGTATTAAGTAGGATTGTTTGAATTAGGCAGCAATCAAGAAATATTTTATGCAAATAAAGAGTGTCCAGTGGCAAGATCAGATGTTCTACCTATGTGTGTATTAAGGTGCAGTAGGGTTATGGAAAAGGAGGAATTCAGCTGCCTCTTAGGCTGAGTCTAACATGTATGATCAGCCACAAACAGTGTTCCTTGGAGGTGGTGGGAGACCGATGTGTTGCTATCAATAGTTTAGAAGACTTAAACAAAATGTATACAAAACTACGTGGACACTGACTTCATTGTATGTGTCTTAATGTATTCCTGTGGGAGGAAAAGTGTTAAAACGGTGGGGGGTTGAAAGTCCCATCAGATAGAGAGGAGCAAATGATGACCAAGGAAAAACAACCAATTAAAAATAATCCACTCAATGACCAAAAAATTTCCTTTAAAAAAGCATGTTAGCCATAGGCACAGAAAACCCACAGCAATGTCACCTTATCCCAGTTGGTATTCAACTCATTATTTCTTACGTGGGTGTACATCAATTTCCTGTGTACCATAGAAACCAGAAAAGACAAAGCCAGAAAACAGCAGCAGCATACTAGATTAAATGAGTGACATGCTTTGATAATTATTTGTATTGCAGAAAAACCTACAAGACTCCAGTGAAGATTGGCACCTCATCATACTAGGCTGCACAAACACATAGGGAGACCCAGTCCATGCCTTGAAGAGCTTGTAGTCTGATTTGAGACAATATGTAGCAAGTAAGTACAGAAATAGGAAAGAAGAGGAGAGTGAGAATAAGGAAGGAGGGAGAAGGTTAAGAGCAGGGGGGAAAATCCTCAGCTAATACTGACTGCCCCTCAACTATCCAGCATTAGTTGGCTGATTTTTTGGAGACATCACAGCACTCTGCAAGAAGGAAAGGGTCTGCCCTTATGGATCTTCTCAGAAAGGGTGTTCCATGTGAAAGATGAAGCATGGAACAAAGCAGAGACCTCTTTTGGAAGAACCAGAAAAACTGGGTTGTAAAGGAGGACACCATGGGCAGAGGAGGATTAGGGGACAATGTGATAAGAGATAAAAATGGATAAACACAACTCCTGCAGCAGTGATGGAGAAAGTAAAAGTATTCACAAAGAAGACACAAGAAGTTGACCTGAATTCAAAAGTAGAGAAGGAAGCACATAGAGAAGACTCAGGGTTAGAATCATTCCAAAGACAGGGAATCCAAACAGGCTTGATCTCCATTCAGAAGCATTATGGACAAGTTCAGCCCTAACTTTCTCAGGCTGAATCGGATGTCCACGCTGCAGAGTTAAGGCAGCCATAAGAAATGGAACATTCCTTATGGTTATAGTGGGTGGGGGAGGGGCACTGTCATTGACCTGATGTCTCGTTTGCTCATGAGGCACCCTCTAGATTCATAGATTCATAGATCCTAAGGTCAGAAGGGACCATTCTGATCATCTAGTCCGACCTCCTGCACAACGCAGGCCACAGAATCTCACCCACCCACTCCTATGAAAAACCTCACCTATGTCTGAGCTATTGAAGTCCTTAAATCATGGTTTAAGGACTTCAAGAAGCAGAGAAGCCTCCCTCAAGTCAACCATGCCCCATGCTACAGAGGAAGGCGAAAAACCACCAGGGCCTCTCCAATCTGCCCTGGAGGAAAATTCCTTCCCGACCCCAAATATGGCAATCAGCTAAACCCTGAGCATATGGGCAAGATTCACTAGCCAGATACTACAGAAAATTCTTTCCTGGGTAACTCAGATCCCATCCATCTAATATCCCATCTCAGGGGATTAGTCCTATTTACCCTGAATATTTAAAGATCAATTACTTACCAAAATCCCAATATCCCATCATACCATCTCCTCCATAAACTTATCAAGTAGAATCTTAAAAGCAGATAGATCTTTTGCCCCCACTGCTTCCCTTGGAAGGCTATTCCAAAACTTCACTCCTCTGATGGTTAAAAACCTTCATCTGATTTTAAGTCTAAACTTCCTGGTGGCCAGTTTATACCCATTTGGTCTTGTGTCCACATTGGTGCTGAGCTTAAATAATTCCTCTCCCTCTCCTGTATTTATCCCTCTGATATATTTATAGAGAGCAATCATATCTCCCCTCAACCTTCTTTTAGTTATGCTAAACAAGCCAAGCTCCTTAAGTCTCCTTTCATAAGACAAGTTTTCCATTCCTCGGATCATCCTAGTAGCCCTTCTCTGTACCTGCTCCAGTTTGAATCCATCCTTTTTAAACATGGGAGACCAGAACTGCACACAGTATTCCAGGTGAGGTCTCACCAGTGCCTTGTATAATGGTACTAAAACCTCCTTATCCCTACTGGAAATACCTCTCCTGATGCATCCCAAAACCGCATTAGCTTTTTCACAGCCATATCACATTGGCAGCTTACAGTCATCCTATGATCAACCAATACTCCAAGGTCCTTCTCCTCTTCCGTTACTTCTAATTGATGCGTCCCCAACTTATAACTAAAATTCTTGTTATTAATCCCTAAATGCATAACCTTACACTTCTCACTATTAAATTTCATCCTATTACTATTACTCCAGTTTACAAGGTCATTCAGATCCTCCTGTATAATATCCCGATCCTTCTCTGAATTGGCAATACCTCCCAGCTTTGTATCATCTGCAAACTTTATTAGCACACTCCCACTTTTTGTGCCAAGGTCAGTAATAAAAAGATTAAATAAGATTGGTCCCAAAACCGATCCCTGAGGAACTCCACTGGTAACCTCCCTCCAACCTGACAGTTCGCCTTTCAGTAGGACCCGTTGAGGTCTCCTTTTTAACCAATTCCTTATCCACCTTTTGATGTTCATATTGATCCCCATCTTCTCCAATTTAACTAATAATTCCCCATGTGGCACGGTATCAAATGCCTTACTGAAATCTAGGTAAATTAGATCCACTGCATTTCCTTTATCTAAAAAATCTGTTACTTTTTCAAAAAAGGAGATTAGGTTGGTTTGGCACAATCTACCTTTTGTAAAACCATGTTGTATTTTGTCCCATTTACCATTGACTTCAATGTCCTTAACTAATTTCTCCTTCAAAATTTTTTCCAGGACCTTGCATACTACAGATGTCAAACTAACTGGCCTGTAGTTACCCGGATCACTTTTTTTTCCTTTCTTAAAAATAGGAACTATATTAGCAATTCTCCAATCATTCGGTACTACTCCTGAGTTTACAGATTCATTAAAAATTCTTGCTAATGGGCTTGCAATTTCAGGTGCCAATTCCTTTAATATTCTTGGATGAAGATTATCTGGGCCCCCCGATTTAGTCCCATTAAGCTGTTTGAGTTTCTCTTCTACCTCAGATATGGTAATATCTACCTCCATATCCTCATTCCCATTTGTCATGCTACCATTATCCCTAAGATCCTCTTTAGCCTTATTAAAGACTGAGGCAAAGTATTTGTTTCAATATTGGGCCATGCCTAGATTATCTTTAACCTCCACTCCATCCTCAGTGTTAAGCGGCCCCACTTCTTCTTTCTTAGTTTTCTTCTTATTTATATGGCTATAGAACCTTTTACTATTGGTTTTAATTCCCTTTGCAAGGTCCAACTCTACTCGACTTTTAGCCTGTCTCACTTTATCCCTACATGTTCTGACCTCAATTAGGTAGCTTTCCTTGCTGATCCCTCCCATCTTCCACTCCCTGTATGCTTTCTGCTTCTTCTTAATCACCTCTCTAAGATGCTTGCTCATCCAGCTTGGTCTACAACTCCTTCCTATGAATTTTTTCCCCTTTCTTGGGATACAGGCTTCCGATAGCTTCTGCAGCTTTGATTTAAAGTAATCCCAGGCCTCCTCTACCTTTAGATCCATAAATTCTTCAGTCCAATCCACTTCCCTAACTAATTTCCTTAATTTTTGAAAGTCAGCCCTTTTGAAATCAAAAACTCTAGTTGCAGATTTATTTTTGTTAATCCTTCCATTTAGTTTGAACTGAATTAGCTCATGATCACTTGAGCCAAGATTGTCCCCTACAACCATTTCTTCTATGAGGTCCTCGCTACTCACCAAAATTAAATCTAAAATGGCATCTCCTCTAGTCGGTTCAGCAACTACTTGATGAAGGAATCCATCAGCTATCGCATCTAGGAAAATCTGAGCCCTATTATTATGACTAGCACTGGTCCTCCAGTCTATATCTGGGAAGTTAAAGTCTCCCATGATCACGCAGTTTCCATTAGTATTTACTTTATTAAAAACATTAAATATGGCTCTATCCATATCCCAATTAGATCCCGGAGGTCTATAGTATACCCCAAGCACTATCGTAGGAGAAGCTTTACTAGTTATCTTCCCCAATGTAATTTTTGCCCAGACGGACTCTGTCTTATCCATTGCCTCGCTTCTTATTTCTTTACATTCTACCTCATCATTGATATACAATGCTACTCCACCATCTTTACCTTTGTTTCTGTCTTTCCTAAACAGCACATACCCTTCAATACCTGTAGTCCAGTCATGACTACTATTCCACCATGTTTCTGTTATCCCTATAATATCTGGTTTCACTTCCTGCACCAGTAGCTCTAGTTCCTCCATTTTGTTACCTAGGCTCCTCGCATTGGTGTACAAACATCTTAATTTTTGCTGTTTGGCCTCGCTCACATTTTGTACCCTATTAGGCACAGTCATTCTACAGCCAGTATAACCTATTAGACTAGTATCCACACCGCCCTCGCTTCTTATATACATTCTCCTACTCACGGCTGTATCCTTTCTTACTTCGTCTTCTTCCCTCTCAATGCTAAAATCTGGTGTGGAGATTTCCTGGACATCTCCCAACCATCTCCCCCTAATTCCTAGTTTAAAGCTCTCTTTATCAGTTGTGCCAGCCTTGATCCTAGAAGTCTATTTCCTTCCCTACTCAGATGAAGTCCATCCCGAGAGAACTGTCCTCTGTCTGTGAATGCCTCCCAGTGGCCATACATCCCAAAGCCCTCCTTATAGCACCACTGCCTAAGCCATCTGTTGACAGTCATAATCTTGTCACACCTTTGTTGCCCTTCTCTAGGAACACGAAGGATCCCACAAAAGATCACCTGAGCCTCAATTTCCTTAAGCGTCTTCCCCAGCCTAGCATAGTCTCCCTTAATACTTTCCAGCAAGAATCTGGCCGTATCATTTGTTCCCACATGAAGGATAATTAGGGGATTCTTTCCCGCTCCCTTTAGGATCCTTTTCAACCTCAGGTCTACATCCCGTATCTTAGCACCCGGAAGACAGCACACCCTTCTATTCTCTGGATCAGCTCTAGTTACAGGCCTGTCTATTCTTCTCAATAAAGAGTCCCCAATCACATAGACCTGCCTGTTCCTGGTGACGGTGCTATTCTCCAGTCTCTCCCCTGTTCCCTCTGGCTGCAAGTTCTTTCCATTCCTATTTTCCCTTATAATCCTCTTCAACCCATCCTGTATCCTCCTGGGGCTCATATTTGGTGTAGTCTCCCTTGACTCTTCCGCTTTTCCTATAGGACTAGCCTCTCTTCTCTTCTTCCTTACCCTTCCACCTTCAACAAGTATCTGCTGAGCCCCTTCTTCATTTTCCAACTCTGCAAACCTATTCCTAAGCTCTATTTCTCCTTCACTAGCCCGTCTTTTCCTCTGCCTGGTTCTTTTATTCACATGCTTCCACTGACCAATTTCCTCACCCAGTCTCCCCTCAAAATTCCCCAGCCCTGCTTCCATCTGTGAGTCTAAGCTTTTCCCTTCAGATACCTCATATCTTTGGTCCATCATCTGCTCAAACCCCTTCCTAAACTCAACGAGACTTTCCACCTGCATCTCCAAACCTCAGATCTTTTCCTCCATCAGCTCTATCAGACGGCATTTCATGCAGAAAAAACTCTTACCGGTTCCCCCCTCCAGGATCATGTACATACCACAGCTTCCACATCCAGTCATCCTCAATGTGTCTTCCACTACAGGAGTCACTCCCACAGCTGCCTCTGTATCTGTCATCGCCTTCTCACCTAAATCTAATTCAAACAGAGCCTGATTTAGAACTTAAATGGGTCCAGACACATCCACCCATTGTTCTATGGGAAACAGTGTGACCGGGGGAGAGACCTAAGCAGATAGTCCATAAAATGCCACAGCACGCTGAGAAACACTTTACAGGGTGACAGAAATAAGTCCTGCGCTTAATGTCAAACTGGTTAAAATGCTGGTTGGGAACTGCTAGCCACTTTGGTTTACATTTGCAAATGATTTTGAGAATTCTCTGGGAAAAGCAGTCTCAAAGTGGCAAACACTCTAATACCCCTTTTTTTTTAGTTCTCACTGTGTAAGGTGGAAAAGTCCATCCAACTACTGGCATGTGAGTCTCCTCCTACATACTATTGCACAGATAATTGATTTTTCTTTTCATTTTTTAAACGAGGATTCTACCCAACATCAGATTAAAAAGCGACAAGCTCCACATGCAGGTCTGAAAACAATAATTCACTGGACAGCAACTGTCCTCTAAATCAATTCCCCATTATGGTTCTAGGAGACACTGAGCTCCTGGAGATGAACACTTTCAGCTGAGGCATAATATCGAAGCCTTGACCCATTGCAATATTTGGAAGATTCAATGGCCCTTTTTGCAGAAGCTAGGGGTGGGGTCAATCTGGGTGTCCTAGCTAAATTCAAATTTGTGTGGTTGTTGTCTGTCCTTTTAAACTGGAGGAGTCATATTTTCCTTCAGCTTCTAGAATATATCATGTGCTACTGTTGTGTTCCCCTCAGGCGTGACTTCATTCCAGTGACTGGTGAGTGACTGCTATGTGCATGCAGCCAGGAGAGCACTTGGGATCCTTCAAGATGAAAGGCCGCAAATAAGTTTAAATTTGTTGGGATTCCCCTGAGACTTCTTCCACTCAGTTCCCCAAGAAGTAACTTTGACTCCAGTCTTGTCACTCAGGTTCCTTTATTTGGCATACAGCAAAACTATGCTGAGTTGATCAGATCAAGCATCAGGCATGGGTATATGTCTTACTACACATCCAAAGTTACACAACCTCTTCCTTTATATACATATACACAGTGTATTGCATTTACTATACATTGCATCACATGCTTTGGGATTGGCTTGGTCACTTTGTAGGAACCAGTTGCTGTGTGGCACACGCTGTCCATGCACGACTTACTCTTTACCTCATCTTATGTTCCAGGCTTATCTTATCCATTGTTTTCTTGCCCATTGTAAATGGTTACCTGGGTGTTCCCCCTTATCTCAGCTAGTGCATTCTGTTTCCAGCCTATGGCTCCATTTACCTCCCTAATTGTGTCTCCCAAGAAATGAGGATTCCCCCATGTCCAATTACTCATTTCAAGCCAGGCCTACATGCCACTGCTTTAGTTTTTCTCTTTTATTAGCATTTGTTTTATTTTCTTTATATTTTTTACTTTCTGGGCTTTTTTTAAGTTCATTACCCAGCAATACATTCCCAAGACCACAGTAGTTGTAATCATTTGAATCACCATTAATGCTTGACTCAAGGTATGAACCAGGGGATGCAAGCTCACCTCCTCTCATACCGGGGTGTAATCCCACATTATAAGCTTGCTCTGCCTTTATAGCATCCTTATATAATTTTAACTTTGTTTTTATTTTAATTATAAAAAGTGGTGCCAAATAAAAAAAAAAATCTTTCCATATATTACCACAGGAAATTTAGGTGTGAAACAGAACATAGGCCAATTAAAATAACATTTCCTGGGTCCATACTGGAAGTGATTCTCTGCAGCCACCACACAATACTTGTTGTCCCCAGCATAGGCAGTTTTTACTTTACCAGCATCCCAGCACCTCAATCATACTGTGCAATTTGGAGACTGTTCCCCCAGAATGAATCCACATGCCAGCAACTCTGTCTATAAGACATTTTACTTGCTCGTGAAAGTGTCTCCCACCTGCAAACAGCAGTACAAGTGTGGGGCTTTCCAGACCTTTGCATAGTCTTGAAATGGTATTTGAGAAGGGAAAACAAACTTCTTCCTCACCAGAGGGCTTCAGTGGTTTGACATTTAACTTCCTGGTATTGGACCCTTGTTAATTTTCTTATTCTGCACCAACTAGTGTCACCTCTCTTTTGCCAAATTTGTAACTTTTCTGTGGTGATATAAGTGGTCGAGTTCTCTTGCTCCATATCTCCTGAGGCCACTTTTATTTTGTATAGCATTCACCCCTCATATACAGTGCATGCTGTTATTAGAACACATTGACTTAATTCTGTACTTAAAAGCAATTACAACGTCATGTATATTATATATACAGTTAACAAAGCTTCATTAATGAGTCCTTGGTTTTGCTCATTCAATGGATGAAGTGCTTTGCTGCTATCATCTGTTGGTCATGTTCCTACAGCATCTCTGTCAGCAACGTACCAATTTCAAACAGTCCAGTTTCCATGTCTACAAAATTATCAATGTTAAAGTACCTCAGCACTTGTTCAATGGCTAAACATTTAGGGCAAGCGAATAATAAGGTTCTTCATGGAGGTTGGGGGATTGAGTTCAGCAACACACTCCAATGGGTGTGCTCCATCGTAACATCTCCTCCCTTCCCTGCCCCCACCTGCATTCTTATGCCTTAGAATCACAAGAACAGGGTGACATTCAATGAAATTAAAAGATGTAAATTATTCAAAATTCATAGGAAATCTATGTAAATGTTGTGTGAAATAAGTACTGTGTATCTCACTGCCACCAGAACCTTGTTGAGGCCAGTAATTTAGCAAGAGTCAAAAGGGGAATGGACACTTACATGGATAATAAGAATATCCCTAGTTGGTGTTATATCAGAAATTATGGAAGGGATCTTGAACCTCATGCTTCTTCAGTGCTTAAGTCAACTTTTAACTATTAAGGAGCAGGATGAGACCTAATACTGGTACTGGCCGCTATCTGAGAAAGCATACTAAACTACAAGGACCTCACATCTGGTCCAGTATGGCAATTTATCCCCTCATGTTCCTATCAAACATGTAAATGCAAGTACACTTACATGCACAAATGTTCAAAAATTTGAACCAGAGTGCAGAACTGCTGTATGAAAAGCATCTAATTGGAAGCAGTGTTTATCGGTGGATAGAGGTAAATTGGTTTAAGTGGCCGTGAAAATGGCTAATGCAGTCCTAGGATGCATTAGGTGAGGTATTTCCAGTAGAGATAGGGAAGTGTTATTATCATTGTACACGGCATTGGTGAGACCTCATCGGGAACGCTGTGTGCAGTTCTGGTCTCCCATGTTTAAAAAAGATGAATTCAAACTGGAACACAAGCGGAGAAGGGCTACTAGGATAATAAGAGGAATGGAAAATCTACCTTACAATAGGAGACTTTAAGGAGCGTGACTTGTTTAGCCTAACCAAACGAAGATTGAGGGGAGAGATGAGTGCTTTCTATAAATACATCAGAGATATAAACACCAGAAGTGAGAGGAGGCGCTGATGTTGGCACAAGAATGACTGGCTATAAACCAGCCATCAACAAGTTTAGGCATGAAGTCAGATAAAGGTTTCTAACCATCAGAGGAGTGAAGTTCTGGAACAGCCTCCCAACAGGAGCAGTGGGGGCAAAAAACCTAACTTGTTTCAAGACTGAGCTTGATACGTTCATGGAGGGGATGGTATGATGAGGTTGCCTAAAATGGAATAAGGCCCATCCATGGTTGCTATAAGCAAATCTCTCTAAAGGCTGGTGATGGGGCACTAAATGGAGAGGACTCTGAGTTACTACAAAGTATTTTTTCCCAGGTATCTGGTTGGTGGGTCTCGGCCACCTCCCTTACTCCCTGTCCATGTCCTTCACTTCCCCCTAGAGCTGGAGCCAGGAGCAGGGCTGTGGCTCCAGGAGGAGGGGATGCAGACAGGGGTAAGGCTGGGGGTAGATGCAGAGCCCTGGGACCAGCAGCAGAGCTGAGACCCCAAGTGCAGGGCCGGTGGCCGGACCCCGCACAAAAGCTGGAGGTGCTACAGCACCCCTCGCATCCTTAGTTCCCATGCCTATAATGCTAAGGGTCTTATAAATTGCCATATTTGGGGTTGGTCAGGAATTTTTCCCCAAGTCAGATTGGTAGAGATCCTGGAGGTTTTTAACTTTTCTATACAAAATAGGACACAGATCACTTGCTAGTTTGAACTAGAGTAAATGGTGGATTCTCTGTAACTTGATGTCATTAAATTAAGATGTGAAGACTTCAGTTACTCAGCCAGAGATTATGGGTTTATTACAGGAGTGGGTGGGCGAGGTTCTGTAGCCTGCAATGTGCAAGTCAGACTAGCTGATCATAATGGTCCCTTCTGGCCTTAAAGACCATGGATACATCTACACTGCAATAAAAAAAATTGCCTCAGCAAATCTCAGAGCCTGGGTCAATTGACTTGGGCTCACAGAGCTCAGGCTGGTTTCAGAGTAGCAACTTGCATAATGACAGGTTTCAGAGTAGCAGCCGTGTTAGTCTGTATTCGCAAAAAGAAAAGGAGTGCTTGTGGCACCTTAGAGACTAACAAATTTATTAGAGCATAAGCTTTCGTGAGCTACAGTTCAGGCTGTGGGGCTAAAAATTGCAGTGTAGATGTTTAGGGCTCAAGCTGGAACCAATACTCTGAGACTCTTCCCCCCAAACTGACTTGGACTAGCTGTGGCTGTGCCGTGGGTCTTTTGTTGCAGTGTAGATGTACCCTATGAGACTGTGATTTTTTCTAGAGATTCTGATCCTCTACATTTAAGTTAAAAGTTCCTCCTTCATCCCTCAAGATGTGGGCTCTTTTTATTTGAGATGCAGACTGACAATCGGATTTTTCTTCTGGAGTAGCTATTGAATATAAAATTTGTAATGCATTCATACATAATGAAAAGACATTAGAAACAATACTGATGATGTGATGACTTCAGATAATCAATAGAAAGATTAATACAAAGTTTTTAAATTAATCATTTCTGTTTTTAAATCTCAAAAAATAATGTTGCAAAAAAAATTTTTTTTTGAAAATTTTCTATGAAAAAGTAGAGTCAGTAGGTTACATAACATAAGCTTCAGCGGTTGGATAGTGTCCATGGATTTTCATCATGTTTGTCTTGGTTAAAAAACCCCAACGACTTGCTAGTTCAAATATCATATTTTCTTGAACTTCTGCTCTGTTATTCTGCAGCTTAAATGACAATTTTTCCTCACCAATATATGGTTAATGGCAGAGTCTTATTCTCCAAGCATTTTATAAAATATTGATATCAATTTCAGTTACAAATTATCTCTTTTTGTACAGCTTTGAGATTCTGCAACTGATAATTTATTATGGCCCCTCCACTCAGAGACCTTTCATACTACAGAAATTTTAAATGGAATCAAAGAGGGCACACAGTTTTTTGTTCAAAAATAAAATAAAGGTCAAACACATGTACACTTACAATAAGCAATTCCTGTGGAATAGAATCTGATCTGGAATTATGATTAATGCTCAACGTCCAATCCTGCATTTCTTGTGCATCCAAAACTCCCAAAGACAGCAGAGTGATTTGGGTAAACCAGGAATACAAGATCAGGCCCTCAGGATTACCACTTCTGTTCCATAATGGTTTCAGTGCCACAGGTGTTCAAACCACCTTCCATTTCTCCAGCTGTCTGTTAGGATTATTTAAGGAGCTGTAATGCATATTTAGGGAGGTAACCCCACTAAAGTAATTTTTTCCACCAAGCATGGTGGAATAGACTGAGGGTAGAAATTGGGAGAATAATATTTTACAAAAACCAGTTATTTTACAAATCGAAAAGTAACTGACACATAGATCTAGCCTTTCCTACTTACAGTCTGCTTTTGAAATTAAATCCTCCCTCCTCCCCCACCAGGAGAGACTTTACAGATGAAGATGGCAGAGTCTATTACTCTTCTAAATTAGGAACACAAGTTTATTCCATATATGTTTCATTCTTTTAACAACAAAACCCTCTGTCCCTTTGCAATTACTGGGAGCCATCCTTAATTATTGAGATCCATGGACAGCTGAGATTAATGGACAGCTACTTCTTTTGCTGATACTCAAGCCTGTCTGTAAAGCACTTTTGTCACCCTGATTTGTATACAGAAACCTCTTACCTGATTAATTTTAGTTTTCTTGTGTCCTTTCTGAAGAGTGAATAGCTGAAAAGTTCTATTTTGGATTTATTATCAATTAAGCTTTGACAGATCTAGAATTAATAACAAATTGTCTTAGATCATAAGGGTCTTAAGAGCAGGGACTTTCTTCCTGAGCGTGTAGTGCCTACCACAAGATGACTGCTACCAGAATACAAATAATAAATAATATGAAAACACAGGAGTAAAGAAACAGGAAAAGTGTTCCTTTACATCACATCCAAAATACCCTGGATGTGGGTTTTATCAGAATGTTTTTCTTTAGGAACACTCCCACTCCTTTACACAACGTGGCCGTACAGACTTATGATTAGAGGAAAAGCTCATATAACTTTGTCCCATCTGCAGTTTTTAAGTGAAAAAAAATTGCTGAAAATTGTCACCAGATAAAATTGATGTACGGAAACAAACCTATGACAAAAACTTCTCTGTAGTTTTCATGCAATCTGCCCCAGGTACCTAGATCCCTGCTGGGGTGTCTGGCAATATCTGCCTTGCTAATGGCCTCTTTGAGGTCACGTTAATTACAACTTAAAAGGCTGATCCTGCAAACTGTTACATCTCCAATTCCAGTGGAGTTATTCTAGGTGCAAGAACAGTGGAGGAGGGAAGGACAAAGATCGTATTTTGCCTCCTTTGGATTTTGGTCCTCGGCCTGGCACAGGCCTCCTGGACCATAGTAGAAATTAGACAGCCTCAGGATTGCTCTTACTTACACTTGACTTCAATGACCTCTCTTTTTATGTATACATCATTTCATCTATCTGTAGATTATCTGTCACCATGCTTCATTGGGTCACAGCTGAGAATATCAGATTCAGGACAAACTGCTGAGAAATAGGGCAGACCCACCTAAACTGGTGGATATTCTATCATTAGAATATACCAAGCCAGTAACAAAAGTAAACTTCGTCTCCCCACATTGATTAACAAGAAGTCAAAGATGAGATTAGGCATTCTAGCCCTTATTTCACCATCCAGACACTAGACCAATGTGTTTCTCAATCAGGGGTACATGTAGATATTTTTCTAGTTTTATAACAGGCTACGTAAAAAGCACTAGCAAAGTCAGTACAAATTAAAATTTCATACAGACAGTGACTTGTTTATACTGCTCTATATACTATATGCTGAAATGTAAGTAAAATGTTTATATTCCAATTGATTTATTTTATAATTATATGGTAAAAATGAGAAAGTAAGCAACTTTTCAGGTAATAGTGTGCTGTGATACTCTGGTATTGATGTTTGGTTTTGTAAGCAAGTAGTTTTTAAGTGAGGTGAAACTTGGGGATACGCAAGACAAATCAGATTCCTGAAGGGGGTACAGTAGTCTGGAAAGGTTGAGAGTCACTGCACTAGACTTTATGAAGTGGTTTCTGAAAACCAGTTTAATCAAACAAAGGGTTCTTCTGATCTCAAGAGATCAGCCACATAGCCAGGTCAATATGTAATTCAGATATTACCCAATAAGCATGCTCTTTGTAACTAAAATCTAAAGTTTATTTATAAGAGAAAAGAAGAAGAGAGTTAAAATGGTTAATAGATCATATACATATAATAGTGGTAATGTTCTTATATCAGGTTTGTAGCAGTGATGTTATAAACTTCTGGCTTGTAAAGTCTCTGGTAACTTCCAAAAGATGGGAAGGTCCTCAGTCCATAGTTCAATATGCTCCTTTTAATTGTAAATCCACAGTCCAGAGAATCAGAGATGTTTCAAGGGTCTTTTATATCCTCTGCATGTGCCTGGTATTTTATGGTCCCAAACAAAGCCCACAGCCCCTGTCTGTAGAAAGTTACTGGCACAAGATGGAGTCCAGGGTCACATGAGCATATCACATGTCCTTACACAGCTTGCTGACTCATAGGGGCAGCCAGTGGCCATATCTGTGCTAAGGCATCAACTTGCTGGGCAGGATAAGTCTATGGCCATTGTGAAGTAATGTGTCTTTAATGGGTCATCAAAACATAGCTGTCTGGCTTCAATGCAGATTTTACCTGGTTGGTGTTTACCCCAGGAACAAAACACATTTGAGATACAAATATATAGCCATATATATATATAGCCACTTCATATACAGTGATGATACATGGATTTCCACAGGATAGTCTTATTTAGCAAATCATAACTTTTCGTAACAGTGACAATATTAATGATGCACAAGGTCATATTCCAATCATACCGCATCACACTATCATTTTCCAAACTCTGGGTCAGAACAACTTGGGAAGTCATGCTGGGTCTCCCCAGAGGGAAGTTTTAGAGTTAACCTATTAATATTTTATAAAGGCAATTTTTCATTTTCACAAATAATCAGAAACCTAACACTAACTGAAGACAAAATATCCAGTGGTTGCCTTTAAAAAGTCAGCCAACAGTTATTAGAATAGGATAATTCCTATTTTGTGCAGACGGATCTCAGATACAACTGGGTGGGGTGGTACGGGGACTGTGTCTTGAAGGGAAGTTGGGCCCCTTAAAGGCACAGTTCCCAATACCACATGGGTAACTTTTCATATGCGTTGAGTATTTAATGGCTACCATTGCATCCCTTGTTCTACAAGAGCAGTTTCTGAGGACTTTGCATAGTGCGTGTGGGGGATATAGGGAGCTCTGTTTTTGTTATGAGGATGTTAGAGCCAAGTAGGGACCAGGATGTTAACATCGCAAGAGCTCTGGTTTGTCAGCCCTAAAATAAGGGCTGGGCTTTGCTATATTTGTAACCACAACCTCCGTCCTCTCCCTACCACATCTCCTTTCCGCTGAGTTTATTTTGCTGTGTGGTGCCCCTGACAAATCAAACTGTTTATAGACAGACTAGCAAAATAATGATAAACCTTTCAGAGTTGGGGGGGGAGGGAAATACCATGAGAATGTGGGTTGTCCTGCACTGAGGTGAATCTTCCCTTGCACTATGGACTTAGATAGCTTGGGGAATCTTCTTACTTCCCATGTTCCTTAATTAGACCCAATTATTTGAAATTTTTAGCTATGAGTATTGCGAGAGCCATTGGGGGATAAGAAAGTTCTAAGCTGTTGTTCTTTAAAAAAAAAAACTCCTCAATTTGCCTCTATTTTTTAAAAATTTGATGCCAGAACTGAACACTGGATTGCCCCTGTAGCTTAATTGGCACCAAAGTAGAATAAAAGAATGACTGCGCTTCTTATGTATGAAATGGATCCTGTCAACAGGATCTATTAAAGTATTTGGATTCTTTGACCATGGGATGGTGTTCCAAGAAGGAGGAGTGCCAGGCAGAGACGGGCTCCACCAAACGAAGAGAGGGAAGAGCATCTTCGTAAGCAGGCTGGCTAACCTAGTGAGGAGAGCTTTAAACTAGGTTCACCGGGGGAAGGAGACGAAAGCCCTGAGGTAAGTGGGGATGTGGGATACCAGGAGGAAACACGAGCAGGAAAGCGCAAGAGGAGAGGGCTCCTGCGTCATACTGAGAAAGTGAGACAATCTGCAAGTTATCTTGAATGCCTATACACAAATGCAAGAAGTCTGGGAAACAAGCAGGGAGAACTGGAAGTCCTGGCACAGTCAAGTAATTACGATGTGATTGGAATAACAGAGACTTGGTGGGATAACTCACATGACTGGAGTACTGTCATGGGTGGATATAAACTGTTCAGGAAGGACAGGCAGGGCAGAAAAGGTGGGGGAGTTGCATTGTATGTAAGAGAGCAGCATGACTGCTCAGAGCTCCGGTATGAAACTGTAGAAAAACCTGAGAGTCTCTAGATTAAGTTTAGAAGTGTGTGCAACAAGGGTGATGTTGTGGTGAGAGTCTGCTATAGACCACCAGACCAGGGGGATAAGGTGGATGAGACTTTCTTCCGGCAACTAATGGAAGTTACTAGATCGCAGGCCCTGGTTCTCATGGGAGACTTCAATCACCCTGATATCTGCTGGGAGAGCAATACAGCGATGCACAGACAATCCAGGAAGTTTTTGGAAAATGTAGGGGACAATTTCCTGGTGCAAGTACTGGAGGAACCAACTAGGGGCAGAGCTCTTCTTGACCTGCTGCTCACAAACCAGGAAGAATTAGTAGGGGAAGCAAAAGTGGATGGGAACCTGGGAGGCAGTGACCATGAGATGGTCGAGTTCAGGATTCTGACACAAGGAAGAAAGGAGAGCAGCAGAATACAGAGCCTGGACTTCAGAAAAGCAGACTTTGACTCCCTCAGGGAATTGATGGGCAGGATCCCCTGGGAGAATAACATGAGGGGAAAAGGAGTCCAGGAGAGTTGGCTGTATCTTAAAAAATCCTTATTGAGGTTACAGGAACAAACCATCCCGATGTGTAGAAAGAATAGTAAATATGGCAGGCGACCAGCTTGGCTTACAGTGAAATCCTTGCTGATCTTAAACACAAAAAAGAAGCTTACAAGAAGTGGAAGATTGGACAAATGACCAGGGAGGAATATACAAATATTGCTCAGGGAGGCAGGAGTGAAATCAGGAAGGCCAAATCACACTTGGAGTTGCAGCTAGCAAGAGATGTTAAGAGTAACAAGAAGGGTTTCTTCAGGTATGTTAGCAACAAGAAGAAAGTCAAGGAAAGTGTGGGTCCCTTACTGAATGAGGGAGGCAACCTAGTGACAGAGGTACTCAATGCTTTTTTTGCCTCTGTCTAAACGAACAAGGTCAGCTCCCAAACTACTGCACTGGGCAGCACAGCATGGGGAGGAGGTGACCACCCTCTGTGGAGAAAGAAGTGTTTCAGGACTATTTAGAAAAGCTGGACGAGCACAAGTCCATGGAGCCAGATGCGCTGCATCCAAGAGTGCTAAAGGAGTTGGCGGATGTGATTGCAGAGCCATTGGCCATTATCTTTGAAAACTCATGGCGACCGGGGGAGGTCCTGGAAGATTGGAAAAAGGCTAATGTAGTGCCCATCTTTAAAAAAGGGAAGAAGGAGGATCTGGGGAACTACAGGCCAGTCAGCCTCAACTCAGTCCCTGGAAAAATCACAGAGCAGGTCCTCAAGGAATCTATTCTGAAGCACTTAGAGGAGAGGAAAGTGATCAGGAACAGTCAGCATGGATTCACCAAGGGCAAGTCATGCCTGACTAATATAATTCCCTTCTGTGATGAGATAACTGGTTCTGTGGATGAGGGGAAAGCAGCGGACGTTTTATTCTTGGACTTTAGCAAAGCTTTTGACACCGTCTCCCACAGTATTCTTGCTAGCGAGTTAAAGAAATATGGGCTGGATGAATGGACTATAAGGTGGATAGAAAGCTGGCTAGATCATTGGGATCAACGGGTACTGATCAATGGCTCCATGTCTAGTTGGCAGCCAGTATCAAGTGGCATGCCCCAATGGTCAGTCCTGGGGCCGGTTTTGTTCAATATCTTCATTCATGATCTGGAGGATGGTGTGGACTGCACCCTCAGCAAGTTTGCAGATGACATTAAACTGGGAGGAGTGGTAGATATGCTGGAAGGTAGGGATAGGATACAGAGGGACCTAAACAAATTAGAGAATTGGGCCAAAAGAAACCTGATGAGGTTCAACAAGGACAAGTGCAGAGTCCTGCACTTAGGACGGAAGAATCCCATGCACCGCTATAGACTAGGGACTGAATGGCTAGGCAGCAGTTCTGCAGAAAAGGAGCTATGGGTTACAGTGGATGAGAAGCTGGATATGAGTCAAGAGTGTGCCCTTTTTGCAAGAAGGATAACAGCATTTTGGGCTGTATAAGTAGGGGCATTGCCAGCAGATCGAGGGATGTGATCGTTCCCCTCTATTCAACATTGGTGAGGCCTCATCTGGAGTATTGTGTCCAGTTTTGGGCCCCACACTACAAGAAGGATGTAGAAAAAATTGGAAAGAGTCCAGCGGAGGGCAACAAAAATGATTAGGGGACTGGAACACATGACTTATGAGGAGAGGCTGAGGGAACTTGGATTGTTTAGTCTGCAGAAGAGAAGAATGAGGGGGGATTTGATAGCTGCTTTCAACTACCTGAAAGGGGGTTCCAAAGAGGATGGATCTAGACTGTTCTCGGTGGTACCAGATGACAAAACAAGGAGTAATGGTCTCAAGTTGCAGTGGGGGGAGATTTGGGTTGGATATTAGGAAAAACTTTTTCACTAGGGGGCTGGTGAAGCACTGGGATGCGTTACCTAGGGTGGTGGTGGAATCTCCTTCCTTTGAGGTTTTTAAGGTCAGGCTTGACAAAGCCCTGGCTGGGATGATTTAGTTGGGGATTGGTCCTGCTTTGAGCAGGGGGTTGGACTAGATGACCTCCTGAGGTCCCTTCTAACCCTGATATTCTATGATTCTATGAAATAGAATCTATGATTCTATTTGTCTTTGGACATTTTTCAGATACAAAATGTTTTTTTATTCAAATGTAGAAAGTTTAATCCACGCATAGTATTTGCCTATTGAGGATTTACATTATCCCTTGTTCACTAGTCATTCCTGGATTATTTGTTTCCTTTTTAACATCATTGTATACTGTTAAACAGTAGGTTTTAATAAAAAATAGTTTTGGAAAATGGCTTTGTTAGGTAGCACAGATATTTAACTTAAACAATATAGTCAAGAGCTACAAAGCCACAGCAGATGATGTGTGAACCTTGAAATTTCTGTTTTCTGAACTTTTGTTGAAGCCAAGTTTTTTCAGATCTGAGCTATAGAAGTTAAATATCTTCTTCAAAAGGTAGGCTTTCTGCTTGAGTTAGAAAAGGGATGGTTCTGTTAGGAATAAAAATCCTTGCAGAAGAATCACTAAATAACACTGTAAACAAACAGGAATTTAGAAGAAGAAGACGACCCAGAGACACTAGAGTTAAGACATCCAAAACCAGTAAAGAAATTCCCTTTGTACAATCTTAACTCCCTCCCTTCTCTTGATACCATGAGAGTGTGATTTTAAGTTCTTTGATATCGTAATATTTTTGTATTGAAAGTGAATGTTTAAAGGAGGGCATTAGTGTGCTGCTGTGGCAGGGTGTTATGGGATAGCAGTGGACTAGTGCTTGGAGAGTGGTATTATGTTGAGTGTGAATGCTACCTTAACTCACCCGGTACTCACCCAGTACTTTTAGTGGGGTTTGCATGGGTTTAGTGCATACTTACTTTGTAGTATTTTTGTTGTTGTGAACAAATACAGCCTAAAAATGATGCAACCTTCATTCTAAATGTAAGAGTTAGGTATGGGTACTACAATAACCTGGCTATAGCAGCTAAATTTTCAACTTATGCACATATTAATCATTGCAATTGCACCACTGAATTGAACAGCATTATCTTTCATCTGTATAAGTGTGGAGCAAGTAGGAAGGAAGCCTCTTCATTTCAGGTGCTCACATTAATTTAAAATTAATGTGAAAACATTTTATCTTTAAAACATGTCCTGTTACATAAAAACAAAATGGACATTCTGATAGCAATATAAATTAATAAAATGCAGAATATCCAAGGATACTACAATCTCTGCAGCCTTACTGTAACTCTCATTATTAAGGCAGGTGACCAAACGGAAAGAGTATATGCCCTATGCTGAATTTCATGAGATCTGTCAGTCTGGGTAGCATCCAGTGTTTGACCTGAAGTGGGATATAAAATAGGTGGCTGGGAAGGAATTTCCCTACATTTGGTGAAGTTAATAATGTAAAATTATGTGGATAATGTAAAATTATGTCTTCTCCTATTCTATTCTACTCTGTCTAAATTCTTGTACCACCCTCCTCACCTTATTATCTGAGCACCTTCCAGCACTGCTTTCAGTAATGTGACTAAAATCTGTCATGGATGGGTTTGTTCTCCCTTTAGCCTCTCTACAGGTGGAGAATTGTGTCTGTAGTGTAATGTTGTGCTTTGGTAGGGTTTGTTTTTATTAAACGTTCACAGTGCTCTGTGTTGGAAATGGCCAGGTCGAAGAAGTGTACCTTTTACCTGGAACGGAAGGTGGAAAGGCTGACCCTCATTCAGAACTCTTTAAAGTCAATTGGAGTTTTGCCTAAGAAAGGATCTTAGGACTTGACACATGGTCTGTGCATCTGTCTGTGCATCTGCAATAAAGCAGTATCCATGAGCTTACCTTCCATTTTTTAAAATATTCATGATAAATCAGGATACGATCCTCAGTGGTAGTATTTATCTGAAAAGAGAATAAAAATCCCTCTAATATATTAACAACTAGGCTTAAAGTGATCAGAAAAAGGAGGGGGCGGTCTGCCCCTATAATTTCAGAGCAGCTTTGATAAAACAATGCTTAGAGTGCACCCCTCAGTGAACCAGCTCTATTTTTCATTCTTTTTGTCATGTCTGTAACCCTTGCAACACCCCCTACCCCTTTTAAGTACTGACAAAGGTCAGCTGCAGTCATTTGTAATAGTATAGCATAAGTACTGCACATGATGGGAAGGAAACTATGAAAAGCACACATAAAAAATTGCCACACATAAAGAAATCACTGTACTTACTTTCTTTGCCACGTTTCTTATGTAACCTTTCTGCCCATCAGAGTTGGCAGCAACGAGGGCCGGGTTCAGTATCTAGGGGGTTCCATTCCAATAACACAATGCAAAACCGGCTTGAGCCCCCATCCAGTGACCTGGGACAAATATATACCACCCCACTGGGGCACCTCCAAGAGGCAATACTTCCCCTCTCGCAAGCACATAGTCTGAGTGTAGCAAAAAGAAAAGGAGTACTTGTGGCACCTTAGAGACTAACAAATTTATTAGAGCATAAGCTTTCGTGAGCTACAGAAAAAGCCTTTTAATAACAGAGAGAAACAGTGTGGCATTATGTTGGGGAAACACCACCAACAGGATTCATAACACAACCCATGAGCAAAAAACCCACCCCAAGCAAATTGGGGCATGTCCTTTCCCTTTGGTTCTTGAGTCCAGCAACCTAAAATCACCCAAAGTCCCACGACCCAAAAGTCTCTGTCTCTGGTCAGGCCAGCCCCAGAGTTCGAAAGTTTATCTGCAGAGTTTTACCTCCCAACCTGGGTGGGGGTTAAGGGGCACCTTACGTGGTCCAAAGCTGATTGCCCCACCTCTCCATGGGGCTCTGCTCTGCCAGCAACCCCCATGAGCTGCTCCAGGTATCCAACAAACTGCTCTGCTCCACCAACCACTCTGCTCTGTGTCCCGCAAACTGCTCTACCATATATCTTCAGGCTCCCCCACTACTTAACACAACACTCAGTGATTTCAGCTCTTAGTAAGTTTAGCTCTTCTGTGATTTCAGCTTGTAGTAGGAGAGCCTCAGTGCTGGTACACCATTAGCCCAAAGTGAATTCAGCTCAGCAGCCTGTAACTAGACTCTTAATAGAATCAAAATTAGCTCTGATGTTCCACAGTAGAAAGAGAAGGAAGTGCAATTGCATGTAAGACCCTCACCAATAGGCCTATACCAGTAAGTACTAATACCTATCCCCAGCCTCTCTCCATTCACTTCATTTTGGAACCCATGACCCTTACCTAGCAAGTGCTGTTTAGTTGATGGTGAGTCCCTCTATCATAACAAAAGGCCAAGTACAGTTCTACTGTCCTTGATTCACATAATCAGGATAATAACAGTTTATTCCTGCCCCCATAACAGAGAAACTGGGGCTCCTACAGCAGCCAAAGTCCCCATCTAAACAGGGGGTGTGTGCCTATGCAAATGAGATCAGCCTCTGATATTCTTTTCCACATCCCACCATGACTTGCCACCAGATGTCAGGGTAGAGCTCATCCTGACTCTGCTTACACTTAGGGTATGTCTACACAACGAAATTAGGTTGAATTTATAGAAGTCGGTTTTGTAGAAAGCGTTTTTATACAGTCAAGTGTGTGTGTCCCCACACAAATGCTCTAAGTGCATGTAGTTGGCGGACTGTGTCCACAGTACCAAGGCAACATTCGACTACCGGAGCTTTGCACTGTGGATAGCTATCCCGCAGTTCCCACAGTCTCCACTGCCCATTTGAATTCTGGGTAGAAATCCCAGTGCCTGATGGGGCTAAAACATTGTCGCGGGTGGTTCTGGGTACATATCATCAGGCCCCCGTTCCCTCCCTCCCTCCGTAAAAGCAAGTGCAGACAATCGTTTTGCGCCTTTTTCCTTGAGTTACCTGTGCAGACGCCATACCACGGCAAGCATGGAGCCCGCTCAGTTAACCGTCACCGTATGTCTCCTGGATGCTGGCAGATGTGGTACTGCATTGCTAGACAGCAGCAGTTTATTGCCTTTTGGCAGCAGACAGTGCAGTATGAGTGGTAGCTGTTGTTGACATAGTCCTGGGTGCTCTTTTAACCAGGCGCCTGGGCAAACATGGGAGTGACTCAGCCAGGTCATTTCCCTTGTTTCATCTCATGGCGATTGAGTTCTACTGGCAGTGCGCTGTCTTTTAATCTGCAACCAGCAAAAGATGATGGCCAGCAGTCATACTGCACCGTCTTCTGCAGAGCACCCAGGAGGTGAAGATGGCTAGTGGTCATACTGCACTGTCTGCTGCCAGCATGATGTATAAAGATAGATGAAGTGGCTCAAAACAAGAAATAGACCAGATTTGTTTCTGTTTTCATTTTCTCCTCCCTCCCTCTGTGAAATCAGTGGCCTGCTAAACCCAGTTTTGAGTTCTGTCCTTGAGGCGGCCATTCAGTTTCTTGCAAAGCTACTCCCTTTGTTGATTTTAATTCCCTGTAAGCCAACCCTGTAAGCCATGTCGTCAGTCGCCCCTCCCTCCATCAGGGCAACAGCAGATAATCGTTCTGCGCCTTTTTTCTGTGCAGACGCCATACCACGGCAAGCATGGAGCCCGCTCAGATCACTTTTGCAATTAGGAGCACATTAAACACCACACATATTATGCAGCACCAGAACCTGGCAAAGCGAAACCGGGTAAGTAGGCAACGTCAGCGCGGTTACGAGAGTGATGAGGACATGGACACAGACTTCGCTCAAAGCACGTGCTCTGGCAATGTGGGCATCATGGTGCTAATGGGGCAGGCTCATGCAGTGCAATGCCAATTCTGGGCCCGGGAAACAAGCACAGACTGGTGGGACCGCATAGTGTTGCAGGTCTGGGATGATTCCCATGTGAAACTTTCGCATGCGTAGGGGCACTTTCATGGAACTTTGTGACTTGCTTTCCCCTGCCCTGTGGTGCAACAATACCAAGATGAGAGCAGCCCTCACAGTTGAGAAGCGAGAGGCAATAGCCCTTTGGAAGCTTGCAATGCCAGACAGCTACCGGTCAGTCGGGAATCAATTTGGAGTGGACAAATCTACTGTGCTGTGATGCAAGTAGTCAACGCAATCAAAGATCTGCTGATATCAAGGGTAGTGACCCTGGGAAATGTGCAGGTCATAGTGGATGGCTTTGCTGCAATGGGATTCCCTAACTGTGGTGGGGCCATAGATGGAACCCATATCCCTCTCTTGGCACCTGAGCACCAAGCCAGCGAGTACATAAACCGCAAGAGGTAGTTTTCAATAGTGCTGCAAGCACTGGTGGATCACAAGGGACGTTTCACCAACATCAACGTGGGATGGCCGGGAAAGGTACATGACGCTCGCATCTTCAGGAACTCTGATCTGTTTCAAAAGCTGCAGGAAGGGACTTTCTTCCCAGACCAGAAAATAACTGTTGGGGATGTTGAAATGCCTATAGTTATCCTTGGGGACCCAGCCTACCCTTTAATGCCATGGCTCATGAAGCCATACATAGGCAGCCTGGAGAGTAGTCAGGAGCTGTTCAATTACAGGCTGAGCAAGTGCAGAATGGTGGTAGAATGTGCATTTGGACGTTTAAAAGCACGCTGGTGCAGTTTACTGACTTGGTTAGACCTCAGCGAAACCAATATTCCCACTGTTATTACTGCTTGCTGTGCGCTCCACAATATCTGTGAGAGTAAGGGGGAGATGATTATGGTGAGGTGGGAGGTTGAGGCAAATCACCTGGCTGCTGGTTACGCACAGCCAGACACCAGGGCGGTTAGAAGAGCACAGGAGGGTGTGGTGTGCCTCAGAGAAGCTTTGGAAACCAGTGTCATGACTGGCCAGGCTACGGTGTGAAAGTTCTGTTTGTTTCTCCTTGATGAAACCCCCCACCCCTTGGTTCACTCTACTTCCCTGTAAGCTAACCACCCTCCCCACCTCCCTTCGATCACCACTTGCAGAGGCAATAGAGTCATTGTTGCTTCACATTCATGCATTCTTTATTAATTCATCACACAAATGGGGGATAATTACCATGGTAGCCCAGGAGGGGTGGTGGAGGAGGGAAGGACAAGGTCACACAGCACTTTAAAAGTTTAAAACTTTAAAACTTATTGAATACCAGCCTTTTGTTACTTGGCCAATCCTCTGGGGTGGAGTGGCTGGGTGGCTGAAGGCCCCCCCACACTGCATTTTTGGGCATCTGGTTGAGGAGGCTATGGAACTTCTGGAGGAGGGCAGTTGGTTACACAGGAGCTGTAGCGGCGGTCTGTGCTCCTACTGCCTTTCCTGCAGCTCAACCATATGCTGGAGCATATTAGTTTGATCCTCCAGCAGCCTCAGCATTGAATTCTGCATCCTCTCATCATGCTGCTGCCACCTTTCAGCTTCAGCCCTCTCTTCAGCCCGCCACTTACTCTATTCAGCCCTCCACCTCTCCTCCCGGTCATTTTGTGCTTTCCTGCACTCTGACATTTTCTCCCTCCACGCATTCGTCTGTACTTTGTCAGTGTGGCAGGACAGCATGAGCTCAAAGAACATTTCATTGCGAGTGCGTTTTTTTCGCCTTCTAATCTTCGCTAGCCTCTGGGAAGGAGAAGATCCTGTGATCCTTGAAACACATGCAGCTGGTGGCGGGAAAAAAAGGGACAGTGGTATTTAAAAAGACACATTTTATAGAACAATGGGTACACTCTTTCACAGTAAACTTTGCTGTTAACATTACATACATAGCACATGTGCTTTCATTACAAGGTCGCATTTTGTGTCCCCCCCACTGCGTGGCTAACAGCGAGGAACATTTCTGTTCAGCCATAGGCAAACAGCCCAGGAGGAATGGGCACCTCTGAATGTCCCCTTAAGAAAAGCACCCTATTTCAACCAGGTGATCATGAATGATATCACTGTCCTGAGCATAACACAGAGAGATAAAAAATGGATGTTGTTTGAACACTAGCAAACATACACTGAAATGCTTTGTTCTACAATGATTCCTGAATATGTGCTACTGGCCTGGAGTGGTAAAGTGTCCTACCAAGGTGGATGGAATAAGGCTGCCCTCCCCAGAAACCTTTTGCAAAGGCTTTGGGAGTATATCCAGGAGAGCCACGAATGCCAGGGCAAATTAATCATTAATCATGCTGGCTTTTAAACCTTGTATAGTATTCTAAAAGGTACACTCAGCAGAGGTCCCTTCTCCGCCTGGTGGGTCCGGGAGGCAGCCTTGGGTGGGTTCGGGGGTACTGGCTCCAGGTCCAGGGTGAGAAACAGTTCCTGGCTGTCGGGAAAATCGGTTTCTCTGCTTGTTTGCTGTGAGCTATCTACAACCTCCTCCTCATCGTCTTCCTCGTCCCCAAAATCTGCTTCTGTGTTGCCTCCATCTCCATTGAAGGAGTCAAACAACATGGCTGGGGTAGTGGTGGCTAAACCCCCTAAAATTGGCATGCAGCTTATCATAGAAGCGGCATGTTTTGGGCTCTGACCCAGAGCTGCCGTTCGCCTCTCTGGTTTTTTGGTAGGCTTGCCTCAGCTTCTTAAGTTTCACACGGCACTGCTTCGGGTCCCTTTTATGGCCTCTGTCCTTCATGCCCTGGGAGATTTTCACAAATGTTTTGGCATTTCGAAACCTGGAACGTAGTTCTGATAGCACGGATTCCTCTCCCCATACAGCGATCAGATCCCATACCTCCCATTCGGTCCATGCTGGAGCTCTTTTGCGATTTTGGGACTCCATCATGGTCACCTCTGCTGATGAGCTCTGCATGGTCACCTGCAGCTTGCCACACTGGCCAAACAGAAAACTGAAATTCAAAAGTTCATGGGCCTTTTCCTGTCTACCTGTTCAGTGCATCTGAGTTGAGAGTGCTGTCCAGAGCGGTCACAGTGGAGCACTCTGGGATAGCTCCCGGAGGCCAATACCATCTAATTGCATCCACTGTACCCCAAATTTGACCCAGCAAAACCAATTTCAGCGCTAATCCCCTTGTCCGGGTTGGAGTAAGGAAATCGACTTTAAGAGCCCTTTGAGTCAAAAAAAAGGGCTTCGTCATGTGGACGGATGCAGGGTTAAATCAATTTAACACTGCTAAATTCGACCTCAATGCCTAGTGGTGGCTGGAGCTGGAGAAGGGACAGGGACAGATGGTCTCATGTTTCTACCAGCAAGCAGGAGCAGCCGCAGGATTTACGTCTAATCAGAGATCGTACTAGCAGCTGTTTCTAATAGGCACCTTCACTGGTACTTTTTTTCTTTGTTTACTCCTGAACTGTGCTGAACCAGAAATAATACAAGAGACTTTTCCCAAGGTAGTGGAGGAAAAGGACATTGTAGGAGAGCCAGACGGATTTAGCCTGGGCAAACTTTTGATTTTGCTCCACTTTGGTCCTGAGAAAGAGAGAGAGAGAGAGAGATCTGCTGAGATTAGGAGAGAAAAATCATACTGCTGTGGAAGTCATATGGAAGCTCCCTTGATTGTCCTGGACAGTATTTGTCATTTCTTTAATGTTTCGTGAGCCTCTACCCTTAAATGTCACAATTTTAGATAACATCTTTTGACTTTTATTTATATATAACCATTTGGGCTCAGGCTGGACCTCAAGCTCTGGGACCCCGCGAGGGGTGAGGATCCCACAGCCTGGGCTTCAGCCCAAGGCCAAATATCTGCGCTGCGGTTTTACAGCTCTACAGCCCAAGCCCCATGAGCCTGAATCAGCTGACATGGGCAAGCTACGGGTGTTTAATTGCAGTGTGGACATACCCTCTGAATCTATCCCTATAAGGCATATTTTCCAATTCTTTACTCCTTCTTATCGCTCTTTTCTGACCCCTCTCCAATTTATCAGCATCCTTCTTGAATTGTGGACACCAGAACTGGATATAGTATTCCAGCAGCAGTTGAACCAGATCCAAATATAGAGGTAAAACCTCTCTGCTCTGACTCAAGATTCCCCTGTTTGTGCATCCCAGTATCACATTAGCTCTTTTGGCCACAGTATCACACTGGGAACTCAGGTTTCAGAGTAGCAGCCGTGTTAGTCTGTATTCGCAAAAAGAAAAGAAGTACTTGTGGCACCTTAGAGACTAACAAATTTATTTGAGCATAAGCTTTCGTGAGCTACAGCTCACTTCATTGGATGCATTTGGTGGAAAATACAGAGGGGGAACTCATGTTCAGCTGATCATCCACCATGATCCCCAAATCTTTTTCCCTCATCCTGTAAGTATGAAGAAAAGGAGTACTTGTGGCACCTTAGAGACTAACAAATTTATTAGAATGCATCCACGAAAGCTTATGCTCTAATAAATTTGTTAGTCTCTAAGGTGCCACAAGTACTCCTTTTCTTTTTGCGAATACAGACTAACACGGCTGCTACTCTGAAACCTGTAAGTATGGTCTACATTCTTTATTTCTAGATGTTTACATTTACAATTAACCATATTATTTCCTCAGATACAGAACAGACATATTTATTGAACACTTCTGCCTTTTCTGCATTATTATTGTTAATTCTACCATTTCCATACGATTGTCAGGATTCTTTTTGTTCCTCATATATTTTAAAAATTCTTTATTTCCCTTAACTCTGCTGGCCATAGATTTCTCCCTGTGTCCCTTTTGCCTTCCATATCAATGTTCTAGAATTCTTAACTTCTGATTTATGTTCGTTACTATCAACTTCCCCTTTCTTCCATTTGTTATATATTATTATCTATAGCTGCCTTCACTTCCCCTCTAAACCAGGTCAGCTTTTTAACCAGTGTAGCCTTCTTCCTCAGTTGTGGGTTTGTGGCTTTTCAGGAATCTACTACGGTGTTCTTAAGTGATTCCTAATTAGCATTCATATTTTCTAATTAAATTCTTCCTCTCAGCTTATTTGTTTCATAATTGTTTTCAGTTTTATTAAATTGGCCTTATTAAAACCCCAAGTATATATATTACTAATCTGGAATTTATTCTGCCTGCATATTTTATATATATATATATATCTATGGATTAGGTTGATGACTGTTGTTTATTCTAACTAATGATGAAACAGAAACATAATTAAATTACTTGCACTTTCTAATGAAGAAAACCTTAGGTGTAGGCTTCTACTTTTGGGATAATGAAAGGGAAATAACATTTTAAACCTTGCAGTCAATAATTTTGTCTCTTTTTAAACTCAAAGTTATTTTGGACCTAATGGTCACTTGTACCCAAGGGTTTTCTGAGGTAAGATATCTGTGAATGGTCAGGATCCCCAGACTGCTCTCTCAGTGCAGCACGCTCATGCTATGTTATCATCCACACCCATTTTCCAGGGTGTTGCTTTTATCTATGATTTCTAATTTAAAGGACTAATGCTTCAATCTGCATTTTCTCCTGAGCTGGGCTTGTTCCCAAGGTTTCTTCCTGTTGGGCACCTTTATCCCTGCCCCTTAATTCCCTCCTCAGAGAGTGAGACTATGTCCTTCTTCTGTTCCTAGGCTGGAGGTGATAAGAGTCACTTGATCTGGTGAGGGAGCAGATATAGCTCCCCTATCTTTTTGTAGGTTCCTAGCACCTGACATCTGAGTGAATCCATAAAAGAGCCCTGTCCTCTGTCCTACAGAGTCCTAGAACCTTACACTCTATCAGGAGTCCTTAATGCAGGGTTCACTGTATTCAAAATATTGCCAAGTATTATTTACTTGTTAATTAAATGGTCAGATAAACCCTGTCCTGAAGAGCTTCTAATCTCAATGAGATAGACAGGATGCACGAGAAAAGTGAGAGGGAAAAACTAAGAAGTATGTTTTACTTTTAAAGATATTACTGTTACTCACAAAAAGAAAAGGAGTACTTGTGGCACCTTAGAGACTAACAAATTTATTAGAGCATAAGCTTTCATGAGCTACAGCTCACTTCATCGGATGCATTACTGTTACTGACTCACTTCTTGAGGAATGTTATTTTCTTTCCTCAATGACAAGTCAAAATTTGTTGTCTTAAAGATATATCTCAATCTCGGGGACAAATTATGACACTGCCTGAGGATGGTATAATTATCAGAACAGCCAGCATGCTCCAGGCCAGTCCTTCTGTCTGGCTGCCCCAAAACCACAGACAACGGAAGCCCTGGAGTCCCCTGCTCTGAGGCAGTCTGTATGGGGGCCTGTCCCAGAGCTGTGACCCCTGGAAAGCCTAGGGTGATGAGGAACTGTAAGTCTGAGTTCCCTGGGCTTCTGTGTTCTTGGTTTCTCACCAGCTTGTCAGGCAGGCTGCTGTGGAGCTAACTAAGCAGGTTTATAAGCATTCCTGGGTTCTGTTGGACCTTCATTGAAATCGAACTGGCTCAGTGAAACAAAAAAAATGGAATTTTTCCAATCAATGCTACTCTCACTGACTGCAGCTAGAATCATGCATATGCCACAGCTCTGAAATTCATGCCCTTTGGTTTATAGTCACAACAAAAAGAAAAGGAGTACTTGTGGCACCTTAGAGACTAACAAATTTGTTAGTCTCTAAGGTGCCACAAGTACTCCTTTTCTTTTTGCGAATACAGACTAACACGGCTGCTACTCTGAAACCACTCACAACAAAGTGACTCAGTAAACCTGGAGACTTGAACCAGTTTTGGAGGAAACAGCTGTTCTTGATTGTACTCATCACAGACACATGTGTGCATTACATGTGATTTTCATTAAAATAGCTCTGGAGGTTTTCTCCAGTACTTGGACTCTAGCCCTGAGAACTCTGTGTATGTATTTAACATACACAATACATTGCAATTGCAATCTCTCTCTCTCTCTCTCTCTCTCATTCTGAGTATGATGTATCATTTCATGGGGGATTACTTAATGAAAAAACCTGCTCTCGGGGAAACAAATCCAGCTGTAGCAGCTTACTCCCTTGTTCCTTAAAAAACATAAAAAAACCCATAGGAGGTTATAGCATAGAAAAAGATCCTGAAACTTGAGTGTATAGCATTACTTCCCAATGAATTAATATGCCACTATTAGAATTTACAATGCCATGCCTAGGATTGGGCCCTTTGTGCTAGATGCTGTAAAAACACTTAGAATGACATCGTCCTGAAGAGCTTAAATTCTAATTTCAGACAAGAGACAACTGCCTACCTTTTGAAAAATGACCAATGATTTTGGGCACACAACTCAAGACCCCTTAAAGAGGTCTGATTATCAGAGCGTAATGGCTCAACCCTGTTTAAGGTGTCACAGTTTAGCCTTCACTGGTTGGCTGATTTCTAGCAGGCATCATGGTAGAAGTGCAGGGATCTGAAGGATAGTGGCTTTGTGGACTAGCTCTGGGAGCTCATCTGATGCATGGGGGACAGTGCAGAGCTAAGTTCAGAAACAACTGTGGGAGAAGTGGACAAACAAGTGAGCCAGGCTGGCATCATTGAGGAGGAGAAAAGGGTGATGGAAAGAAAGACCAAAGCAGATAGGTATGGAGGGACAGAGTTATGAAGGGTCTTGACGGCGAGGATCAGAACCTCGAGCTTGGTAGAGTGGAAAAGGGGGATGCAGTAGAGATATTTAAAGAGAGGAGTGACAGGCAAGGAAGAAAGGAGAGCTCTAAAAGAGTATGTGCCCAGGAAAGCATAGTCTTCCCCCCCGCCCCCGTAGCTCACTGCTGTATGGGGTGATTAAACAGGCTGCATCATACCTTATGGTGGTGCAGCTTGCTTCTCCCTGTGCCACTGTGGATGACCAAGGTCATGACTCTACTTCCTCCCTTGTCCCTTTGAGACCATATGCTTTCTCCCAAAGGCACAAGGCAAAACAATCTCTAAGCTTCCCAAACCATAAGGACTATGACTGTCACAGTCTCTTGCCTGGTGAAAGCAGTGGGGAATTGGTTGGAGATCTTTGCATGCGCCACACAACCCTTTGCATCTTTTCTAGGGCCAATCACTGTCTAGCCCTAGGTTTGTTATGCTACAAAAATAATGGCAAAGGTGAAGTTCTGAATTAACTTATTACCTTGCAATGGTACTTGGAATGCTTGCTGTTTACTAGGCATGTTTCCCATTTCATGGCAAATTTTGAAATGTTGTGGGTTTGGTATCAATTGGAACAAAACCAAATAAATTTCAAAGTATCAAATTCCTCCATGAAACAACTACTTTTCTGTGCCCAGCTCTTAGTGGGAGCCTTGCGTACTCTGAAAAATCAGGCCCTAAGTTACCCTGTGATAATACTTCTTTAGCACAACAAAGTTATCAGTATTTGTACTAAACCTATGACATTATGTGAAATAAAATGTGTTTGTCATATATCAGTATAACTGCATAACTTGGGATCATATGGAACCATGGTACCACTCCCAAGATGGGAACCTTTCACAAAGAAGCATCACACAGGATGAATAAATGTAAAATTATACTTTTATTCAAACATTTTTGTTATTAAATATAAAAATAATAAGGGGATTATTTTTCATTTGAGTGAAATCAAAGTCTTAAATAATATTGTAGTGCAACTATTTGTATATTCACCTGAGATAAAGTACTTGTATGCTACTTATTATATAATAAATATATCTGGCACCTTCTAAATTCTCTAATACAGAGATGAAACATTAAAAAACTCAGTGGATCAAAATTCAGACATAATACATGTACCATATATAGTCACGCTTCCTGTTAGACAGCTGGCAATGTTTAGTTGCCTTATCCTTCTAACAATTTCAGGATTTAAAAAAATAGTTAGCATCTATCAGTCATCAAGGCCCCAGTTCAGGAAAGCATTATAGCATATGTTCATCTTTAGGCATGTACTTAAATCCCATAGATTTGAGTGGGACTTCAGTATCCACTTAACTTTAAGCACATTCTTCATTGCTTTTCTGAGATGCTTTTCTGATTCAGTGCCCTCTTTCCAGCCCCATTAAATAAATGATCAGCCATAACTGTATTAATTTTAGCTATCAAGATAGTACCAGAAAGTCAGTTAAGTACGGTATTGGGTCTATATGGTATGTTTATATGCAGTTCACAGGGAATATCAGGTAAACGTTGCACAGTTCTGTATTATCCAGTTAATAAACATGTAAAAGATAAACAGGAATTCTACACATATTCATTTCTTGTGCAGCAGTAGGAATTATAAATACTTTGTTGGTGTTTCTACAAAATGGATTTTGTTATAAATATTGATTGAAAAATAGTTAAATATTAATAAATAGATGTATATAAAAATGGAATAACAAAAGGTATAACTAAGCCTTTCAACATCTACATTTCCTTTTCTGACTTTGGCTCCTTTTTCTCTTTACGTGAGTAGTTGGATGGTCCAGTAGTTTTTGTAAGGTGGGGAAAAGCTCATTAACAGCTTTGCGTTGGTTTTTCAAATCATTCATCTGGTTCAAAGGACAAAAAATATAGTCATTCCAAAAGGTACTGTACGTTAATTAGCATCGCTATGGTCTAGGCCAGCAGTTCTAAAGCTGGGTTGGGACCCCAAAGTGGGTCGCAACGCTGTTTTAATGGGTTCGCCATGGCTGGCATTAGACTTGCTAGGGCCTGGGGCTGAAGCCGAAGCCCTCAGGCTTTGGCTTTGGCCCTGGGTGATGGGGCTCAGGTTACAGCCGCCCCACCCTGAGTCTGAAGGCTTTGGTCTTTGGCCTCCGCCCGGGGCAGCAGGGCTTGGACTTTGGCTTCCACCCCCCCCCCCCCACCACCTGGGCTGGCGGGACTCAGGCTTCAGCCTCCCCTCCTGGAGTTGTGTAGTAATTTTTGTTGTCAGAAGAGGGGTCACAGTGCAATGAAGTTTGAGAACCCATGGTCTAAGATATTGTATGGGGCATTACATGATAGAGCAAAGTAACACATTGATGAAGAATAGCAATAACTCATCAATCCATTGACCAGTTCAAATAAGGAAGAACAATCTTCTAATGAATTTTGTTGTCCAATTTCCAAGCTACTTTATGACATGGTACAAGTCAACAGCATTGTATACAACTGAGCTACTGTGTGGCTCATCGTGATATATTATCAAGTATCAGGGGGTAGCCGTGTTAGTCTGTATCCACAAAAACAACAAGGAGTCCAATGCATCTGAAGAAGTGGGTTTTCTACCCACGAAAGCTTATGCCCAAATAAATCTGTTAGTCTTTAAAATGCCACTGAACTCCTTGTTGTTTTTATGATATATTATTATAACATTTGAGTTACGGTGCTATTGGAGGACAAATTATTAAAGCAGGGCCATATGCTAATGGCTGTAATTGAAATCAATGGAGTTAAACTGGTATTAACAGTAGAGTCTGATCCAGAATGTCACTTTTGGAGGCTGTCTTTTAATCTGCTTGAGGTCTGACTAGGAACTGATTACTACTTCCTCAACCCAGTTTAGGAGACAAATGGCTGTTAACTATGTAATAATCTGATGTAAGGTTAAGGTTGTCTGTTACTCTCATTGACTCTATTTTCATTCATTAATTATTAGATTAAAATGTTTCAAATGTTAAAATGCATCAGTTGGGCTACTACGTGAGCTTACTTACATAATTTTAAAAAAACACAATTAAAAAACATCAACTAAAAAATTGCCTTGCAGGATATGACTAAATTGTCTTGCCCCACAGTGAAAAACACTTAGACAAAAGCCTAACAGAGTAAAGGGGCCTTAGACTTTGTCCTGAAAGTCAAGAAGCTGAGGCTCTGTTGCCGCAAAAGGGGAATGCATTCTAGATTTTGCCTTCATAAAACAAAAGGAAAAAAAGAAATATCCTTACCGGAAGCTTTGCCAAATCCATTAGTTGATTTACTTTTTTGAAGCTTTCAGTTAGGCTGCTGTTCAACGTAACCAGGGCATTGTGTATGTTCTTGACGTGCAATTTACTTGTAGCTGAGCCATTATTTTCAAACATTTTCAAGTACATGGAAATGATCTGGCTGAGTATTAATTTTTTTTCAGTTGTCTGTTAGAAATACAGCAAATAAAAGTGTTTAATGAACTTCCATCAACAGTGAAATGTAGAAAATCAACATGAAAGCCCTCTGCTGTGATCAAAGAGTACTCGGGACAGGGGAATGCAAAGATGACCTTAAGCCTTGATTCTGGGTTGGCTGTGACTTGAGCTGAGCGCCTGGCATAAACTAAAGTATCCTGAGGACTGTTGTAACTTGTGCCAGCTGCCAGCAATCCCAAGGAGCCATTACAGCAGCGTAGGGATCAATGGTACATAGGAGCTCCCTGGCTACCCCGTTTTTTCCCCAGCCATGTCCCCATCACTAGCAGAGAAGGCAGCAGAATGTCATAGGAGCCACTATGTCAGTTCTAAGCTACTAAGGGATCCCAGACACTGAGGTGATTCTCCTGTGTCCAGTTACTTCGGGTTGAGAACCACTTTACACAAGTAGCACAATGCAAAGCAGCTGCACCGCTGCTCAAAATCTGGTTCTAAGGATGTAAGCTTACCTCTGTCCAACTTTTCAGTCTTTCTGTGAAAATAGATCCGCCATCAGCTACATCTGACTGATTTGAATTCTGCAATGGAACATAGAAATGACTTAGTAGACACCAAGATTTACTGAAAAACAAACAGGACCCTCCATTGAAATGGATGGGAGTAATAGTGAAATACATATGAGAATTATTTTGCTTTAAGTATTTTCAGCTGTTATAAGTCCTTCATGTTGGAGGAATTATACAACTACATTCACTAAATTGTCAAGTCCCATTGGTGTTCTGTTAATTGCACAACAAATGTCATGAGTTGACTTACCTATACCTTTTCCACCTGCAGTTCATCTGATAAGCGACTAGCTACTCACAGGGTGTATGTTACTACGTGCTCTTTGTGGATGCTGACATTAAAAACTAAAAAATAAATACTAATCGACACAGCAAATTGTTCTTTGAATTGTCTGATCTAGTTTTATCTTATTTTCTGAGGCATTTAAGGCCAGCAGTGCAAAATCAGTGGGCCTAACCCTTCATTCATTCCTTTCACAGTACTTAGGAAAATCTCCCATTGACTTTAGTGAAGGAATGGGAATTCATTTACCTGAGTGAAATTTTGTGTCAGTAAAGATCCCAGTGCAAAGGGCCCATTCAGTATGATTCTCATGTGTAGAGATGACCCATGCCTGCCAATAGTGGGGGAGCAAAGTGTGGGCAACTGGCTTCAGCAGTGTTAGTGAGCATGCTCAGTCTATGTGAGCATGCTCAGTATACACCAAGCAGCAAATCTGGGGGTGGCACGTGACCCCATGCCCCCCCCACATACACACGTATCATCTCTGCTTACATGATTTCCATGTTAAGGTTTAGAATGTGGCTTAAGTAGTGCATGTAGGCCTTCCCAGTTCTAGAAGAAGGAAACTGTCATTTCAGAGAGTCAGAACTCCTGTAATATAAGAGGTTTGTAAAAACTGGGGGCAAGTCCGATATCCCACTATCAGACTGAGGGATGCAAAGATATTGTGGACTAGACAGTATTTTGCATAGCTGGAAAGCAGGTGTTCTGTATACTATCTCTCAATGATTGCAGGGTTAGAAAATACAGAGCTTTAAAAATATTTTTCTAGGGGAAATTTAGTTGTTTTTACTAGTCCTGATAAAACATAATCCTAACAATACAATGGGAATCATTTCATTTTTTTTTTGTTCAATAATGTAATGACAGCAACTTCACTGGGATAATTTGCATGCTTAAGTGCTTTGCTGGATCAGGGCCTACCTGTCAATTTTGAGAAGTGCTAAGCACCTGCAGTGGGCTTGAAGTCTTGACTTCAGTGAAAACAGTAAGTGCTCAGCACCTCCCAGAATCTGGCCCTACAAAGTCACATATACTGTAATAGGAATCTAATATATAATCACAATCATTTTATTACATAAACCCAAGCATTTAATCTTCGAACACTTGGCAAAGATTAAACAAACCAACAACATTCCTTTATGGTTATTACTGTAACTATTGTACTCATTCTACCGTCAGATAAACAACCAAAATCAGTGGCTGAGCTGGAAATGGAAGCCAGTGATCCTAACCCCCAGTTCTTTGCTCTGGCTGCAAGAGCATTCTGCATCTTTCATTCATTTAAGGAAATGGATTTAAAATGTAAAAAAACAATTAATGATACCTCATCCTACAGCTCTAACTCCCATTAGTAATCCAATCTGAAATCAACAGGTTATCTGACTGACTCCTAAGCGATCAAAAATTAATTAACATAACATTTACATAATCTCTATGAAAAGTGCTAATGTTGCAGATTTAGTATTCTTGCAAATATCATAATCTCAGTGTATGAAAGCAGGATTAATGTAGCAATATTTCAAAGATACTAAAGAATAAGCACTAGGGGCCTCCTTTGAGCAACGTAACAAGAAAAAAGCATCAGATGCATTTGCTAAAGCAAAGGATCTCCTTTCATCTCAGTCATTTTCACTTGTTCCTATTTACATTATTAACTACTACTTAATCCCCTATCTCTGACAAATGTAACTTTATCACCCTAAAACTAATGATAATCCAAGAGGTTGCATCCTAACTGTTCCAAGATTTTTTTCATTATTCATTGTTCCATGTAATTTATTGCTAAGGGAATTGGGAGAATGTTCCCACCATGAAGCATAAACAGTTATATCAATTTTCCACAGATAGATTCAAAATACTACATTACTTTAATTAGTTCAGTTGTAGGGACCTTAGTTTTGGTGACAAAGATGAATAGCACAAAGACATTGTCTAGCATCAAACTATATTCAAATAAACAATGAACTGCAAAAGCAAACCTACCCATGTTGTAACAGGACTATATTACATTGATTGTCATAAACCAAACTCTAGCCAACTTTCAGTAATATTTAAGTCTAAATGGTGTCTAAAGCATAAGCAGTAAGAGAGGAAGAAGAATGAATTATTAGATGGTTATACTTACAAAGTCAGCTTTGAGTTTTTCTATATCTTCTTCTATTTTAAGAAGAATTGGTTGACAAAAGAAACATCCAGAAAAACAGCTGATAGATAGAAGGATGAAGAGATAAATCTGAGGAGTCATTGCTGTGGAGACACTGAAGTAAAAATGCTGAAGTGGTTTCTGAATATGGCTATCAGGCCCAAAGCAATGAGCTAACCTTCTAACTGTCAGGTCTGGTATTAGAAGAAAGCCGAGTAGTGAACTTCATCTGTCTTGTGGAGGTATTTATACCTGGCTGTTGAATATTTTTATCTCATCATCAGAATTACGCATTATTCACAAGTTTTAGAAGATGAGATGGTGTTAGATAGGATGTGATGCTTATTGGTTTTATTAATAGGTATGGTTTGTGGGATTTTTGCATTTAAAGTTTCCTTTAAATGACTAGGTCCCCCATGTGACAGAATATGATGCTCCGTTACATGTCCAGCCCTGCCACAGTTGAGGGATCCCTCGAAAGCATTTTCAACCTGGCACTGGAAATTTTCCAGATGGCTCATCAGCCCCATTTAAAGGTAAAATTTACATGGTGTCCTGAAAAGTTTCAATGGTTCATTTGTGGTTGGGAACAAGCAGGAAAGGAAATTATGGTACAAGTTGGGGAAGTGGAGTCTTACAAAGCGTATATGCTGTGGCTCAGACATAAGATTCTTGCAAACCATCAGAAAGCAAAGAAATCATATCATGTGGTTAAGGGGTCAGTTTGACAGTCAAGTCACTTGTGTACTTTTAAAGTAACCACTTTGATTAACGTTGGACTCTGCAGCACTCTGAAAAGTTGAAGACGATCGCTTCAGTGTGATATTTTATGTAACTTAAATAGCCCTCTCTTTAAAGACAGAAATATTTTCATGATATTTTCTTTTTTCCAGTCTAGCCTCAGTGACTATAGAAAATGAAATCCTTATACCAATGTGAGAACATATTTTATTAAGTCTTTGGCTCTGCAGGTTCTTTGTTTGTGCAGAGCAGGGCCTGCAAGTTTGTGCTACAGTACAACTGCAAGTGGAGGCTGTGCTTGTGTGCAAGTGAGGTTAAGCTTGGGTCATATCCCTTGACACTGAGTTGTACTTAAATCTCATCCCCTGTATGACTTTTTGCTTGCACAAAATTAGTACGGCATAAAAGTCGCTGGGCATGGGTGGAGAATGGGCATATTTAAGGAGACACGGACCTAATCACAATCCTCCTCAGAGGTGCTGAGCTATGCACTTTCCTGACTGGCCTTACTCCTGCTTAGAGTGCACAGTGGGGAAATCTGCTCAATTTTGATTTGCTGGGCTCATACTAATTTTCCATGGCCATTTGTGGGAATGAAGCTTTCTTTAGACAGATGTTCATGTGTAAAGGGATCAGGCTCATTGCAAAATCTGTTTTGTGAAGAAACTGAAACAGTGTCAGGTAGAAGTAGGGTAGCATTCACCTTAGTGAAGGAGCAGGGTGGACAGTAGTGCAGTGAGGGAGAGAATGGAGGGATCCTGATGGGGGCAGGATAAGGGAAAAAGAAGGGAGACAGGGTCAAAAGAAGAACCAGCTCATCACATATATGGGCTTGCTTCACAGAGGTTACAGAGGAGGAGATCATTGCAGCCTCTGTAAAATTCAGGCTTAGGTGTTGAGGAGGATTGGATTGGCACCCTGGCACTCTGAGCTGCCCTGCAGGATCATTGCTGGAGTGAGCTACAGCCCTTGATTAAGTAAGCTACCCCCTTCTCTTCCTAAGCAGCAACATTTGCCCCAATGGACCAAGATGAGACAGGGAGAGCAGTCTGTAGGGCTCTGCTGTACAGCACAGGCCACAGAATCTCACCCACCCACTCCTATGAAAAACCTCACCTATGTCTGAGCTATTGATGTCCTTAAATCATGGCTTAAAGACTTCAAGGAGCAGAGAAGCCTCCCTCAAGTCAACCATGCCCCATGCTACAGAGGAAGGCGAAAAACCACCAGGGCCTCTCCAATCTGCCCTGGAGGAAAATTCCTTCCCGACCCCAAATATGGCGATCAGCTAAACCCTGAGCATAAGGGCAAGATTCACCAGCCAGATACTACTGAAAATTCTTTCCTGGGTAACTCAGATCCCATCCATCTAATATCCCATCTCAGGGGATTAGTCCTATTTACCCTGAATATTTAAAGATCAATTACTTACCAAAATCCCAATATCCCATCATACCATCTCCTCCATAAACTTATCAAGTAGAATCTTAAAACCAGATAGATCTTTTGCCCCCACTGCTTCGCTTGAAGGCTATTCCAAACTTCACTCCTCTGATGGTTAAAAACCTTCGTCTGATTTCAAGTCTAAACTTCCTGGTAGCCAGTTTATACCCATTTGGTCTTGTGTCCACATTGGTGCTGAGCTGAAATAATTCTTCTCCCTCTCCTGTATTTATCCCTCTGATATATTTATAGAGAGCAATCATATCTCCCCTCAACCTTCTTTTAGTTAGGCTAAACAAGCCAAGCTCCTTAAGTCTCCTTTCATAAGACAAGTTTTCCATTCCTTGGATCATCCTAGTAGCCCTTCTCTGTACCTGCTCCAGTTTGAATTCATCCTTTTTAAACATGGAGACCAGAACTGCACACAGTATTCTAGGTGAGGTCTCACCAGTGCCTTGTATAATGGTACTGAAACCTCCTTATCCCTACTGGAAATTCCTCTCCTGATGCATCCCAAAACTGCATTAGCTTTTTTCACAGCCATATCACATTGGCAGCTCATAGTCATCCTATGATCAACCAATACTCCAAGGTCCTTCTCCTCTTCCGTTACTTCTAATTGATGCGTCCCCAACTTGTAACTAAAATTCTTTTTATTAATCCCTAAATGCATAACCTTACACTTCTCACTATTAAATTTCATCCTATTACTATTACTCCAGTTTACAAGGTCATCCAGATCCTCCTGTATAATATCCCGATCCTTCTCTGAATTGGCAATACCTCCCAGCTTTGTATCATCTGCAAACTTTATTAGCACACTCCCACTTTTTGTGCCACGGTCAGTAATAAAAAGATTAAATAAGATTGGTCCCAAAACCGATCCCTGAGGAACTCCACTGGTAACCTCCCTCCAACCTGACAGTTCGCCTTTCAGTAGGACCCGTTGCAGTCTCCCCTTTAACCAATTCCTTATCCATCTTTTGATGTTCATATTGATCCCCATCTTCTCCAATTTAACTAATAATTCCCCATGTGGCACGGTATCAAATGCCTTACTGAAATCTAGGTAAATTAGATCCATTCCATTTCCTTTATCTAAAAAATCTGTTACTTTTTCAAAAAAGGAGATTAGGTTGGTTTGGCACGATCTGCCTTTTGTAAAACCATGTTGTATTTTGTCCCATTTACCATTGACTTCAATGTCCTTAACTAATTTCTCCTTCAAAATTTTTTCCAGGACCTTGCATACTACAGATGTCAAACTAACTGGCCTGTAGTTACCCGGATCACTTTTTTTTCCCTTTCTTAAAAATAGGAATTATATTAGCAATTCTCCAATCATTCGGTACTACATAAATGATCTGGAGGATGGTGTGGATTGCACTCTCAGCAAATTTGCGGATGATACTAAACTGGGAGGAGTGGTAGATACGCTGGAGGGGAGGGATAGGATACAGAAGGACCTAGACAAATTGGAGGATTGGGCCAAAAGAAATCTAATGAGGTTCAATAAGGATAAATGCAGGGTCCTGCACTTAGGATGGAAGAATCCAATGCACCGCTACAGACTAGGGACCGAATGGCTCGGCAGCAGTTCTGCGGAAAAGGACCTAGGGGTGACAGTGGACGAGAAGCTGGATATGAGTCAGCAGTGTGCCCTTGTTGCCAAGAAGGCCAATGGCATTTTGGGTTGTATAAGTAGGGGCATAGCGAGCAGATCGAGGGACGTGATCGTTCCCCTCTATTCGACACTGGTGAGGCCTCATCTGGAGTACTGTGTCCAGTTTTGGGCCCCACACTACAGGAAGGATGTGGATAAATTGGAAAGAGTACAACGAAGGGCAACAAAAATGATTAGGGGTCTAGAGCACATGACTTATGAGGAGAGGCTGAGGGAGCTGGGATTGTTTAGTCTGCAGAAGAGAAGAATGAGGGGGGATTTGATAGCTGCTTTCAACTACCTGAAAGGGGGTTTCAAAGAGGATGGCTCTAGACTGTTCTCAATGGTAGCAGATGACAGAACGAGGAGTAATGGTCTCAAGTTGCAATGGGGGAGGTTTAGATTGGATATTAGGAAAAACTTTTTCACTAAGAGGGTGGTGAAACACTGGAATGCGTTACCTAGGGAGGTGGTAGAATCTCCTTCCTTAGAGGTTTTTAAGGTCAGGCTTGACAAAGCCCTAGCTGGGATGATTTAACTGGGACTTGGTCCTGCTTTGAGCAGGGGGTTGGACTAGATGACCTTCTGGGGTCCCTTCCAACCCTGATATTCTATGATTCTATGAATTCTATGATTCTACTCCTGAGTTTACAGATTCATTAAAAATTTTTGCTAATGGGCTTGCAATTTCAGGTGCCAATTCCTTTAATATTCTTGGATGAAGATTATCTGGGCCCCCCGATTTAGTCCCATTAAGCTGTTTGAGTTTCTCTTCTACCTCAGATATGGTAATATCTACCTCCATATCCTCATTCCCATTTGTCATGCTACCATTATCCCTAAGATCCTCTTTAGCCTTATTAAAGACTGAGGCAAAGTATTTGTTTCGATATTGGGCCATGCCTAGATTATCTTTAACCTCCACTCCATCCTCAGTGTTAAGCGGCCCCACTTCTTCTTTCTTAGTTTTCTTCTTATTTATATGACTATAGAACCTTTTACTATTGGTTTTAATTCCCTTTGCAAGGTCCAACTCTACTCGACTTTTAGCCTGTCTCACTTTATCCCTACATGTTCTGACCTCAATTAGGTAGCTTTCCTTGCTGATCCCTCCCATCTTCCACTCCCTGTATGCTTTCTGCTGCTTCTTAATCACCTCTCTAAGATGCTTGCTCATCCAGCTTGGTCTACAACTCCTTCCTATGAATTTTTTTCCCTTTCTTGGGATACAGGCTTCCGATAGCTTCTGCAGCTTTGATTTAAAGTAATCTCAGGCCTCCTCTACCTTTAGATTCATAAGTTCTTCAGTCCAATCCACTTCCCTAACTAATTTCCTTAATTTTTGAAAGTCAGCCCTTTTGAAATCAAAAACTCTAGTTGCAGATTTATTTTTGTTAATCCTTCCATTTAGTTTGAACTGAATTAGCTCATGATCACTTGAGCCAAGATTGTCTTCTATGAGGTCCTCGCTACTCACCAAAATTAAATCTAAAATGGCATCCCCTCTAGTCAGTTCAGCAACTACTTGATGAAGGAATCCATCAGCTATCGCATCTAGGAAAATCTGAGCCCTATTATTATTACTAGCACTGGTCCTCCAGTCTTTATCTGGGAAGTTAAAGTCTCCCATGATCACGCAGTTTCCATTAGTATTTACTTTATTAAAAACATTAAAAAAGGGCTCTATCCATATCCAAATTAGATCCCGGAGGTCTATAGCACACCCCAAGCACTATCGTAGGAGAGGCTTTACTAGTTATCTTCCCCAATGTAATTTTTGCCCAGACGGACTCTGTCTTATCCATTGCATTACTTCTTATTTCTTTACATTCTACCTCATCATTGATATACAATGCTACTCCACCATCTTTACCTTTGTTTCTGTCTTTCCTAAACAGCACATACCCTTCAATACCTGTAGTCCAGTCATGACTACTATTCCACCATGTTTCTGTTATCCCTACAATATCTGGTTTCACTTCCTGCACCAGTAGCTCTAGTTCCTCCATTTTGTTACCTAGGCTCCTTGCATTGGTGTACAAACATCTTAATTTTTGCTGTTTGGCCTCACTCACATTTTGTACCCTATTAGGCACAGTCATTCTACAGCCAGTATAACCTATTAGACTAGTATCCACACCGCCCTCGCTCCTTATATACATTCTCCTACCCACAGCTGTATCCTTTCTTACTTCGTCTTCTTCCCTCTCAATGCTAAAATCTGGCGTGGAGATTACCTGGACATCTCCCAACCATCTCCCCCTAATTCCTAGTTTAAAGCTCTCTTTATCAGTTGTGCCAGCCTCGATCCTAGAAGTCTATTTCCTTCCCTACTCAGATGAAGTCCATCCCGAGAGAACTGTCCTCTGTCTGTGAATGCCTCCCAGTGGCCATACATCCCAAAGCCCTCCTTATAGCACCACTGCCTAAGCCATCTGTTGACAGTCATAATCTTGTCACACCTTTGTTGCCCTTCTCTAGGAACACGAAGGATCCCACAAAAGATCACCTGAGCCTCAATTTCCTTAAGCGTCTTCCCCAGCCTAGCATAGTCTCCCTTAATACTTTCCAGCGAGAATCTAGCCGTATCATTTGTTCCCACATGAAGGATAATTAGGGGATTCTTTCCCGCTCCCTTTAGGATCCTTTTCAACCTCAGGTCTACATCCCGTATCTTAGCACCCGGAAGACAGCACACCCTTCTATTCTCTGGATCAGCTCTAGTTACAGGCCTGTCTATTCTTCTCAACAAAGAGTCCCCAATCACATAGACCTGCCTTTTCCTGGTGACAGTGCTATTCTCCAGTCTCTCCCCTGTTCCCTCTGGCTGCAAGTTCTTTCCATTCCTATTTTCCTTTATAATCCTCTTCAACCCATCCTGTATCCTCCTGGGGCTCATATTTGGTGTAGTCTCCCTTGACTCTTCCGCTTTTCCTATAGGACTAGCCTCTCTTCTCTTCTTCCTTACCCTTCCACCTTCAACAAGTACCTGCTGAGCCCCTTGTTCATTTTCCAACTCTGCAAACCTATTCCTAAGCTCTATTTCTCCTTCACTAGCCCATCTTTTCTTCTGCCTGGTCCTTTTAGTCACATGTTTCCACTGACCAATTTCCTCACCCAGTCTCCCCTCAAAATTCCCCAGCCCTGCTTCCATGGGTGAGTCTGAGCTTTTCCCTTCAGATACCTCATATCTTTGCTCCATCATCTGCTCAAACCCCTTCCTAAACTCAACGAGACTTTCCACCTGCATCTCCAAACCTCAGATCTTTTCCTCCATCAGCTCTATCAGACGGCATTTCATGCAGAAAAAACTCTTACCAGGTCCCCCCTCCAGGATCATGTACATACCACAGCTTCCACATCCAATCATCCTCAATGTGTCTTCCACTACAGGAGTCACTCCCACAGCTGCCTCCGTATCTGTCATCGCCTTCTCACGTAAGTCCTCTTAATCTGGGAAACACAAGTCACACCAAAAAGGCCACCCCCCCCCAGCAAAAGCAAACCCCAAACAAGCACCACAATACAAACTCCCCTTTCAAACTCCCACTCAACTCCCCTGTTTACAGCTCTCTTTGCTAGCTCTTGTGCCACTGCCTGACTGGCTGGCTACCTTTATAGGACCTCTAGTCAGAAACCCCACCCCCTAAGCAGGGCTCAGCTGCTCTCCCAGCACAAAGCCCCTACACACACACACACTCATGTACATTCATGCTGTAATCTCTGTGTGTCAGGTGCCAACGGGGATAGATGACAAAAAACTGAAAGTCAAAAAATTGAAAGAACAAAATGCCCTTATTCTATGTGGAATTCTGTTGTGTATATGAAACAGCACAACACTGTGGTTGCACCTCAGAGCCCAGACCAGAGACCTGACACAGAGTACACAGGTTATTACAAGGATGTGACTATGTCTTTCTCAACTAAATCTGTGGATTTACCACAATTATTTGTGGATCAAAGAACAGAAATTGGAGATCAATAAATGCACTTGGTTAATTTATGAAATATTGCTGTAGATGAGATGAGACTTGGTATTTACCAACAGTGCAACACAGGGGAGGCTGTGTCCCAGAACACCAGGCCAGAGCCCTGACATTGACACAGTTAAATGAGATGGCCTGAGTTGCATCCTTGTCTTTTGAACCATTTTTTGTGACCTTTTACAGCTTAGACTTGATGTGCATATAGCAGCTGCAATGACTTGGTGTGAATATTACAAGAAAACACTAACTTTAAAATCTGTCCCACCCAATGATATTATAATAACCTAATACTTCTAGCAATGGTGTCTCAGGCAAGGTCTGGCTCAGGTGACTTGGAATGGCGTAAAACAATCTAAAGCATTTTTTTTCACTTTCCTGCCTGTAAGTCACCTGATCGTTCATGCAGAAGTAGAGGTTTAACACTTATCTATTCAAGCAGCACCTTACAGCAATTTCCACCAATGATGTCCTTGGAAAGATGCTCATTCTGTAATATGGTACACCCTGTTAAACAGAAAGATCTGATGACTCTATTACTGTATAATATCTGTTTAAACAAAAGCTCACTGTTCTAATGAGTGTTGTTCTATCTCTGATATTTACATGGGTAGGATTTGTATACCTGTTAATACTTCCCAAATAAATAAATAAAGACTAAAGGAAAATCAGGGTGCCTGCAGCCTGGGTCTGAGTAGGCATTTATACTAAGCCTGAACTTTTTGAGAGCTATTCCATTATCCCTTCCATCCTTTTGTTCTTTTATTCATCCCCCACTTTTAAAAGGTCCCACTTTGTGGAAACTCTCCCTTGTGGGTGAGGTGGATGTGGCTCCCTTTAAAACTTGTCAGAGCCACTTCGCAAGTGCTGGCCAGAAGTCATTGAAAAGCAACTCAAGGAATCACTTTCCCCTTCAGCTGTCTCCGGTTGGAGCTTAGCTAAGATTTCCCTGCGATTGCTGGACTGGCCTTAAATTACAGCGATGATGAGTCAATCTCCAATGGAGTTCGTTTGCAAAAGGCATCCAAGGCCTCATCTAAAATGGAGAATTATGTTATGTGTAACATTAATATTTGGCTGTGTCTCACTAAATTTCCCAGGAGCTTTGTAATGATTTAGAGCAAGCAGAAAGGAAAGGGTTTATTTTCAGTGTACCACTAAATACCTTGATAAACAGAATCTTGATCATATTAAGTACAAACAGAATCTTGATCTTGGAATGGGAGTTAAGTGTTAGTTGCTCTGCAGCTGACCAAATTAAAATATAGAAATACCCTAAAATATGCTGTGTACAATTTAGTGAGTTCAAGACCCTTTATCATGAATAGCTATAGTTCTATGCATGGATTTTGCCTAGTAGGCCAGGGCAGGGAGGAAGAGACTGTAGAGAGCTCTTTTCTCCTTTCTTCTGTGCAGAAGCAGGGCAGGTCTCTGTGCTTCCTTGTGCGTCAGTCAGGGTGGAGACCCATCTGACAAACTACAACAGATGGCATTCCATGGCTCCACTCAGGTTTGGAAACGCAGTTAGGCCTTCAGCTACCCTCTGTGTATGATGCTGTGGAGGGAAGTGGTGTGGGGACTTCATACTGCTCTTTTATGGAGCACGAGTAATGTGTCCTGTGAAGCATACTGGCCCAGGATCATCATGCCATTTACAGGCTGGATGGCTCAGACCTTCTTCGCCACCTCTGCAGTGTGCCTTACCCTCATAAAGGCAAGATTAAGTTGGATGCCTACTACCTGGCATTTCATTGACCAAGACTGACATCCCCAGACTGATGGATGCAATGAGGTAAAGCCAACATGCTTCCATTTATGCTCAGTGGATCCTTCTGTGCAAACACATTGGAAAGCATTCATGGGGTTGATATGGAAGTTTACTACCAGCCTCTGCCCTCCACCCACTCTGACCTCCTACATTTTGGAATATTCTGATGTATCTCATTAGTAGCCCACTGTGAAGAGCTGGGTTCTCATCATCCCAGAAAGTAAATAAGGAAGTGTTCTTTACCACTTCACATAACACATGAATCGGGGTCACCCAATGAAATCAATAGGCAGCAAGTCTAAAACTAACATAAGGAAGTGCTCTTTCACACAACACACAGTCAGCCTGTGTAACTCGTTGCCAGGGGATGTGTAAAGGCCAGAAGTATAATTGGGTTAAAAAAAGAATTAGGTAAATTCATGGAGTATAAGTCCATCAATGGCTATTAGCCAAGATGGTCATGGATGCAATCCCATGCTCTCAGTTTCCCTAAACATCTGACTACTAGAAGCTGGGACTGGACAACAGTGGGTGGATCACTCGATAAATTGCCCTGTTCTGTTCATTCCCTCTGAAGCATCTGGCATCAGCCATTGTTGGAAGACAGGATACTGGGCTAGATAGTGGTCTTGCCCAGTATGGCCATTCTCATGTTCTTAACCCTGGTGGTGAAAAACCTACAATCCAGAAAAAGGAAGGAACTCCCAACTCTCATGTCATTTTCAGATGAAAGGGATATCAGTGGAAAAACTGCACAAGTGTAGTCATAATAGCTAACCCCACATACGGTCAGCATTTTGTGAACATACTGAGAATGAAAGTCCTGAAACCAGAGTCTAGGGTCAGCTACCAGGGGATAAAAGCCCTGCAGCATGGCCATGCCTGGCCTGGGTCAGGTGACTTGGGCTCATGGGGCTCAGGCTGCAGAGCTAAAAATCACTGTGTAGATGTTTGGGCTCAAGCTGGAGCCCAAGCTCTGGGACTTCCACCCTGAGTCCCAGAACTCAGGCTCCAGTCTGAGCCTGAATGTCTGCACAGCAAGTTTTCAGCCCTGAAGTCTGAGCCCTCAAACCCAAGTCAGCTGACTGGGCCAGTCACGTGTTTTTTTTTATCCCCGTGTAAACATACCCTAAGTGGATTTTTCCACAAATAGCCTCTCACCTCCACCTGCTACTCTCCAATCAGCTGCACTCTTGAAAATTCCACATCTCCTGCACCAGAATATTGTGTTGCGGTGCTGCCAGTTCTTGCAATTTTATTATGAATCTCACAAAATTTGGTGTTTTTCTTAAAGCGCCAGCACCAGGAGTCTGTGATTATATGAGAATCCCAGCTTTCATTAAAAGTAGAAGTAACTTTCTAGCCTTTGTGGTTGCAGAGAAAAGCTTGAAAATGTGAATCCTAAAAGCTCAAAATCAGAAGGCAAATAAAAAGAACCACAAATGTATTATTTTTAAAAATCTCATGATTTTAAGACAACCTCATGATTTTGAGGGGCCTAACTCACGAATCCTTGATGTTGGCAACACTTGAAACATCGATGACTAACAGCTACTGCTGTATGAAAGCACTGATATGGTTGCTTTTGCTATCAAGCAAGATAAAAATATCGTACAATCATTTTCCTAGGTACTTAGTTTAGATAATCTGATTTTAAAAATAATATAGAGGCATTCTTGCTTTCATCTGTTTTAGCAAAAGCCGGTCTTTTCCAGTTATGATAAAGTGATATGAGCAAATATACAAATACATTTTGTTGTTTACTTTTTTTGAATTCCAAGTAAAACATGCAACATCCCATTGCTATTATGTTGAAATAGTCATTACGGTACCCAGATGTAAATTTATTTTTTAATTTTAAATTTTAAAACTAGCTTTTATCAGTTAAGAGTATTTAGTTGATTTTAGTGGCTTTTTTGGCTGCGTAGTCCTCTACGGAGGAATGGCTTATTATTAAAACTAGTTGTCCCCTAAAAAGTATCCTCCATGAGCTGCAAGTCCTTCCCAGATTAACACTGCTGTGACTGGGACAAGGACTATGGTATTTCCATGAAGACTGATGTAGATTTTAGGAAGACATTTATTTAATTAGCAGCCAGAAATAAATTAGAAAATAAACACGTAACTAATGTGACTGTAATCTAGCCTAACTAGAGTCTCTCAGTCTGGTGACTGGTTCTTGTCTCAGAGTCTGAACGAGTCTGTGAGAGTCAATACGCACTGCATGGTCTCCATAAGGATGTATAGCAGCTGTGCACTTCTCCGTGAGGTTTAATCCTTTACAACACAAGGAACTTCTTGTTTGACTTTGCATGCTCGTCTGCCAAAGTCAGAATGGCCCTCAGCAATAACAAAAACAGTACTCTGCAATAACACCTTCGTCCTTGACTCATTTTAGCATTCTGCATTCTGCATTCTGCATTCACAGTGACTCCTATGCCCTACCGAGTCAGGGAAATTTAAGGGTCCTTCATTAATTCTGCCCTAATTCTCCTTTGGCATTCCTCGTGGCTCAGAGACAACAACCATGGTAAGACTATAGTTTTTATTAGGGCTGGCTGGTAAATTTAAAATTTCTGATGTAATACATAAAAATTCACAAAAGCAGCTCTACATAAGAACATAAGAATGGCCATACTGGGTCAAACCAAAGGTCCATCCAGCCCAGTATCCTGTCAAACGACAGTGGCCAATGCCAGGTGCCCCAGAGGGAGTGAACCTAACAGGTAATGATCAAGTGAGCTGTCTCCTGCCATCCGTCTCCACCCTCTGACAAACAGAGGCTAGGGACACCATTCCTTACCCTATTAATATAAAAAGTTCTACTTTTTATTTTCAGAGGGGCCCAGATAGCTCGCACATAGCAGTAGTGTTATTTCTGGTTACATATTCATGCTTCCCATGTCCGTGTTTGAACTACTACAAAGACTTTCTCAGTCGCTTGACTTTTGGAATAAAAAATACTATTGCTCAAGTTTGGAAATGCAGCACTCCTCCTTCCATCTCTATACCCCCTACCACTCCAGGGAAAGGGGTAATTTTGTTTAGTCTAAATAAATTAATTTGATTGCTTGATTACAAATACCTACAATACCTTGCAGTATGGATATCATTCTACAACTACTTTGTTAATGCTCGTTGCCTATCAGACTTTCCACTGTTTCATTTGAATAAGATAATTTATTAACTTCTGTCCTTCACTTTATCCCAGATTACGAGATATATTTAGAGGTTGTACAAAGCCCTCTCTGAAGTGTAGAAATGTCTTTAAAATCAGTACACCATACAATTTGAAATTAATGCAACAATGTTCATAAACAGGTCATTAGCCAACCTCTGCCTTTTTTTCACCCATTTCAGACAATTTCGTTGAATTCAATTCAATTCTGTGATGTCAATAGGGTAATGGGTCATGTAAATCAGAGCAGAACTAGGCCAATGAAATGCAAATCCTTTGGTCTCAGACATTATATTCACAATCACAGATGTCCCCCCACCCCCTGTCAATATTGTACAGGTCAGTCATCATTCATTATTTGTTGTGCATGTGTATAGATGTGTGCCTGTGTCACATATGCATGTCTGTATGAATACACGTGTGGTTTAAATTTGCTTTCTCTTTCTAGCTTTGTAAAAGCCAAATCCTTCAAGGAGATCTGAGTAAGCAGATTTTGCCAGCACAGAGCCCCGCTGAAGTCAATGGGGAATCCATGCAGGAGCAAGGGTTTGCCTGTGTAGATCCAGTTGCAGGATCAGGCCCTGTTATAGTACCATGAGTCTCAGATTGCCCAGGTCCATCCAGGAGTTCAGGGCCACTTTCCCAGATCCCAAGCAAGGGTGAGTATGCATTAGCTTTCCACTAGAGCTGGCTGTTACCTCCATGGATATCTCTGGAGGTATCTCTCAGTGACTAATATTCACTTTCCTTTTCACAAGATCTTATCCATTTTCCAAGAAAATGCCCCCTAAACTTCAGCCTCCAGATGGTGTGATATCACTTTATATAATTTATTATTTTTAAAGGGATATGACAGAAGAATACACTAGAGTTTCTCAAGTTCTTGATAATGGACTACAGATCCTTTTTCATGTAGGTTCCTGTCTAGTGACAGAAAATCATTATAATCTGATACTTATTTTAGCATCCATGTAAAACAAGTTGGAGAACACATTCAGCTTCCTAGTGGGCAGGTGTCCACATCATAAAAACCACCATCGTAGTTGGTTCTTTGTTAGAAATTCAGTCAAGAGACTGAACTTTGAACAGACGACTTCGGTTACCAGTACTGTCAATGTAGCACTTTTCATAAGATTTTACTTCAAATAGAAATTTGGTTAAAAAAATCATCTGCCGATCTTTTAGGCTTTTCTATCCCCTCAATGAGCCTGCCCCACTCATTTTCTTAACATGACGAGTCTATTGAACTCTCTTCATGTGTTAATGATTTGATAATTCATTGCTTTTTTGTCACATTGGATTTTGATTTGAAATACATGCATTTTATTTATTTCCATTCTTTAACTACAAAAAGTCTCCATCCCATTCTTTGGGTACATTTGCACAATTCAGTTTTCACAGTTAAAAATGCCATAATTGTACAGATTTGTGTGTCATTAATCATTCATGTGTTTATTTTATAAGAAATTACCAATAAATATAATATATAGCAATGCATGTTTAATTGTACTCGTATGAGTGGGATTGTCTGCTAGGAATCTCGTCTTTTTACTTGTTTCAAAAAGCACCAGTAGTGGCCCTGAATAATAACTTAATAACGTTAATATCCATATGTGAATGTGTGTGTATGTTTGTTTGTAATTTAATTATAAATATTAAGAACAACTTAGGAAATATTTGTGAAATACCTGAAAACAATGAATGGACTTTTCTTGTCATAGCCATTTAGAAATGTATAAGGGAGTTTCCTAGTAGATACTTGCAGTGTGATGCAATCCCTTCTTTTAAAATGATCCATTATATTGTGTTCGGTGGGGTTTCCCCTCATCCTCCCTGCTCTTTTATTGCCATTCATCACTGTGGTGAGTAAGCAAACCATTTTTCTTTAATCACAGAAATAGGAGTACCCATGGCAAAGTCTATATGCAAATTCAGACTTACCTCCTCTGTCCTGCCTCCGGATCATTATGAGTGGGTGAGAAAATCTGTTCTATATCAATCCAGCCACAGATGCCAGTTTACCTTAAACTGGGCTTGTTAATGACAATTTGGGTGCCAAGAATTTCCAGTTCAGGTTTGAATTTTAAATGCAAACCAGAAATGTGCAACAACTTTAGTTTTTAGATGCTGTGCAATAATCTAAAGTGCAGCCATGATGTGTTTCCTCTTGATCTGACAGGAAATAAGACTGCCTATTGAAAAGCTACTGTGGGCAGTCTGTGAATACATTTTATTTTTAAGTTACATTTCTTGTCTTTTCAGTGATCTTAACTACCGAAGTTGAGATGCCTTGGTGGGTGCTTGAGAATATACTGATTTGGGTACTGTGAAAATCCCTAAAACTCAAAAAAAAAAATTAACAAGCAAATGAACATGAAATAACATTTAGAATGCCAAAGAATTTAGCGGAAATAATTTGTTTCTGCTTTGAGCATGGCATTGAGTCTCTGCCCCAAAAAACTTATTGACCTATTCATAAAATGAGAAAACAACGGGTGGGAAAAGCAAATGTGTAGAAGAACAAAGTCAGTAATTAATTACCAGAATTTAGCTTAGAATTTATCTTAGAATTTAGAATTTAGAATTACCAAAACATAGACAGTACTGCTTAAAAGTGGCAAGATTTTTTTTAATGTTTAAAAACATCTGTATGAATTAAACATTTGTTTGGAATTGGATAGCTTTCCTTATGTAGGCACCAATCCTGCAAACACTTACACATCTGCTTAACTGTATGCATGTGAGTAGTTATGGACTTCAGTGCAGCTGTTCACAAGTACAAAGTTAAGTATTTGCAGGATCAGGGCTACAGTTTTCAGTGGTGCTGACCTTTCTAAATATAACTGGACTAGGAGCCCATACTATTAGGCCACATTCTATTTTTTTCCTCCCCCCCATGGATAGATTCTACATCACAGGTTACTGACTATGCTGAGGGTAACACTGGTGAACACTTGTCAGGAAATCTGCTTAAGCAATGGGATCTTTCTGGTCTTGCTGGGAATGTAAAAATGCTGATTACAATATGGTTAGTCATCTAATAATGGCAGCTGAGTTTCAATAGATTTTTGTGAGTGCGATTGTATTTATGTAATGGTTTGGTAAAACACATGAAATCCTGGGTGATATCTATGAAAAACACGTACATTAAACATTTGCAGGCTACTACTTGGTCTCCACCCTTTTTTACATAAATATATACAAGAGGTCTGCAGGGTTCTTGCCTCAGTCCCTGTGCACCTTCAGTACAGTACACTGCTATATTATCCAGACTCAATGTAAAGTAAAGCCCTTCTTAGGTTTAAAAGACTAACAAAAACATGTACAAATTGAATTATGTACATTGAGATTGTTAAAGATTCATAACTCAGTCAAATCAAAATTAGTTTTTATCAAGACACCAAAGGCCCCCCTATTTCCACAGCAAGTGTCAGCTGTCAAAACCCAGCCATTTTGGCTGTATAGTTGCTCGGAAAAGGACACAAGACATTTTTATAACTGGAGAAAAGTGTGGATTATTTTCACTCCCCCACAATGAAAAATGGCAAATCAATTTTGACCAGATGCTTCAGAAATGTTCACCTTTTGGCAGATTCAAGCCTCCAACATTTCTCAATTTGAAAAGTTCTGAGCAACAGAAAGCAGAGTCTTAGAATGGAACTATTCAGCAACCTTAGCCAAGGCGATCACGTATATTGCAGTGCTTCACATAAATAAAATGCTCTATAAATAACAATAATTGTAGCATAATGCCTTGAATTATACCTAAGGAAGGCTGAGCTGCACAGACAGCCTCATCCCCTGTATTACACATAACGAAGGTAGTGGCATGTATTACGTATACAAGGATGCAATGGGAACAGGACATGGGTCAGCTGGGAAAGGGGTGGATTCACAGGATCCAGCACTGCATGGGTTTGCTGGTCCTCCTGCTATGTCCTGCATGGTTGCTCTGGGCTAGGGATGCCCAGAACTACTTCGTCTATGGGTAGAAAGTGACTCCCCAGCTAATCTGTGGACTTGGATGGGGTATGTTTCTTGCTCAGTCTAGCTATCCAAATTGAGCACTGTTCTGAGGTCCTAATTATTAAAATACATACTTTAGAAAGAAGTGAACTTCTATATGTCTGTAAAGACATACTGGAGCTTTATCACAATGAAAGTGGATTCATAGTTTTGGAGACCAGAAGGGATCATTATGATCATCTACTTTAATGTCCTGCGTAACACAGGCAATAGAATTTCACCCAGTAATTCCAGCATTGAGCCCAATAACTTGTTGTCAACCTAAAACATATAGAAAGAGATTTGGTCTTAAAATACAGGCTCCAAGTGTTAGTGAATTTACCACTTTGCCTGTTGAGCTTTTCTAATGGTTAATTACCCTCACTTAAAAATTTACATTTTATTTCTAGTGAACCTTTGCACCATTGGATCTTGTACTTTCTTCTGCTTGAGTGAAGAACCCTATTGCATTTTCTCCCTGTGCAGGTAATTATAAAACCATGATTAAATTGCCTCTTCGTCACCCTCTCTTTGATAGGGCTAAATAGATTGAGTTCCTTTAGTATCTCATTGCAAGGCATGTTTTCCAGACCCCCTCAGTTACTCTTATAGCTCATCTCCACATCCTCTCCAGTTTTAAAAACGTGAACACCAGGACTGGTCACAGTCTACTAGTGGTGAATTCATCAATGCCATATACTGAGGTCATATCAGCTATTTCCTCCTGCTCAGTATTCCCATTTATGCCTGCAGGAATCATGTTAATCAGGATTCATGGTTCTTTTACCACAGTATCTTACTGGCTTTCAACGGTGATTCCCTAAGACCGTCTCAGAGTCACTCTTTCCACAATGCAGTCCCCCATTCATAAGTGTGGCCTACATTTTTAGGTGAAATCCTAGCCCCATTCAATGGGCAAAATTCCCATTCACTTCAATGAGGCCATGATGTTACTTTTTACTCCTTGATATTTGATCTTGCATTTGGCTGTATTAAAACACATATTGTTTGATTATGCCCAGTTTACCAAGCAATTCAGATCACTCTGTGTTAGCAACCTTCCTCCTCATTATTTACCACCCCACCAGTCAGCTGCAAACTTTATCAGCAATAATTTTATATTTTCTTCCAGATCACTGATGATCATAATGAATAGTGTATGACTGGGAACCAGCCCCTGCAGGCCCCCACTTGTTGACAATTCCTTATTATTAACATAAAAACATAAGAATGGCCCTAATGGGTCAGACCAAAGGTCCATCTAGCCCACTATCCTGTCTTCCGACAGTGGTCAATGCCAGGTACCCCAGAGGGAATGAACAGGTAATCATCAAGTGATCCATCCCCTGTTGCTATTCCCAGCTTCTAGCAAACAGAGGCTAGGGACACCATTCCTGCCCATTCTGGCTAATAGCCATTGATGGACCTATCCTCCATGAATTTATCTAGTTCTTTTTTGAACCCTGTTATGGTCTTAGCCTTTACAACATCCTCCTGCAAGGAGTTCCACAGGTTGACTGTGTGTTGTGTGAAGAAACACATCCTTTTATTTGTTTTAAACCTGCTGCTTATTAATTACATTTGGTGACCCCTAGTTCTTGTGTTATGAGAAGTAATAAACAACACTTCCTTATCTACTTTCTCTACACCAGTCATGATTTTATAGACCTTAATCATATCTCCCCTTAGCCATCTCTTATCCAAGCTGAAAAGTCCCAGTCTTATTAATCTCTTCTCACACGGAAGCTGTTCCAAACCCCTAATTGTTTTTGTTGCCCTTTTTTGAACCTTTTCCAATTCCAATATATCTTTTTTGAGATGGGGCGACCACATCTGCACACAGTATTCAAGATGTGGGCGTACCATGGATTTATATAGAGGCAACATGATATTTTCGGTCCTATTATCTATCCCTTTCTCAATTATTCCCAGCATTCTGTTCACTTTTTTGACTGCCGCTGCACATTGAGTGGATATTTTCAGAGAACTAGCCACAATGACTCCAAGATCACTTTTCTTGAGTGGTGGTAACAGCTAATTTAGACCCTATCATTTTATATGTATACTTGGGATTATGCTTTCCAACGTGCATTACTTTGCATATATCAACATTAATTTCATCTGCCATTTTGTTATCCAGTCACCCAGTTTTGAAAGATCCTTTTGTAGCTCTTCGCAATCTGCCTGGGTCTTAACTATCTTTAGTAATTGTGTATCATCTGCAAATTTTGCCACCTCACTATTTACCCTTTTTTCCAGATCATTTATGAATATATTGAATAGGACTGGGCCCAGAACAGACCCCTGGGGGACACCACTATTTACCTCTCTTCATTTTGAAAACTGACCATTTATACCTACCCTTTGTTTCCTATCTTTTAAGCAGTTACCAATCCATGAGAGCACCTTCCCTCTTATCCCGTGGCATTCTTATCCCTCTTACTTTGTGTGAGAGCTTTTAGTGAGGGATCTTGTCAAAGGCTTTCTGAAAATCTAAGTACACTATATTCACTGGTTCCCCCTTGGTCCACATGCTTGTTGACCTCCCTAAAAGAATTCTGGTAGTTTGGTGAGGCATGATTTCCCTTTATTAAAACCATCTTGACTCTTCCTCAACAAATTATGTTCATCTATATGTCTGACAATGTTGTTCTTTATATGAGTTTCAAACAGTTTTCCCAGTATTGAAGTCAGGCCTACAGGCCTGTAATTGCTGGGATCACCTCTGGAGCCCTTTTTAAAAATTGGCATCACATTAGCTATCCTCCAGTCATCTGGTACAGAAGCTGATTTAAATGATAGGTTACAGACTACGTTAGTAGTTCTGTAATTTCACATTTGAGTTCCTTCAGAACTCTTGGGTGAATACCATCTGGTCCTGGTGACTTGTTGCTGTTTAATTTATCAATTTGTTCCAAAACCTCCTCTAATGATACCTCAATCTGGGACAGTTCCTCAGATTTGTCACCTAAAAAGAATGGCTCAGGTTTGGGAATCTCTCTTACCAGGGCCGGCTCCAGGCACCAGCTTTCCAAGCAGGTGCTTGGGGCAGCATTCAGAATGGGGTGGCAGTCCGTGTCCCGTGACAGCAATTTGGCAGCAGCCCTGCCACTGTTGCGGCGGCGGCAATTCGGTGGCAACTGCTTGGGGCGGCAAAATTGGTAGCGCCACCCTGACCCTTACATCCTCAGCCGTGAAGATCGATGCAAAGAATTCATTTAGTTTCTCCGCAATGGCCTTATCATCCTTGAGTGTTCCTTTAGCATCTTGATCGTCCAGTGGCCCCACTGGTTGTTTAGCAGGCTTCCTACTTCTGATGTACTTCAAAAAAATTGCTATTACTTTTTGAGTCTTTGGATAACTGTTCCTCAAATTCTTTTTTGGCCTTCCTAATTGTATTTTTACACTTCATTTGCCAGTGTTTATGCTCCTTTCTATTTTCCTCACTAGGATTTAACTTCCACTTTTTAAAGGATGCCTTTTTGCCTCCCACTGCTTCTTTTACTTTGTTGTTTAGCTGTGGTGTCACTGTTTTGGTTCTCTTACTATGTTTTTAATTTGGGGTATACATTTAAGTTGAGCCTCTATTATGGTGTCTTTAAAAAGTTTCCATGCAGCTTGCAGAGGTTTCACTTTCGGCACTGTACCCTTTAATTTTTGTTTAACTAACCACCTCATTTTTGTGTAGTTCCCCTTTCTGAAATTAAATGCTACAGTGTTGGGCCGCTATGGTGTTTTTCCTGCCACAGGGATATTAAATTTAATTATATTATGGACACTATTATCAAGCAGTCCAATTATATTCAACTCTTGGACCAGATCTTGTGCTCCACTTAGGACTAAATCAAGAATTGCCGCTCCTCTGGTGGGTTCCAGGACCAGCTGCTCCAAGAAGCAGTCATTTAAGGTGTCAAGAAACTTTATCTCTGCATCCCATACTGAGGTGACATGTACCCAGTCAATATGGGGATAACTGAAATCCCCCATTATTATTATTATTGAGTTTTTTTATTTTAATAGCCTCTCTAATCTCCCTGAGCATTTCACAGTCACTATCACCATTCTAGTCAGGTGGTTGGTAATATATCCCTACCGCTATATTCTTGTTATTAGAGCATAGAATTTCTATCCATAGAGATTCTGTGGTACAGTTTGATTCATTTATGATTTTTACTTCATTTGATTCTATGCTTTCTTTCACATATAATGCCACTCCCCCACCAGTACAACCTATTCTGTCCTTCCAATATATTATTAAAGTATTGTGGTCAGTCAGTAGTTTAAATATTCAGGAGTAGAAAATATATTGCAAATGGTATGATAGATCAGTAATGTAGAAAAAATAGCATGCAATTGAGAAACCGTATTATGGCCCCGATCATCCGCCATGTTAGAGTTCCACTTGAGGTAAGAGGTAGAACAAAGGTGGTTTTGTACAGGCAGGGGATAAACTTTGTATGTGCATGAAGGTATTTCTTAATTTAAAATTCACGTAGGCTGCTCTTCTCCAGTCATCATTTTGATCATCCGCTGGTTTGGAATTCACATCTATTATAATTGATTATAGAGAATTTTACGTAAAACAATCTTTCCTCTCATGCAGGGAGAAAAACAAACTGCCTTTTCCACTGACACAGCACACTGTGGTTTCTCATTCACAAATGGTTTTCCTAATATGTAAAGGGTTACACTGCAAATATATGATCAAGTGAGTAATTTACCAAGCCTGTGGTTTATCTCTGTGATCTCTTTATCATCTGGAAAGTGCCACTGGTTATTCCTTAGGTGTTTCACAGGAACAGAGAAACGCATTAACATTTGACATGATAAAATTTGTCTAGGAAATATAACTTGGTTTTTCACTCGTGGTTAGGGTCAAAGAGCTGCGGTGGCGCATATCATTGGTTCTTTCAGGGGTGTTGCAAAGAAGGAAATAACTAGCAATGATATATTAATACTAAATTTGTGCTATTATACATCATCTTCAACAAAACCCTGACCCTGAAGTGTATAACTAACATTTATGTCTTTGATTGGTGGTGGTTGAATAACCCAATCATAGTAGTTAGCAACAGAAATGACTTATTACATCCTTATATGCTGCAACTGAGGTTATTTCCTACTTCCCCCCCACACTCACGCCTTGCCCAGTAGAGAACATATCAGTCACATTTCTACCGTAAGTACCAACAAGCCTTAAAAGAAAAATGTGGGGGACTCAACTATATCAATCAGTTAACATTAATAAATCATTAATAATAATTAATAATAAATGTTGCATTCCTCTAAGAACATGTCTAAAAGCCACTGGAGACCTAACTAGATAGCTAAAAATATGACAATCAGCTATAAGGCAGATAAAAAAATGAGTTGAAGTTCAGAGGAATACTAACTTTTGGATACCTTGATGAAGTTCTAAATCAGGGGTCTCAAACACACAGCCCACGGGGTTATTTTCTGCAGCTCACCCTGCTCCCTGTGGCTCCCCTGCCCCCCCCCAGCATTTACCTAGAGTGGCTCAAGCCTGGTCCGGCGCACACCGGGGGCAAGGCAGGCTCCCCACCTGCCTGCCCTGCCCCCGCGCCGCTCCAGGAAGCTGCTGGGACCTGGGGGGGTGGGGGCAGCATGGGTCTGTGTGTTGCCCTGGCTGCGCCTCCAGGTACTTCCCCCAAAATTCCCATTGGCTGCGGTTCCCTGTTCCCAGCCACTGGGAGCTGCGGGGAGCGGTGGCTGGAGGCGCAGCCAGAGCAACACACCAGACCCCTGTGCCCTCCTCCCCCAGGTTCCGGCTGCTCCCCGGAGTAGCGCGAGGACAGGGCAGGCAGGTGGGGAGCTGCCCCGGTGCGCGCCTGGCCAGAGCCTGCTCCCCGAATCCCTCCTGCACCCCAACCCCCTGCCCTGAGTCCCCTGCTGCACCCCACACCCCAATCCCCTGTCCTGAGCCGTCTGCCACACCCTGCACCCCTCCTGCACCCCCTGGGGGCAGGGAGGGAGCGGAGTTGGGGTGGGGATTTTGGGGAAGGAGTTGGAATGGAGGCAGGGAAGGGGTGGGAAGAGGTGGGACAGGGCGGGGCTTCATGGAAGGGGATGGGGCTGGAGCAGCATGCGGGGTCAGTGATGCTGCCCTCGGGCCAATGTATTAGTCTTCATGTGGCCCGCGTGGTAATTTTGAGTTTGAGACCCCTGTTCTAAATGAATCTCCAGATCTATTGGTATTCACCCATCACCAGTATATTTTACGGTGTTTGTGTAATTCAGTTTGTGTGATCTAGAATCTAGCAAAAGTGGTACACTAAGTAAGCTGGTTCCCAGATTAGTCCCAAGAAATGAGTTAGCATTCTTGGAATTTGCAGTTCCTACAGTACACACCTTTAGATCCAAAGCTGTTATGGAAATTCCCATTTAAATTTTTTAATAAGTCTCTGCCAGTTACAGCTGGCAGCTAGATTTTGGAACAATACAATGGGACTGTTAGTCCACTGATTCTACTGTTCCTGCAGTAGAAGCTATCAGTTAGAAAGCAATAGACACCAGATGAAGAGCCAATGGAGTCTACTGGAATTTCCACTAATGCCCTACAACCAGTTTATGGGTATAATCCAACCCCCTTGAAGTCAATGGAAAGACCCCCATTGACATCAGTGAAGTTAAATAAGGCCCTAAGTAACATATGTCTTAGATGCCTGATCCTGCTGTCATTGAAATCAATGACATAACTCCCTTGGTCTTTACTAGGAATGGATTAGGATCTTGGGCCCAAGACTACAAAAGAACTAACTCCCACTTTAGGTGCATAAATCCCAAATTTAAGAGCTACTGAGAACCTCAAACTTCTGCTAAGCTGCAGACATAGATAGTCATAGATACTAAGGTCAGAAGGGACCATTCTGATCATCTAGTCTGACCTCCTGCACAACGCAGGCCACAGAATCTCACCCACCCGCTCATGCGAAAAACCTCACCTATATCTGAGCAATTGAAGTCCTCAAATCGTAGTTTAAAGACTTCAAGGAGCAGAGAATCCTCCATCAAGTGACCTGTTCCCCATGCTACAGAGGAAGGTGAAAAACCTCCAGGGCCTCTTCCAATCTGCCCTGGAGTAAAATTCCTTCCCGACCCCAAATATGGCAATCATCTAAACCCTGAGCATAGGGGCAAGATTCACCATCCAGATACTACAGAAAATTCTTTCCTGGGTAACTCAGATCCCACCCATCCTTGGAGGTGCCTAAATTTCCACTATTAGGTGTGCCCAAGGCACCTAAGTTTCCACCTCTGGGCATGTGTACTGCTACCACAATCCTAACAGACAATGCCTATCTCATGCCCAAGGCCCATTGGGATCCTCAAACCAGGTGTTGCCCCATGAATCTGACCAGCTGATTCAGGAGGGGTGGAGAAGCCAGGAGGGGTGGAGAAACAGAGAGGGGCGGAGCGTAACTCAGGGGCAAAGGCGGAGCGGAGGTGAGCTAGGGACGGGGATGGGGAGCTGCCAGTGGGGGCTCTGCACCCACCAAATTTTCTCCGTGGGCTCCAGCCCCGGAGCACCCACAGAGTCGGCGCCTAAGGCGCCACTTTTGGCTGTTTGTTAAATTTAGAAGCCCTTTTAGAACCGGTTGTCCCACGAGGGACAACCGGTTCTAAAAAGACTTCTAAATTTAACAACCGGTTCCAGCGAACTGGTGCAAACTGGCTTCAGCTCACCACTGCCTATACCGGAAAGCTACTGACCGCTATACTTACCTACATGCCTCCAGCGTCCATCCAGGACACATCACACAATCCATTGTCTATAGCCAAGCCCTAAGATACAACCGCATTTGCTCCAGTCCCTCACACAGAGACAAACACCTACAAGATCTTTATCAAGCATTCTTAAAATTACAATACCCACCTGGGGAAGTGAGGAAACAGATTGACAGAGTGAGACGGGTACCCAGAAATCACCTACTACAGGACAGGCCCAAAAAGGAAAATAACAGAACACCTCTGGCCATCACGTACAGCCCCAAGCTAAAACCTCTCCAGCACATTATCAATGATCTACAGCCTATCCTGGAAAACGATCCCTCACTCTCCCAGACCTTGGAAGGCAGTCCAGTCCTAGCTTACAGACAGCCCCCCAACCTGAAGCAAATACTCACCAGCAACTACACACCACACCACAGAAACACTAACCGAGGAACCAATCCCTGTAGCAAACCTCATTGCCTACTCCGTCCTCATATCTACTCTAGTGACACCATCAGAGGAGCCAACCACACCAGCCACATGATCAGAGGTTCATTCACTTGCACGTCTACTAATGTGATATATGCCATCCTGTGCCAGCAATGCCCCTCTGCCATGTACATTGGCCAAACTGGACAGTCCCTATGTAAAAGAATAAATGGACACAAATCGGCCATCAGGAATGGTATCACTCAAAAGCCAGTGGGAGAACACTTCAATCTTCCTGGACATTCTTTAACAGATTTGAAACTAGCTATACTTGAACAAAAAAACTTCAAAAACAGACTTCAAAGAGAAACAGCAGAACTAAAATTCATTTGCAAATTTAACACCATTAATTTGGGCTTGAATAGGGACTGGGAGTGGCTGGCTCATTACAAAAGCAGCTTTGCCTCTCCTGGAATTGACACCTCCGCATCTATTATTGGGAGTGGACTACATCCATCCTGATCAAATTGGCCCTGTCAGCACTGGTTCTCCACTTTTGAGGTAACTCCCTTCTCTTCATGTGTCAGTATATTTATGTCTGCATCTGTAATTTTCACTCCATGCATCTGAAGAAGTGAGGTTTTTACCCACGAAAGCTTATGCTCAAATAAATCTGTTAGTCTTTAAGGTGTTGTTTTTACTAAAATAAAAACAGCTATCATTTTCCATAGTGAAAGATGCCTCTTTTCACTGTCTCATAATTCATTGACTGTTTTAGTTCTCATATGAGTCTATTCTCCACTTGATGTACCACACATAATTCCTAGTTAGCATTGCACAAGCTTTTCATGGCAGAACTGTTGCACTTAGTTTACAGATTTATTACAGAAGCAAAATTCTCTACATTTCAGCAAACCCTGGGAAGTCCAAGGGTGGATGTAAAATCCACTGTATTTAATTTGGTTAGACCCAGTGAATATCTGGATCCCTGCTCACATTAGTACTCACCACTGCCCCACTCTCCTCATCCATGTGGGCACTAATGATACAGCCACGTATGACTCGAAATAGATCAGCAGTGACTACAGGAATCTGGGAGCAAGGGGAAGGAGTTAAGAGCACATGTAGTGTTGTCATCCATCCTCCTGGATGAGGGTAAGGGCTTAGGCAGGGACAAGCACATCCTGGAGATTAATGCACGGCTGCACAGAGGGCTTTGGCTTCCTTGATCATGGGATGTTGTTCTAAGCAGGAGGTCTGCTGAAAAGAGGTGGGGTCCATCTGACCAAAAAGAAGAGCATCTTTGCATACTGACTCCCCGATTTAATGAGGAGGACTTTAAACTCGGTTCAAAGGGGGCAAGTGACAAAAGCCCATAGGCAAGTATAAAAAAGACAACCTTAACAGAGGACTAGATGTTGTGAGTGGCATGGGAAATTACAATAGGGTCATAGGAGCAACAAGAGGGAAATCAATGGAGGAATTTGCTCAACATCTTAGGTGTCCATGCAAAAATGCAAGGAGTAGGGGGAATAAACAGGAAGAACTGGAAGTATTAGCACATAACCTAAATAATGATTTAAATGCCATCAGCAGAGACTTGATGGGATAAATCTCGTGACTGGAATATTGGTATAGAGGGGTATAAGCTTGTTCAGGAAAGGCAGGCACATAAAAGAAGGGAGGAGGTGTTGCATTATACATCAGAAAGAAGGTGAGAGGTGTGAATATAAAAGGAGAAAAAAAAGGGAGATGTCATTGTAGGGGTCTACCATAAAGCACCAATTCAGGAAGAGGAGGTGGATGAGGCATTTCTAGAGCAAATAATAGAAATATCCAAAACACAAGACCCCATAGTAATGAGGGACTTTCACTACTCAGACATTTGTAGGAAAAATAAAATGGCAAAACGCAAAATTTCCAATAAGTTCTTGGACTATATTGGACAACTTTTTGCTTCAGGAAGTGGAGGAAGTAAGCAGTGGAAAGCCATTGTAGTCTTGATTCTGACCAACAGGGAGGAACTGGTTGGAAATCTCAAGGTGGAAAACAATTTGAGTGAAAGTGATCATGAGGTGATAGATATGATTCTAAGGAAAGAGAGAGAAGCAGAATAAGGACAATGGATTTCAAAAACCGGACTTTAACAAACTCAGAGAATTGGTAGATTAGGTCCCATGGGAAGAAAATCTAAGGGATAAAGGAGAGTTCAGGAGAGCTGGAAGTTTCTCAAGGAGACAATATTAAAGGCACAACTGAAAACTATCCCAATGTGAAGGAGAGATAGGAAGAATAGTAAGAGGCCAATATGATTCCATCAGCAGCTCTTTAATGACTTGCAAATCAAAAAGGACTGCTACAAAAAGTGGACACATGGACAAATTGCTGAGGAGTACAAACAAAAGCACAGGCATGCAGGGCCAAAACCAGAAAGGCTAAGGCCCAGAATGAGTTACACCTAGCAAGGGACATAAAAAGAAATAAGAAGAGGTTTTTAAAATACATTAGGAACATGAGAAAGACAAAGGAAAGTGCAGCTCCTCTTCTTAGTGGCAAAAGAGAGCTAATAAATGAGGACATCAAGAAAGCCGAGATGTTTAATGCCTATTTTGCTTCAGTCTTCACTGGTGATCAAATAGTCATCACAATTAATGATTAGCAGCAAGAAGGAAAGAATGTAAGACAAAATAGGGAAAGAAAGGGTTAAAGAATATTCAGATAAATTAGATGTCTTCCAGTTAGCAGGATCTGATCAAATTCATCAGAGGGTACTTAAGGAACTAGCTGAAGCAATCTCAGAACCATGAGCAATTGTCTTCAAGAACTCATGGAGGATGGGTGAGGTCCCAAACGACTGGAATAGGGGAAACATAGTATCTGTCTTTAAAAGGGGGAACAAAGAGGACTCAGGTAATTATAGACCAGTCAGCCTAACTTGGATACCAGAAAAGATACTAAAACAAATGATTAAATAATCAGTTTGTAAGCACCTGGAGAATAATAGGGTTAAAAGGCAGCCAGCATAGATTTGTCAAGAACAAATCATGCCACACCAACCTAATTTGCTTCTTTGACAGGGTTACAGGCCTAATGGTGGGGGGGAAGCAATGTATATGATATATCTTGATTTTAATAAGGCTTTTGACACAGTCCCACATTATCATAAGCAAACTAGAGCAATGTGGTCCAGATGGAATTACTATAAGGTGGGTGCACAGCTAGTTGAAAGACCATATTCAAAGAGTAGTTATCAACAGTTTGCTGTCAAACTGTGATAATGTATCTGATGAGGTCCCACAGGGTTCAGTCCTGGTTCTGGTACTATGCAATATTTTCATTAAGAACTTGCAGTGGAGAGTATGCTTATAAAATGTGTAGATGATATCACGTTGAGAGAGGTCGCAAGCACGTGGAGGACAGGATTAGAATTGAAAATGACCTTGTTACATTTGGGAATTGGTCTGAAATCAACAAGGTGAAAGTCAGTAAAGATACTAGGAAGGAAGGAAAAATCAGATGCACAGTTACAAAATAGGGAAAGGATCTGGGGGTTATCGTAGATCACAAATTGAATATTAGTGAACAATGTGATGCAGTTGTGAAAAAGGCTAATATTCTGTGGTGTATTAAAAGGAGTATCATATATAAGACCTGAGAGTTAATTGTCCTGTTCTACTTGACCCTGGTGTGGCCTCAGCTGGAGTTCTGTGTCCAGTTCTGGGCACCCAACTTTAGGAAAGATGCGGACAAATTGGAAGTGGTCCAGAAGAGAGCAACAAAAATGATAAAAGGTTTAGAAAACCTGACCTCTGCGGAAAGGTTCAAAAAACTGGACATTTAGTCTTGAGAAAAGGGAAGAACCTGATAACAGGCTTTAAATATATTATCATATTTAAAGAGAGAAAGGTGATAAAGTGTTCTCCATGTCCACTGAAGGCAGGACAAGAGGTAATGGGCTTAATCTGCAGCAAGGGAGGTTTAAGTTAGATATTAGGAAAAACTTTTTAACTGTAAGGATATTTGAGCACTGGAATAGGCTTTCAAGGGAGGTTGCAGAATCCCCATCATTAGGGTTTTTAAAGACAGGTTAAACAAACATCTGTCAGGGATGGTCTGGATTTACTTGGTCCTGTTTCAGTGCAGGAGGCCTGACTTGAAGACTTCTTAAGTTCCAGTCCAGCTCTACATTTCTATGATTTTATACATTGAATTAAAAAGTTCCATAGCTTGGCCTTTTCAACAGCATGTTTTCACTGTTCATTAATGCCTCTCAGAGTCACTCTAATACTGCTAACTATGACAAGATTTTTTTGATGTTCTTGGGGTTGAAATAATGGTTTTCATAGAATTCCCCTGTAATTTAACATTACTGTCAACTCACTGTAAAATGTCACCAAGTTTTTTACTACCATGACAGTCTCCAACATTCAATCTATATTATAATATTTATTATCTTTCTTTCCCTGCCAGTAATGCTTCTCATGGACCTACTGCAGCTCTCCAAGTTTCCAACTCTCTCTATAATCTTAGAAGGAAACATAGGAAAGAGTACGCCAGGCATTAACTTCAAAGATAAAAACTTAATGAAAGTAAATAAGATCCTCACCAGTTATTTGTCTGTGGCTTATGCTCCTCTATCATTTACACCTATTGTTGCTCTTCATTAGCAGGTGCTACCACAGCAGCCTTACATTAAAAAGTAGCTGGGCTGAAACTGGGGAGATGCACCAGAAAAAAGGACTCCTACCTGAGGCCAGGCAGTGACTGCAGAGCCATTCCACAGCTACAGTAGCACCCACTCTCTGAATAGATACGGCGCTACACATATCCTGTCTCATACTACCCATCATGAAATAGGGGACATGGGATAGGATATGTGCTGTACCTTGTCGTGCCCTGCCCATCCCTGGATGCTGGCCATAATGGAGCTGAGCTCTATGCTGCACAATTGTGGGGGTGCGATCCATGTACCCCACGCCCTGCACCATGGAACTGCACAGGTTCTGTTAGCAGGAGACCCCACAGGGCCATTTGAGCTGGATTTGCCCTCTAGTTTAGTTAATTCAAACCTAAAACAAGAAATAAATTATAAGTCTTAGAAGGAAAGTGAGTAACTTTCAAACACATGGGAAATAAGGGAGATGCTGATAAACAGAAGGTGGCCTGGTTTCAGAGTAGCAGCCGTGTTAGTCTGTATTCGCAAAAAGAAAAGCAGTACTTGTGGCACCTTAGAGACTAACAAATTTATTAGAGCATAAGCTTTCGTGAGCTACAGCTCACTTCATCGGATGCATTTGGTGGAAAAAACAGAGGAGAGATTTATATACCCACACACAGAGAACATGAAACAATGGGTTTATCATACACACTGTAAGGAGAGTGATCGCTTAAGATAAGCCATCACCAGCAGCAGGGGGGGGAAAGGAGGAAAACCTTTCATGGTGACAAGCAAGGTAGGCTAATTCCAGCAGTTAACAAGAATATCAGAGGAACAGTGGGGGGTGGGGTGGGGGGGAGAAATACCATGGGAAAATAGTTTTACTTTGTGTAATGACTCATCCATTCCCAGTCTCTATTCAAGCCTAAGTTAATTGTATCCAGTTTGCAAATTAATTCCAATTCAGCAATCTCTCGTTGGAGTCTGTTTTTGAAGCTTTTTTCTTGAAGGATAGCCACTCTTAGGTCTGTGACCGAGTGACCAGAGAGATTGAAGTGTTCTCCAACTGGTTTTTGAATGTTATAATTCTTGACATCTGATTTGTGTCCATTCATTCTTTTACATAGAGACTGTCCAGTTTGGCCAATGTACATGGCAGAGGGGCATTGCTGGCACATGATGGCATATATCGCATTGGTAGATGCGCAGGTGAACGAGCCTCTGATAGTGTGGCTGATGTGATTAGGCCCTATGATGGTATCCCCTGAATAGATATGTGGACAGAGTTGGCAACGGGCTTTGTTGCAAGGATAGGTTCCTGGGTTAGTGGTTCTGTTGTGTGGTGTGTGGTTGCTGGTGAGTATTTGCTTCAGATTGGGGGGCTGTCTGTAAGCAAGGACTGGCCTGTCTCCCAAGATCTGTGAGAGTGATGGGTCATCCTTCAGGATAGGTTGTAGATCCCTGATGATGCTTTGGAGAGGTTTTAGTTGGGGGCTGAAGGTGATGGCTAGCGGCGTTCTGTTGTTTTCTTTGTTGGGCCTGTCCTGTAGTAGGTGACTTCTGGGTACTCTTCTGGCTCTGTCAATCTGTTTCTTCACTTCAGCAGGTGGGTATTGTAGTTGTAGGAATGCATGATAGAGATCTTGTAGGTGTTTGTCTCTGTCTGAGGGGTTGGAGCAAATGCGGTTATATCGTAGCGCTTGGCTATAGACAATGGATCGAGTGGTATGATCTGGATGAAAGCTAGAGGTATGTAGGTAGGAATAGCGGTCAGTAGGTTTCCGATACAGGGTGGTGTTTATGTGACCATCGCTTATTAGCACCGTAGTGTCCAGGAAGTGGATCTCTTGTGTGGACTGGTCCAGGCTGAGGTTGATGGTGGGATGGAAATTGTTGAAATCATGGTGGAATTACTCAAGAGCTTCTTTTCCATGGGTCCAGATGATGAAGATGTCATCAATGTAGCGCAAGTAGAGTAGGGGCATTAGGGGACGAGAGCTGAGGAAGCGTTGTTCTAAGTCAGCCATAAAAATGTTGGCATACTGTGGGGCCATGTGGGTACCCATCGCAGTGCCGCTGATTTGAAGGTATACATTGTCACCAAATGTGAAATAGTTATGGGTCAGGACAAAGTCACAAAGTTCAGCTAGGTGGCCTGAGAGCTCTGAGACAATAAGGGGGGCTTTTTTGTTTGTTGTTTTGAATGGTCACCCTGTGATGCCTGTAGGAGGCAGGACTGGGGAGGCCTCTTGCTGGACTTTAGGACAAGGCATAGTAGTTTCCAGTTTGTTCACATATTCTCTTCTGTGATGATGTGCCAGTTGTTACATTCTCCAGAGGTTAATGTGCAGCTGTAACAAATGAAAAACAGTGACCAAATAGCCGACCAAAACCCAGGATAATCAGTATCCAAAACTTCATTCCTGGTCACCAGGCAAATCATAGATTCTCAGGGTTGGAAGGGACCTCAGGAGCTCATCTAGTCCAACCCCCTGCTCAAAGAAGAACTAATCCCCAATTTTTGCCCCAGATCCCTAAATGGCCCTCTTGAGGATTGAACTCACAACCCTGGATTTAGCAGGCCAATGCTCAAACCACTGAGCTATCCCTCCCTCCTCTCTGCAGGGGAAGGGGATGATTTTTCCCTGTAACATAGTCTCAGGAAAATTATCATTATTGTTATATATTATTTGCATTATGGTAATGCCTAGAGTCCCCAGCTGAGATAAGGGCCCCATAGTGCTACACACTGTATTAAACGCATAGTAAGGGGCAATCTATGCACTGAAGAATTTATACTCTAAATAGACAAAACAGACAAAGAGTGGGGGGAAAGTCAGAAATGCTTCATGCTGACACATTTACTTCAGAGGACTTTCTCTTAGTATTATTATTGTTGTTGTTATTTTATGTGACTAGTGCCAGAAGTGTATGCAGTGCTGTCATTTTGCACCAGTGCAGTATTTCTCAACTGGTCAGTCATGAGTCCCAGGGAGGTCACGAGGAACTGAAAATTTTATTACAACTTGAAGCAAAGAAAATCTCTTTCCCCATGACTGCACACCTTTACCTTTCAAAATCAAGTATTCTCTGAGAACATCTCCAAACATGCACTCACACACACACAACTATATACACTTCTTGTTATCACTGATACATTTTTTACTCTTACTTTTATAATAAAGGTAAGTTACAAAAAATTTTGACTTCGAATAAGGGGTTGCCAATCCAAAAAGATTAAGAAACACTTGCTATGCAAATAAGACCATAGAATATATATATATGCTAACAATGCTACAACACTTGTATATTGACTTCCATCTGAGGATTTCTGCACACATTGAAAACAGGAATTAATTTCTCCTAATGGTAGATACTTAAGCATTATTATTCCCATTTTACAAATGAGAAAAGTGAGGTAGAGAAAGAGTCTGTGATGGATCCAGGCATTAATGTCTAGTCCTGGTCCTTCACTATACATCTGTTCTTCCTCCCTTGCAACTGAAGTTTCAATTCTCAGACAGCTTATGGCAGTTATATAAGAAAGTTTGAAAGGCATCACTGGACTCTTCCACCTCAGTGTTACATTAACAGGAATTACTTGTGAGACAAAGACTAACACTTTCTCCACTAACACAGGAAGCAAAAGAAAACTGGCACCGGTCTGAGTCTTGTTTTCCAAGAGTGACATCTAGAGTTTTAGCTGAAATATAAAATGGCTTTTTTTTACTCGTATGATGCAAAAATATAGTGAATTCTTGGCCACATGTAATATTTTGTAATGTCCTTTAATTGCTATATGTTTTAAAGAAAATTTTATACAAAATACAATATTGTTAAGTGACTTGTATATGGCTTGTTTTTCGCTGCAATACTCCACTATTAAATAATGATTTCTTTTTTGCAGTTCTGTAATGATATCTTTTTGTTTTACAAATGTTGATTGATTAATGAATGAAGCCTTGCGCCATGCCTGGTGATATTATTTCACTCATTTTGTGCGGTGGGGGGGAGGGCACTGAAGGGGGGAGGGGGAGGACCCCAGAGCTGGGGCGTCAGGGGCTACGGGGCATGGGCAGGGGGAAGAGCCCAGGGCTGGGGCAATAGGGGAGAAGGGGGGAGAGCCCAGGGCTGGGGTGTGGGGCAGCCCAAAATTTTTTTGCTTGGGGCAGCAAAAAACCTAGAGCCAGCCCTGTTTCTAGGGTATATTAGTGAAAGGTATGCAGGAGCACGCTCAATGTGCATAGGAAGAGGAGATCCTTCCAAAAGAGGAAAGATGGAAATCCATTATAAAAAATAGTATACATCATTTGGAGGAAACATTTGGCTTCAGAGCCCTGAATGCTTTGTCCAAAGTTTTCTTTGAAATTATTTTGTACTTAAACATAATTATCTGCTAAAGACACTGATCTTTCTGATAGCACAACCACCTGTGACACCTAAACACAATGGATGAAATCCAACCTGACCCCATTGAAGTCAATAGCAAAACTCCCATTGACTTCAGTGGGACTAGGATTTAATCCAAAATATTTGGATAAACTGCATTATGTGTCTCAAATCATAAATAGAAAATACATGTTTTTGGGCCAGGTGTTTTTTGCTTAATATATTGCTGTGGCTGCTGTAAATATGCTCTGGTTTGCCAGGTATCTGCAAAAGTTACAATTACAATGTAATGACAGGTTTCAGAGTAGCAGCCGTGTTAGTCTGTATTCGCAAAAAGAAAAGGAGCACTTGTGGATGCATCTGATGAAGTGAGCTGTAGCTCACGACAGCTTATGCTCAAATAAATTTGTTAGTCTCTAAGGTGCCACAAGTCCTCCTTTTCTTTTTGCAATTACAATGTACAATGCCATTACAAGGTTGCCCCCTTGTGGAATAAGAAGGTATGTGTAAATCTAACATTTGGTATATTTACTACCCTCACTGAGCAAGAACTTTTGAGTTTGTGGTGCCAAAACATTGTAAACTGATGTCACTTTTGGTAGGTGATATACTCTCTGTTGATTTGATAAGGAGTGATTTTCAAGTATTTCTAATCAATGCTAAACTGAAGTGCTTCCAGCTGAATCAGACAGCTCATTTTATCGGGTTTTTAACAGATATTACGTGACTATTTAAACTCTCATAAACTTTCCACACAAAGATGGACTACAAGCCATCAGGAACAGTATCCCCGATACTGTCACGGCTAACCTGGTGGCTGAACTTTGTGACTTTGTCCTGACCCATAACTATTTCACATTTGGTGACAATGTATACCTTCAAATCAGCGGCACTGCGATGGGTACCCGCATGGCCCCACAGTATGCCAACATTTTTATGGCTGACTTAGAACAACGCTTCCTCAGCTCTCGTCCCCTAATGCCCCTACTCTACTTGCGCTACATTGATGACATCTTCATCTTCTGGACCCATGGAAAAGAAGCTCTTGAGGAATTCCACCATGATTTCAACAATTTCCATCCCACCATCAACCTCAGCCTGGACCAGTCCACACAAGAGATCCACTTCCTGGACACTACGGTGCTAATAAGCGATGGTCACATAAACACCACCCTATATCGGAAACCTACTGACCGCTATTCCTACCTACATACCTCTAGCTTTCATCCAGATCATACCACTCGATCCATTGTCTATAGCCAAGCGCTACGATATAACCGCATTTGCTCCAACCCCTCAGACAGAGACAAACACCTACAAGATCTCTATCATGCATTCCTACAACTACAATACCCACCTGCTGAAGTGAAGAAACAGATTGACAGAGCCAGAAGAGTACCCAGAAGTCACCTACTACAGGACAGGCCCAACAAAGAAAATAACAGAACGCCACTAGCCATCACCTTCAGCCCCCAACTAAAACCTCTCCAACGCATCATCAGGGATCTACAACCTATCCTGAAGGACGACCCATCACTCTCACAAATCTTGGGAGACAGGCCAGTCCTTGCTTACAGACAGCCCCCCAATCTGAAGCAAATACTCACCAGCAACCACACACCACACAACAGAACCACTAACCCAGGAACCTATCCTTGCAACAAAGCCCGTTGCCAACTCTGTCCACATATCTATTCAGGGGATACCATCATAGGGCCTAATCACATCAGCCACACTATCAGAGGCTCGTTCACCTGCGCATCTACCAATGTGATATATGCCATCATGTGCCAGCAATGCCCCTCTGCCATGTACATTGGCCAAACTGGACAGTCTCTATGTAAAAGAATGAATGGACACAAATCAGATGTCAAGAATTATAACATTCAAAAACCAGTTGGAGAACACTTCAATCTCTCTGGTCACTCGATCACAGACCTAAGAGTGGCTATCCTTCAAGAAAAAAGCTTCAAAAACAGACTCCAATGAGAGACTGCTGAATTGGAATTAATTTGCAAACTGGATACAATTAACTTAGGCTTGAATAGAGACTGGGAATGGATGAGTCATTACACAAAGTAAAACTATTTCCCCATGGTATTTCTCTCCCCCACCCCACCCCACCCCCCACTGTTCCTCTGATATTCTTGTTAACTGCTGGAATTAGCCTACCTTGCTTGTCACCATGAAAGGTTTTCCTCCTTTCCCCCCCCCTGCTGCTGGTGATGGCTTATCTTAAGTGATCACTCTCCTTACAGTGTGTATGATAAACCCATTGTTTCATGTTCTCTGTGTGTGGGTATATAAATCTCTCCTCTGTTTTTTCCACCAAATGCATCCGATGAAGTGAGCTGTAGCTCACGAAAGCTTATGCTCTAATAAATTTGTTAGTCTCTAAGGTGCCACAAGTACTCCTTTTCTTTTTGCGAATACAGACTAACACAGCTGCTACTCTGAAACCTCTCATAAACTAGTAACTTCAGTCTTCTCCTCTTCACAATCTAGCATCTAGCTCCTCCTTTTTTTCTCCTTTTAACCTAGCTAATGCATCCTATCATTGGGTACTTAAAATCATTAGATTTCTCTAGCAATGTAAGGAAAGAATGAAGTGAAAAGGTTGATATGGATTGAAAAGTAAAGACTGAGCATTGGGAAGTTTTCAATCATCCATTGACCAATCACATAAGAGATACCAAAGATTTTTTTTCCAAAGCTGTTATTTTCTCATGTGAACTCGTCTGATTTCCTGTCTTTGAAGATACAGAGCAGTTGAAAAAAAAGTTTAATTTGCCTGCAAATTGTCCATGGTTGTGAAACTGTTGCCATTTTTCCTCTACTTAGACCTCTCCAGATTCTCTTATTTTCACCAAACCTATGGAATATGTATGTAATGTATTATTCTGGATGATCTGGGGGATTGATAAGTGCAAGTATAGTAAGTATACCTGTCACTATACGTAGCTACAAGACTAACACAGCTTTGCTGTTTGTCCTGACACGTCTAGTTCAGTTCTTTAAACACTGTGTACCAAATTCCCTGATGGTGCAAATTAACATAGTTCCACTGAAGTCAAGAGAGCTGCATCAGTTTATTCCAGCAAAGAATCTGAGCCCATATCGCTGCCCTCAGTATAGCTGAGCACTGAAATACATTCTGTGACTGAAATTCATTCTGTTATTTCTGTCAAAACACACTATTCAATCAATGCTTTTTGTTCAAGAGGAGCAGTCCTTGTAATTTAACAGGAAAAAAATCAGTTCAGTGTGTGGTAAATACTACTGCTGAAAGTTAATTGTCAGAATGCAAAGCTGACAAGCTGATGTTATGACAGTTCATTGCCTGTATTGAAAGGCTCCTTTCTTCATCTCATCATTCTTCATGTTATACATAAATATAAAGGGATAGTTTTCTGTTCTCCTATGTGAGTGACAGAATCTGCGATCAAGCAACATAATTAACCCATGGATTGAAAATAATAGCTTGTCATCAGTAAATGCGGCTATGATTTCTGACAGGTTTCCAGAAATCTATCAAAATGTTGGTATCCATTTTTAAAATGAAGTAATTGATGCTAAAGAAAATTAGAGTGCATAGCAAATTGCCACTGCATATTGGTTGTCTTCACATTTCACGGTACATAGATATTTTGTTGGTACTGTGTATAGGATGAGCAAAATCCTGCTTTTACAATATATAGCAGTGCTGTTTGAGGAGGCAGAGTACAGTCAGCCATGCAGTGGGTCCCTGAGCCATCCTTACTGTGAAAGACAAAGAAGGTTTGTGTGGGGAGGCAGTATGGACCATATCTGAATGGTCTTCAGTAAAGGGTGAATTGGAACCCTGTGATCCAGCTTCAGTAAGGAGTAGCATGCAAGGGCGCCAGGACCTTTGTAGAAGTGGGGGGTTGCGGGGGGGGCAAGGAGTTAAAATGCTGCTTAAATATCCCAGAGAGTACAACTGTAATACACATAACCAGAATACAAAATATAGCCACATTATAATACTTAAGGTATGAACAAAAAATATAAGACAACTTTGTTCTAAACATTACTGGAGTGGGTGCGGGCAGGGAAGTGATTTCCAGCCTGTTCCCACCCCGAACTCGCAGGCTCTGCAGCAGCCTTCTGGGCAGGGGTTTAGCACCAGCTTTGCCCCATCTCACCCCACCCCACCACCAAGCTTGGCCCCAGTACTGTCCCTGGGCTTTGTTACCAAGGCAGCAGCCATGTGTGGTGCCACTCCTCCTGCAGGGGACACCCTCCCCTGCAGAGCCTCCTCCGCCACTCTCCACAGCCACTGAAGCCCCTGCAGTCAGGTTCCCTGGGGCTCCAGTGCACAATGCCCTAAGGCTTAACCCCTTCCTGCCTGCACTGCAGCTCGGGGACAGGAGGTAGCTGGGTTATGTCAGTGGCCAGCAGCAACCTGGAGACATTGGCTGCCTTTCAGCACCGTGGGAGCAGGAAGGGATGGGAGCTGCTTCCAGCCACAGGGGTGGGAAGGGAAGGGATGAGCTCTGCAAAGATATGGGCCAAGTCATCCCTTCCCCCTCTCCCCTTATGGCTGGAAGTAGCTCCCGTCCCTACTCCACCCGCACAGTGCCGACATTGTGGTGTTATCCCTGGCTGAAATGGGGGGGAGAGGATGTGACCCCCCCATACCTCCCCAAACCCAGCACCTCTGATGTTTTTCCCACAGTGCATATGTTTCTTTAGTTAAAAGGGGGGGCGTGACCATCTGACCCCCTCCCCCCCCCAGTTCCAGCACGGGTGGTAACATGTAGCTGTGCTCTCCCGGAGCAGGGTAAAAGGTAGATTGTGACTCTCAGAATCACAGTCACAGCTTCCTCCTCTGTGTAGGCTCCAGGGTGCTGACCAGGGCATTGGAGGTTGGGAGTAAAGCCAAATCTCCACCTGCTCCTCACCTGCCTGCCCACTGGCAACCTACCTGCATTGGAAGAGTAATAGCAACCAGCCAGCAACTACTCTGGGCCCTGCATAGGCCCCAGGAATGTCGGTAGCCAGTGAAGGAGGCAAGTAGCTCCTTACACATGCTCCCCTGTGCAGGAACCCAAGCGAGTTCATAATTGATTGAGCCCTAAAGGAATCCCATACTCTCCCTCAGTAACAGTCTGCTGACTGCAGCATATGCACAAAGCAGTCATGCCTCTGCCCCCAAACTGCCTACCTATTGCTCTAAGACAGTGGTCCCCAAACTTGTTATCTCACGCCCCCTCTTACTCCCGTCTACCCCTCCTCCCCCCTCCGGAGTTGAAACCAGGAGCGGGCCGCAGCTCTGGGAAGGGGGGACGTAGACAGGGATAAGGGGGCCACGGCTGGGGCTACAGCTGGGGGCAAGGGCGGAGCCAGGAGTGGAGCCAAGGCCAGGGGCTGAGGCCGGCAGCCGGGACCCCAGGCACAGAGCCGGGAACAGAGCCCTGGGCACAGGACCAGCAGACGGGGCCGGGACTAGGAGCGGAACTGGGTGGCGTTCCCTCCTCGCCCCCCCACCACCACCACCGTGGGCTTGGCCCAGACCTCAGCTGCGCCCCATCTCTGCATGTTCCTCTGTGGCCCCTGCAGGGCGCGCCCCACAGTTTGGGAACCTATGCCCTAAGAGAAAAAAACACACCCTTGGGTTATGGAGTGTGACTGCACAAGGCAAGTTGTGGCCCTATGTTTTGTCGGTTCAGTAAAAGTGATATGTGAACATTAGTTACTGTGCAGCTTGGTAAAATTCTGTAAAATTATTCCACCATATATTTGCAAATACAAACATATATACTTTATACTATGGATTAAAATAATTTTGAATTCCTGATTAGTCTCCACTGGGAATTTTTTAAAATATGTATAGTCAATTCTATATCAGACTAGAGCTCTTTCTTAATTATACAGTATATGAAAGTTTCATTGTAAATCCTTAGCCTCATTTTAATAATACTTACACTTAGGCTAAATTTACCTTGCAAACCCAATCTCCCAGATCAGTAATTGTATTAATTTATTTATCATCTCAGCATTCCACTCTGTGATATGCTTTCTGCATTGCATCATTTCAGTGATAGTTAACAGTATCTCAAAGAACACGCATAAGGAATAGGCAGATATTTTGTCATTAACAATGGTATATGTTTATTAGACATCACGAAGTACCTTAAATTAACAGTAATGACAAATACTTAACATGTCTCATTTACATATATAATGTTACACACCAGGAATGTCTACATCTGTAACAAAGCACAAAAGTAAGCCTTAAAGACAAATGTGAGTGAGGTAATTAGAACCACTTGTGCTCAAACTAAAATCACTAGATATAGCGCTTTATCCCAAAGTACAAAGCAATGAGTGAAGTACTAGCAAGGGCTGTGCCATCTGCCAGTGGTACTGTACTACTTTGTTGGTTCTTCTATGGGAATGTATGGTCTTTGGGTGGGACTTTCAAAAGTGCTCCAGGTAGGCCTGAATTTGCTCCCACCATTGACTTCAGTGAGAACAGTTAGACCAACTCTGAGTGCTCTTGGAAATCCCAGCCTTGACGACGTTATGGACAAAAACACTTTTTCAGTGTGATAAATTACTGCCAGGCTGATTGTATAATCATCTTTCTGATGATTTGCAGGGCTTTTTTGTTTTGATTAGCGTGCACAGTATGGTGGCATTTTCTTGTGTCACTTTCCTTGACTTTTATTTGATGGTTTCTATGTAAGTCTGAATCCAGGGAAGGAGAATATCAAGTTCACTGATGGCTTTGTAGATGCCCTTTTCTCCAAGCTGTCAGTAAGAGAAAGGTGTTAGAAGCAGAAGTCAACCATGTTTTCAAACAGTGCAACTTTGAAATCAACTATCAGGGCTTTACCTTATCAAATGTTTTCTTTATTTTTTTGACAGCCGTAGTTATTCTAGTGGATGGAGCACATGGTAGCTGAAGGGAAAGAAGAAAATCAGAACTTCTTGTAATGTGGAGTCTGGCATAAGCAACTGATAATAAGGAAGAACAGAGCCTGTCATATAGCCTCCTCAGGGCTCCTGATACAGATATGTAAAGGTAGCAACGTTTGGGCCATACTTGCTATTGTAAATGGGTGAGTTTATATAAGCTTTTGGAAGATATGTGAGCACTCTTGGGAAAGCTATAAAACATAAAACAGTGAAACTTGTACAAGGGACCACTCACATTAGGAACCTCCTCTTTTAAGTGACCTCTGCAAAGTAGTGAGTGCAATTCTGTTCCCTTACATGGTTACTTAAAGTGGGTTTAAAGCTATTTACAAAGTTAATTTACATTTCCATGTGGAATTTTTAATGATTGTTCTTCCTATTTTTAGTGCTATTAAGGGCCCAATTCTGCAATCTTGAACTACAAACTTTCAATTCCCACTGAAGTCATTGGGAGTTTTGTCAGAATAAAGCATGAAAACTATTCTCTCCTGTAACTAAATCTTGCAAGGAAGCCATAGATGTAAGTGTCAAGTAGTGGTATCCAACCACCCACATAAGGCTATCTGAACCATAGATTTATGTAATCACTGAAGGATCAAAATGAAGCTGGGTGTGGAGGGAAAGGGTTTATTTAGTCTAACTCACGCTGTAAAAACTAAAGATTGGAATTCAGTAAGATACTGGTCCAGTACATTGCTTTTATCATTCTGAATCTTTTTTTCTTCCCTTCAGCAGCCTACGGTGCCTCCTGCAGTGACCTTCATGGCATCCATCAGCAGATGGGGCCCTAGAGCGCTGGGAGCAACATTAGAGAAAGAAAGCAGACATAAAGACTTGCTCCCTTTGACTCTTCAGGAAAAACTGTCAAAACTGCTCCTCTGCTTGAGTTAAAAAGTGCATGGGCCTGCTTCAGGAGTAAGGTACTGTTCAATATAAGGAGGGAAAAATCTAGAGCTTTATTTAGAAGGACGAAGGGCTGAGCAGCTGAGGTCTGAACCTATGGTTCCAGGGAGCCTGTGTGATGCTTAGATCACAGAGCTATCCCTATAGAATTGGCTTTGATTCTTTGATTGAATTGGCATTTAGGGTCCTTTATGCTGTGTCTATACATCAACTGGCACAGTGGAGCTCCAAACCTGACTGGCACTGCCAAGTGCTACCACAATACAAATAATAAGAAAGTGGACTGATTGAACTGATGGCGAAGTAGGGAGTCCAGGTTTGGAATTTGTGTAGCAGACTAGAAGACAAACTTAGGGGAGACTCACTCTCCCAAAGAGCACACACACACAAAAAAGATCCCCCCCGCCCCCCACGGACAAATCACAGAGCCGCCACAGTCAGGAGCATGAAGCCATTGACAATGTCTTTTACTAGCAGTGTTCATTTTAAAAGAAGCTTTCCAAGTGATTCGAAAATTATTTTTAAAATTGTGACACTCTGACTAAAGATCCCCACTACTCTCAACTCATCAGGTTAAAATCGTTTGTGATGACATTGTCCCACTAATTCTTATTCCTTCTAGGAGTTCTCCTGCAAATGAGGAAGTCAAGATCTGATCTTTCTTATTAACAAATCAAGCAAAAAACTACTGAGGTCTAGATTGCCTTCAACCTTTATCAGAGGTGCCTTGGAAAGTGAAAATGTAAACGAAAGCTACTTTAATGGATAATGCTATAACTTTTCTATACAAAATATTTAAACATTACTTTTTAGGCTTTTTTTAGGCAAATTAGTCATGATTCTTTATACTTTTAAACAGTGATACAGTATGCCACAGAACTAATGCATCCAAAAGAGATGACACTGAATTTTTTTTTTTAAATGACTGTTCATAGATTCATAGATTCCAAGGCCAGAAGGGACCATTGTGATCATCTAATGTGACCTTCTGTAAAATACAGGACATAAAACTGCCCCAAAATAATTTCTAGAGAATAATTCTGCCCCAAGAGTTCATAAATATTATACAACTGTTCTTTCCACCTAATTGGAAAGTGAGCTCTCTGTATGATTAGGTGGATTATGTTTGGGCTGCGGTGAAAGATCTGCTAGTGAGTCTGAAATTAAATTGCAACAATTCAAATCATGCAATGAATTTGTTGGACTTGGGTGCACTGATCAAATGTAGGGTAAATTTTCAAAAGCTTTAAGTGACATAGGAGCCGAAATCCATTTCCAAAAGAGATTTAGGCACCGGAGAACACGTCTCATTGAAATAAATGGGAATAAGGATCCTCGGTACCTAAGTCACTTTTGAAAGTGAGATTTGGTCTCTTAAATTCGGCAGATGCTTGTAAAAAATTTCCCCATAGCCTACTGGATAATGACTGAGCTGATGGTGTAATAATCAGAATGATAATATAGTGCACATTATTTGGTAGGGCCTTTATATCAGAAATATTTTGTCAAAAAATAGAAGTTTTTATATATAGTATAGAATCATATGTTACTGACTGAGTCAGAACTATCTTAACTATATGACTTTTCTGGAGTACATGGGACTATACAAGATGCTTGTGTGATAATGAATTACTATTGCCTTGGTTGTCCAAAGAACTTGATTCCCAGAAGGTGGCACCGTTGTTATGTGCCAATCCTCTTAGACCGGCAGGTTGACTTGGAAGAAATTCCTTCTTATGAGCATCTTATACATAAGATAAATCATAAAAAGGAAGAATGTATCTTATCTAAAGGAGACAACAGATGTGCAAATAAGAGGATCATGAGATTGCTAAGATCTTTGGGGGTGAAGCAGTATAGCAATCCAGGACTTTGTGTAAAGTGTTCATTGGGTTTTGTTCTTTGTCTACATTTTATGTTATTCTTATGTACGGTTTTGTATCATTGATTTAAAATCTGTATAGCGTTTACTTTTAAAAGAGCTATCGAAATGACAAAAATTAGAAATCTTGCTTTATAGTAAATTCTGAAAGCTAATGTTAAATTTTTTCTCAAATACCTGTTTTTTCCTAGTAAAAGAGAGGGGAACTTCTCCTGCCTATAAATATTTTTTCAGTACAGTTCCTGTCAATATCCAGAAATCTAAACTCTAAAATACTTAGATTTTTATCAAGTAAGCACTGGCTCTAAATGTGCAATACAACAAAAAAACCAGTGTATCTTGTTTACATAGTTATACAGTACAGGATCTAAGTTATTTGTAGGTTAGAGTGTGCTACAGGTTGCAAAGAGTGCAATTATTTAGTAGTAATTAATATTCATAATTCAGTCATTGCTGGTTGTTTGAGTTTCTTGGAGTGTGTTGGTGCCTTTAATGGCATAATTAATTTTCAGAAAAAACAGTGGAATTTCTTTACATTTTAAATACAATATGGCAAACTGAACATGTCAAAGACATCAAATTATGGCACACTACATGATGGGTGTGCATGCATGTATGTATGAATGTATATATATATATATAATTTCTATAACATACAAAAACCTAGGATGTCCTTAACTATAGAGTCTGAGTACTGGTGTGGGTTTTCCCATTGATATTTTAATGTTTTCATGTGGTACAAACATGTAGAATGTGTTTTAGTTGAGCTGTAATGCTGCAAGGTCTTCTCTACATTTGATTATTTTGTACTGCAAATATTTGTATGGAACTAATATCTACTTACACATTTATTAATAGATATAATTAGATACATTTTGATTCTATAACTTGTGTCATACATTTCTACCCTCTTTCATTCCTTATCTGTATATAAACGGCTAGTCATTTCCAGGGGTACTGGAATAATTTGTACAGTGGGAGTGCTGAGAGGCATTGAACCGAACTGTAAACCCTGTATATGATCAAAACCACGTAAAGCTGGGTGGTGCAGCAGTACCCCCCACACTTCTAGTTCCAGCAACTATGGTCACTTGTCATCAGAATCCTCTATTTGTGACATCATGACTGGCAATCCTGGAAGAGATTATGACAAGGGATTGTGATTTCAAGTGAGCGAAAAGCAGGTGGAGGGTATGAATTTCTAAGGACCAACAATCCTGTTTTCATACAAATAAAACTCAGGAAAGAAAATAACTGAAGTTTCATGATACAGTGAAAATTGTTTCAAAATACTTTGGGATTCTTGTCTCATTTTTCATGAAATACGAGCAGCGGTTTCAAATGGAAATATTATTTTTTTGCTGCATTAAAGAAGTGTGGATAAGAATTACCCACTCCTTAAAGGTACATTGCTGAAGTAGGAACACATAACAGATATTATGCTCTGTGAGCATCTCTAGTTATTATGGAGGTCAGTGGAGTTAGGAGTCTTCTGTGAGGGAAAAAAACATGTCTTCAGGCTTCCCTCACATGGAGTGTTTTCTGTGTCGGCACAAGACAACCTCCAGCTAATCTCCAGGAGATTGTGCCTTGCTGTGTTGGGACACAGGATAGAGTTCAGAGTCCCCCTCTTCCAGCTCTACCCTGTCCAATTGCAGCCTCAGTGTTCAGGATAAAGAAAAGGAGTACTTGTGGCACCTTAGAGACTAACAAATTTATTAGAGCATAAGCTTTCGTGAGCTACAGCTCACTTCATCGGATGCATTTGGTGGACACAGTGCCATCCACAGCCTCAGAAACAACTCTGACATCATAATCAAAAAGGCTGACAAAGGAGGTGCTGTCGTCATCATGAATAGGTCGGAGTATGAACAAGAGGCTACTAGGCAGCTCTCCAACACCACTTTCTACAAGCCATTACCCTCTGATCCCACTGAGAGTTACCAAAAGAAACTACAGCATTTGCTCAAGAAACTCCCTGAAAAAGCACAAGAACAAATCCGCACAGACACACCCCTGGAGCCCCGACCTGGGGTATTCTATCTGCTACCCAAGATCCATAAACCTGGAAATCCTGGACGCCCCATCATCTCAGGCATTGGCACCCTGATAGCAGGATTGTCTGGCTATGTAGACTCCCTCCTCAGGCCCTTCGTTACCAGCACTCCCAGCTATCTTCGAGACACCACCGATTTCCTGAGGAAACTACAGTCCATTGGTGATCTTCCTAAAAACACCATCCTAGCCACTATGGATGTAGAAGCCCTCTACACCAACATTCCACACAAAGATGGACTACAAGCCGTCAGGAACAGTATCCCCGATAATGTCACGGCTAACCTGGTGGCTGAACGTTGTGACTTTGTCCTGACCCATAACTATTTCACATTTGGTGACAATGTATACCTTCAAATCAGCGGCACTGCGATGGGTACCCGCATGGCCCCACAGTATGCCAACATTTTTATGGCTGACTTAGAACAACGCTTCCTCAGCTCTCGTCCCCTAATGCCCCTACTCTACTTGCGCTACATTGATGACATCTTCATCATCTGGACCCATGGAAAAGAAGCTCTTGAGGAATTCCACCATGATTTCAACAATTTCCATCCCACCATCAACCTCAGCCTGGACCAGTCCACACAAGAGATCCACTTCCTGGACACTACGGTGCTAATAAGCGATGGTCACATAAACACCACCCTGTATCGGAAACCTACTGACCGCTATTCCTACCTACATACCTCTAGCTTTCATCCAGATCATACCACTCGATCTATTGTCTACAGCCAAGCGCTACGATATAACCGCATTTGCTCCAACCCCTCAGACAGAGACAAACACCTACAAGATCTCTATCATGCATTCCTACAACTACAATACCCACCTGCTGAAGTGAAGAAACAGATTGACAGAGCCAGAAGAGTACCCAGAAGTCACCTACTACAGGACAGGCCCAACAAAGAAAACAACAGAACGCCACTAGCCATCACCTTCAGCCCCCAACTAAAACCTCTCCAACGCATCATCAAGGATCTACAACCTATCCTGAAGGACGACCCATCACTCTCACAGATCTTGGGAGACAGACCAGTCCTTGCTTACAGACAGCCCCCCAATCTGAAGCAAATACTCACCAGCAACCACACACCACACAACAGAACCACTAACCCAGGAACCTATCCTTGCAACAAAGCCCGTTGCCAACTCTGTCCACATATCTATTCAGGGGATACCATCATAGGGCCTAATCACATCAGCCACACTATCAGAGGCTCGTTCACCTGCGCATCTACCAATATGATATATGCCATCATGTGCCAGCAATGCCCCTCTGCCATGTACATTGGCCAAACTGGACAGTCTCTACGTAAAAGAATGAATGGACACAAATCAGATGTCAAGAATTATAACATTCAAAAACCAGTTGGAGAACACTTCAATCTCTCTGGTCACTCGATCACAGACCTAAGAATGGCTATACTTCAACAAAAAAGCTTCAAAAACAGACTCCAACGAGAGACTGCTGAATTGGAATTAATTTGCAAACTGGATACAATTAACTTAGGCTTGAATAGAGACTGGGAATGGATGAGTCATTACACAAAGTAAAACTATTTCCCCATGGTATTTCTCCCTCCCACCCCACCCCCCACTGTTCCTCTGATATTCTTGTTAACTGCTGGAATTAGCCTACCTTGCTTTTCACCATGAAAGGTTTTCCTCCTTTCCCCCCCCTGCTGCTGGTGATGGCTTATCTTAAGTGATCACTCTCCTTACAGTGTGTATGGTAAACCCATTGTTTCATGTTCTCTGTGTGTGTGTATATAAATCTCTCCTCTGTTTTTTCCACCAAATGCATCCGATGAAGTGAGCTGTAGCTCACGAAAGCTTATGCTCTAATAAATTTGTTAGTCTCTAAGGTGCCACAAGTACTCCTTTTCTTTTTGCGAATACAGACTAACACAGCTGCTACTCTGAAACCAGTGTTCAGGATGTAGCTGCACGCTGGAAGCAGTAGGTGGAGAGTGGGTTGGGAGTAGTCTCTACGTTACATGTGTGCACACACAGAGCAGCGCTAGCATTAGGCGTATGCTAAATAAGTGTCATAAAATTTCCCCCCGCACAACTGGGAAGCCCCAGGAAAGCACTGAGCTCTTCAGAGAGCTCTGAAACACCCCGCCTGCTAAAAGGATGATCTAACCCTTTTCTGGTGCTCGGGATTGCCTGGCTCACTTCGCTTCAAAGAAGATACTCACACAGTTGTTTAGGTTCTCCTGCAAGACCTGAAAGGCGCTAGCCAGGTACAGCTTGTCACTTCCAAAATCAAGGCCTCCAAAAACATTTTTCACATAGAATGAGAGAAGCTGATCTCGAACGCTGCAATTTTTCTGAAAACAAAATAAGTCAGACATTAATTCAATGTGAAACTGTCACATCAAATCTGGCCTAAAATTTAAGTTTTATCAAATTCAGCATTTATAAAACAGACAGGCAATAGGAATCCTTTTGGCAATTTCTTTATCGTCCCAATGGACAGCCATTTGCTTTTAATTTTTTGAACAAATAAACATTACCACAGGGGGGACTGCAACCCAGATAATGCAATATTGTGCTAACCTGAAAGTGAAATACACCAGACACTGATCATTAACAAAAGTATAATCAATGAATCTATTATTTTCTGTCCTAAAATGCAAAACACAGACATATAGCAAATATAGTGAACCCCAAATTACATTATTTGGACCAAATTATAGGTGTCCTTATGTGGATTCACTGGGAGGCAGGTATCCAATTCTCCTCTTCCAGTGCAATATTGTGCTGGGGTAGGGGAGAAATTCAACGCAGCTGTTTGGGATTCTAGAATGCTATGTGGGGCCACTAGCCTTCCTGCCATAATACACACCCTAACAGACCATATGTAGGCAAATGGGGGCATAACTGTGGTCTTAGCCCTCAGGTGAACTAGCTAGTCCCTGGAAAGTACAACTGGGGAAGAGCACCTGCTATATCATTTTCACCAATGCAGCAAGTGCCTCTTTGAGCATGCACTTCCCCCGGTTCCCTCCTTCCCCCCGGCCCAAGCACCAGTACTGGTCTTCCCAGTTATCCTCCCAGACACTATACCAGCCTCTACCTTACACAGGGACAAAGTGCCTCCAACTGCCCCCACCTGGCACTACAAGTCACTCAGGCCTTCCCTTTCCCATTCCCTCCCCCTACATCCCAGTGCTGAGTGGCCTGTAAGAGAATCTTTTTCAGTGTTAATAGCCTAATGTGTTATTCGTACCCTTAGTAGGGAGTTTTTCAGTCTATGGTTCTCAGTCTAATATTGTCCCTCAAAATTAAACACAAATCACCAAATTCTCTAACAGAAACCATTCCTTTTGATCAGTCACTCTGACCTCATTCAGAATGAAATATGATCAAAGTAAAGAAGTGGAAAACAAAGAATCCAGATCTTACCATAAACAAATTTTTGGTTGTCTTTTTTAACAATCTTCTGTTCTTGATGAGATCTTTCTATAAAGAATAATGAATTCATATTAATTTAGATTAATGTACATCTAACCTTCTCCTCCAGATCAGAAGGAGGAAAGATGGTTTTTTTGTTCTGTGTTTGTATAGCATCTAGCACAATGGGGTTGTGGGCCATGGCTGGGGCTCCTAGGTGCTCTGGTAATACAAGTAAATAATAATCATTAATACATAGGACTAGAAGTCAGACGATCTGAGTTCAGTTCCAACTCTGCCACACACTTCCTCCATGACCTTGAGAAAGTCACTTAACCTGTCTATGCCCCCTTGTTTTACCCATCTTTAAAACTGGGATAACAATACTGTCCAATCTCACGGCAGTGTAGTGAGGATTAATTTATTAAAATTGCCAGGTGCTCAGATACTCTGATGCCACAGAAACATCTGTAAGTGAGTAAAAAGGAACATATAATCTTTCCAACCAATGGGATTAACTTACTGGAACAGATGCTTTGAAAGTAGTTGCCTTGACATATAGGTTCTCTGTCACTTTGGAGATCATTCCTTTTCGACAGCCTGAGGATGCCTTTTTGCCTTCAGCAATGAAAAGACACAGTAGAACTAAAAGAAGACCAGACCTGAAAAGAGAATACGCTCTCATTCTCCCCACTCCTTCCTGCCTCTGGTATAGTCACAGCAGCCTGTGGGATATAGCAAGACTGGTTAGATGACAGAGGTTAACCTAATTTTGTTAACCCTCACAGCAGCTTCTCTGTTGAGATGTTCATATAGATAATTTATTGCTGATGTGTTGGTAGATCACTTTTGTTGCTCTATTTTGATACATCTTGCTCCACTTTCAGCTAGTTTGACCACACCAGCAGTGACGTTTATAAAAGCCATCTCCATATTTACTGGCAATAAGGGCTAGGTTTCCAAGAAAGAAGAGCTTCGCTCTCACATTGAAAGGCTTCTTTCTTTTTCTCCAGTGGTCTATTGAAGAGAAAATGGTTAAATTGGTTAGCTTGGTTTTGTGACAAAAGGTAGTGGATTTCTGAATATTTTCTCAAGTGTAAAGGATTTCTGCAAAGTGTGATGGTAGCTTTTTCCAAAACACATGCCATAGTTTGAAACTGTTCTAAAAACATTAGAAAGCCAGTTATTCCCAAGGGAAATGTACTAAGCTGGCATCACACCTGTGATCTTGTATTTTAAGGATTCTGTTTGAGTGAATGAATTCTTTCTGTCAGTACATTATGAAATAACCTATGTCATAATAGAGAAAACACCATTTATTTTAATGTTTAAGGTGTCGCTTTTTTGAAAGTATTAAGGGGTGACAAGGAACCACCAGGAAAGATGTTGTGGTGGTGGGAATCACATCAAGATGCTGTTCTGCATAGTTTTCTCAGTTCTTTTTCTGAGCATGTGAGTGCTGTTCAGTCGTTAAAAAAAAGTTTGTATTTTTTCAGGGAGCTGTGGTAGGTAGCATGGGAGTTTGTGCTCTTCCTTAATCTCTCTAATTAGAGTCACTTATCAAAGCAGAATTGCTTCCTGGGAACCAAGCACTGGTGTTTGGATTGAGATCCCAAAAAGACAGGATTACATATATACTGTTTGTGACCACCTCTGTTCAAGGACTGGTGCTTGTAGAGTGAAATAAAGAAGTTGCATTAAGAATATACTGAGAGGCTGTTGAATGGGAAATCTAGCTGTAAGGTCTCCAAATCTGCTATAACTTGACAGAGGGGTGACAGAATTAAAAGCGTTATGGGTAAGATAGTTACTTCTACACAAAGGGCCAAATGGAGCAATGCCAATTTACACTAGCTTTGAATCTGGCCCAGAAACTTTAGGGTTTAGAACTATCAGGTTCTGAGATGAAATTGGAGCAAAGGACCAAACTCATTTCTAATATAAGTCCATTGACTTTAATAAAGTTATAACAAGGATAAATTTAGAACTGCATTACAGTAAATAGAGTTAAACCAGAGATGAGAAGTTGTTACACCTGGGATGAATTTGCCCCAGTGGCCACGCTCCACAATCTGGCTAAACTGTGCTCAGTGTAAGGCCATGTGCCAGGAGAAAGCCACTTTCAGCAACTTTTATAGATGCTTGATCCTAGGGCCAGTTCAGTCCCTACTGGAAGTTAGAATAGTCTCTAGGAATACCCAACTGGAAGATCTTATCATTTTCTACCCCCATTTATGCTACTGGAGTGGCCCAAAGGGGTCTGAGCAGGCCAGAGAAAATGACTTAAAGTATATATGAGCTCACTAAGGGCCTGTGTATGCTTAAAATGCTACAATGGCATAGCTGTACCACTGAAGGGCTTCAGTGGAGACACTACCTAAGCTGATGGGAGGGAATTTCTTGTTGGTTTAGGTAATCCATATCCCTGAGAGACAGTAGCTAGGTCAATGGAAGAATTCTTCTGTCAACCTAGCACTGTCTACATGGGGACTAGGTCAGCTTAACTACACTGCTCAGGGTGTGGATTTTTCACACCCCTGACTGACATAATTAAACTGACCTAATTTTCTAACATAGACCAAGTGTTAGAGAAATCATGAGATGCCACGGACTCCAGTGTCCTCTGTAAATCTGAATGTCATCAGTGTACTTTTTTGTTCTTAACTTTACACTCTGATGTAGCCATCACCAGGATGTCCCAGGGTCTGGAAGAAATAAACCGTGGGATGACAAGGTTTGCTTCAAGTTTAATGTACAGAGGGCAGGCATGATGCTGATAGGAAGAAGGAAACAGTGTAAGGAGCTAGCAAATAGACTCACCGGAACCTAGACTGAGGGAATCTGACTACCAATTAATAAGGTAACGCGTAGCCTCTGAGTCAAGATGGACTCCTCTCTGCTTCTGGTCACCCCAGCTGTCACAGCGGTAAGGAATGTATTCATGGAGAGTAATTCCATGCTCTAAGTGGAGCACAGCATCTGGTCCAAGAGGTGAATATAGCTGGACCACTTGGTAATAATGACCATAATATAATTAAATTTAACATCCCTTTGACAAAAGAAACACCACAGCAGCCCGATACTGTAGCATTTAATTTCAGAAAGGGGGAACTACACAAAAATGAGGAGGTTAGTTAAACAGAAATTAAAAGGTACAGCATCAAAAGTGAAATCCCTGCGAGCTGCATGGAAACATTTTAAAGACACATAATAAAGGCTCAACTTAAATGTATACCCAAATTAAAAAACATAATAAGAGAAACAAAACAGTGCCACCGTGGCTAAACAACAAAGTAAAAGAAGCAGTGAGAGGCAAAAAGGCATCCTTTAAAAAGTGGAAGTTAAATCCTAGTGAGGAAAATAGAAAGGAGCATAAACTCTGGCATATAAAGTATAAAAATATAATTAGGAAGGCCAAAAAGGAATTTGAAGAACAGCTAGTAAAAGACTCAAAAAATAATAGCAAAAAAACCTGTGAGTACATCAGAAGCAGGAAGCCTGCTAAACAACCAGTGAGGCCAGTAGATGATCGAAATGCTAAAGAAGCACTCAAGAACGATAAGGCTGTTGCAGAGAAACAAAATTAATTTTTTGCATCAGTCTTCATGGCTGAGGATGTGAGGGAGATTCCCAAACCTGAGCCATTCTTTTTAGGTGACAAATCTGAGGAACGGTCCCAGATTGAGGTGTCATTTGGAACAAACTGATAAACTAAACAGTAATAAATCACCAGGACCAGATGGTATTCACCCAAGAGTTCTGAAGGAACTCAAATGTGAATTGCAGAACTACTAACTGTCATCTGTAACTTATCATTTAAATCAGCTTCTGTACCAAATGACCGGAGGATAGCTAATGGGAAGCCAATTTTTTAAAAGGCCTCCAGAGGTGATCCCGGCAATTACAGGTCAGTAAGCCTGACTTCAGTACCTGGCAAACTGGTTGAAACTATAGTCAAGAACAAATTGTCAGACACATAGATGAACATAATTTGTTGGGAATCAGTCAATACAGTGTACTTAGATTTTCAGAAAGCCTTTGACAAGGTCCCTCACCAAAGGCTCTTAAGCAAAGTAAACTGTCCTGGGATAAGAGGGAAGGTCTTCTCATGGATCAGAAACTGGTTAAAAGATAGGAAACAAAGGGTAGGTATAAATGGTCAGTTTTCAGAATGGAGAGGTAAATAGTGGTGTCCCCCAGGGGTCTGTACTGGGCCCAGTCCTATTCAACATATTCATAAATGATCTGGAAAACGTGGTAAACAGTGAGATGGCCAAATTTGCAGATGATACAAAACTACTCAAGATAGTTAAGCCCCAGGCAGACTGCAAAGAGCTACAAAAGGATCTCTCAAAACTGGCAACAAAATGGCAGATGAAATTAATGTTGATAAATGCAAAGTAATGCACATTGGAAAGCATAATCACAAGTATACATATAAAATGATGGGTTCTAAATTAGCTGTTACCACCACTCAAGAAAAGCGATCTTGGAGTCATTGTGGATAGTTCTCTGAAAACACCCACTCAATGTGTAGTGGCAGTCAAAAAAGCTAAGTTGGGAATGTTGGGAATTATTAAGAAAGGGATAGATAATAAGGCAGATAATATCATATTGCCTCTATATAAATCCATGGTATGCCCAGATCTTGAATACTGCGTGCAGATGTGGTCACCCCATCTCAAAAAAGATATATTGGAATTGGAAAAAGTTCAAAAAGGGCAACAACAATGATTAGTGGGTATGGAATGGCTTCTGTACGAGGAGAGATTAATAAGGCTGGGACTTCTTAGCTTGGAAAAGAGATGACTAAGGGGTGATATGATTGAGGTCTATAAAATCATGATGAGTGTGGAGAAAGTAAATAAGGAAGTGTTATTTACTCCTTCTCATAACACAAGAACTAGGGGTCACCAAATGAAATTAATAGGCAGCAAATTTAAAACAAACAAAAGGAAGTATTTCTTCACACAAAACGCAGTCAATCTGAGGAACTTCTTGCCAGAGGATGTTGTGAAGGTCAAGACTATAAGAGGGTTCAAAAAAGAACTAGATAAATTCATGGAGGATAGATCCATTCAATGGCTATCAGCCAGGATGGGCAGGGATGGTGTCCCTTGCCTCTATTTGCCAGAAGCTAGGAATGGGCAACAGGGGAGGGATCACTTCATGACTACCTATTCTGTTCATTCCCTCTGGGGCACCTGGCATTGGCCACCTGGCATTGGGCACCTTTGGTATGACCTAGTATGGTTGTTCTTATGTTCTTCAATGGGATTACTCACATGCTTAAAGTTACACACGTGCTGAAGCACTTTGTAGGATCAGGGCCTAGGAAAGTTTTTTTAAAAAGAGAGAGACAAAGAGGAGGTAGTAATGGGGATCAGTTAACATTTTGGAATTATGGAAGTGGGGGAAAGCTAAGATTCCTTAGGTGTGTTTAGTGCTACCTTAAGCTTTGGGTTCTATGCTTACTGTTTAAATACCATAGTGAACAAACGTGATGGATCAGATGTAGTGAACTTCACAACAATACCTGTCATTTAAAATAGCTTTAAGCATTATTATAAGGAACAGCTGTCTCCTTATTTGTGCCTGGAAGTGGATCTCAGGGCACAGGACTAATATATTCAACATGAAAAAAGAAAAGGAGTACTTGTGGCACCTTAGAGACTAACAAATTTATTAGAGCATAAGCTTTCGTGAGCTACAGCTCACTTAATGCATCCGATGAAGTGAGCTGTAGCTCACGAAAACTTATGCTCTAATAAATTTGTTAGTCTCTAAGGTGCCACAAGTACTCCTTTTCTTTTTGTGAATACAAACTAACACGGCTGCTACTCTGAAATATTCAACATGACGTACTTTGCTGCAAATTTTGCAGCTGCATCACCACCCCCTGCAGTGTCAGGAGAGTTCCAGTTTTAAATGGGCCATGTAGCCCAGCCGTGATGGGCTTTCGCAAGAAGTCTGATGATCATCTGCACCACTGAAACTTCAGACATGGCTGAAAGGTCTTTGGTCTGGAAGTTTCATTTTCCACTTTCCGCAGGCTCCTGCCACAGAGTGAGAAGGCATTAGTGACTTCAGTCTCTTGGGCTTCTCTATCTCTGCAGAGCTCTCTACATGGCTCAGCAAGCCAGAGAACAGTCTTTCTGTGGCAATGGAACTAGCATTTGAATCCAGCTCAGACCTAGATTAACTGGTGCAGAAGGTTGGTATGCCAATAATAAAAAGCACTAAAGAAAATAGGGCTCCCTCATATAAAAACGTTATAGTTCAATACAATGAACATTTAGGGCTTAATTCTAATCATAGATATGTAGGTGGGTACCATTTTATAGCACACGTTGGAACATTAGCTGCCGTGCTGACATCCTATTGAAATGCAGACTAAGCTACTGGCCCATTAAAAGTTGAGCTAAAAGTCGGTGTACTTGCTTAGTTTGTAAACTGTTTGGAGCAAAGACTGTCTTCGTAATAAGGGTTGATTATGGTAGCTCAGTGCTTGAGTGGGGCTCTTAGGCACACCCATAACACAAATAATAAATAATATTTAGAGTGCTCTTGGTACGTATCTGAATCCTGAAGCACTGAAGCTATTCAGTACTTTAAATGTATGTGGTTCAACTGAGAAAAAAATCAGTTCACCAGCTTTTTAGCATAATGCCTGCACTTCTAACAGTCCATGCTAAGGAAACCTGCAAAGATTCATATAGACACCAGTGCTCAAATCTCCAGAGCCAGTTTGAGCACACTTGCAAGACCCAAAATGACAGAGTGCTGCAATCTTAGGGCTCAGCAAGATTATCTGAAGTGATGGATTCTTGTTGGGTTTTGTAGAAGGCAGCACCCCTGTTGGCTTTGGGACAGAAAGAAGCGAGGAGCCCTAGTGACTACCCTCTTGAGGAGAAATTTGGAAAGGAATAGCTCCCAGCGTCCAAAGCTGGCTCTGCAAGCGTCTTAACATTGTTAGGGGAAGTGTTTCAGTTCAATACACAGGTAGATAGGTATAGATACACTAGAAAGGTGCAATATACGATTATATTTATATATCACTCTCTGTATCCTTCAGTTACCATCTATGACATTTATGAACTATTACTAATCATTTGAGTTCATAGGTTTTTATAATTACTAAACATTATGAGCCAAGTTTTCAGACATGGATGCCTAAATTATGCATACACATTTTGCACCTGGGCATGTGATGATTCAGTGCAAGGATCTTTATATAATATACATAAATGCAGTCTTTTAGTTGACCACTAGGTGTTCACAATTATATGTATGCAATCATGAGTGTAAAAATGCACATTACTAAATCTGGGATTATATAAATACCACATCCAGAATATTTTAGGTTGTCGGAAGAGAAACTTCAGAACACTCCAAAGGCATTAGATAAAGCAGAATGAAAACTTAAACTTGGGGAAAGAAAATAAAATTTTGTTACTTTTATGCTGGAGATTTATCTCTGTTTGTAGTATGTAAATAACCCCATGGCAGTGGTATAGAACACTCTGGTTATCTTCTCTCCTCCTTTGGAAGCCGGTAATGGTTCAAATGGTCAGAGAGTCTAATCTTTTTAACCTTAATCAACTGATCTGTTTTCATTTGCCTTTTAGTAAAACAGCTGATTGTCAATAGATTTTTTCAAATTACTGTAAATTTTTACCTCAATCATCTGATCAGAATTTCTCAGATTAATCAGACTTCTTAGACTTCAATCAATCTACAGGTTATATTCGGATTCCAGTTTGAAATTTCCAAGGCACAAATATTAAAACTTTCCTATTGTGCATCTTTTATCAGTCTCCTTCCTTTTCACAATCATACAAAGATAAAAACTTAAATTTTCAAAAGTGACTAGTAATTTTTAATGTCCAATTCTGGATGCCTGCGAAGGTCTACATTTCAGAAGTTGGGGCTCAGCGCTTTTTGAAAAGCAGGCCCCTTTAAAATGTTTCAAGTCGGACACTGAAAACCTGGGGCATCCAAAATCACTAGTCACTTTTGAAAATTAAGTTATTTGATACAGGCTAAGAACTACACCCACTTATACTGATTTTACTGACAATACTCTTGATGGCTGCTGAATAAGTGGTTTTTTGGTAAAACAATTAGGGCATAGGAAAGATAGTATTTAAGTGTAGGCATGCTAGTCTCATCATCAACTCAATTAACTACAATGATTCTAAACTCCTCATGGAGTATTATTATTTTTCTGCCACCAAATTCATATTAACAAAAGCCCAAAGCAGAGTTAACCTGCAGCCGAAGACATGAATATTGAACTTCCACCAATAGACATAATACTATTCCTAGCTGTTATTTGCTTACACAATGAATGGATGTTCACCACTAGTTCCAATCTGTGTAGCGTTTTTCTCTTGTAATTCAAGAGGGTTTTCGAAAAGTTTATTATGGTTAACAAAGAGCTAAATGGAAGCCTGGATATGTATCAGTGACAGAAGAATCCATGCAATAGCTAGAGGTAAGATGATAAACACTACCTATTTTTAAGTAGAAATGTTCTCTTTCTGCCTCCCCCTCTTTGCCCCATTTTTCACAATGTTTATCTGAATTTGTTTTCCACTCTGCCCACTCTCTGCTCTATTTTTTCATCCATTTCTTAATCTGACTTTTTTTTCCACTTTGCTCCCTCATCCAAGGTTGCACCAGTAGAGCTTCCAAGCTCCTGCAGGGGATTCACAGGAGAGGTACTGGCTGAGGTGAACGGAGAGATGAGCTAAAAAACTACAACCTTCCAGTGACTAAAGCCTCAATCCTGGAAAGACTTCAGGGGATGGAGAAAACAACATTACGGTGGTGAGTAGGATAGACTTAACTTTTAGAAAAGACAGTATCATTTTTAATACAAACTTTATCAAGGAAGAAATTTTGCAATATAATTTCTGAAATAATAAATAACATAATTTCTGGAAAATCTCCTGAAACTACAGTAATACTTTATTATCTATATAGGGAAATTTGAGATACATAGCCAGACAGTAGAAAAAGTGTTGGAACTGATAAACTGGGCTGGTGAAAAACAGATATCAGAAACTGCCCTGAGAAAAATCATTATTGAGCTGGTAGAATTTTTTGTTTGGTTGAAATGTTTTTTTCAACACAGAATGGCTTTTTTCATCAAACATAAATTGCTATGGGAAATGTTCATTTTATTAAAAAAAACAAAAATCGTACGGCAACCAAAAATCACTTTCTGGTTGTTGACAACCAAAACAAGTTTTGGTTAGTTTTGTATTTTAGGCTGAAATGTGCCTGGTTGTGGTTGCTGAAAACAAACATTATTAGTATACTTCCAGCAGCTAAACATCTTCTTGGTGAAGGTTCAAAGCATTACAAACATCCCACAACCTATTCTCCAGTGGTGGGCCCAGAAAAAGGAGGAGACCTGCTTGGAAAGGTAGTGGGATAATGGCATGTGGGATAATGGTAAATGTGATGATCTTCTAGAATCTTCTCTCTATTTTGTGGTTAACCATTCTTTACGTTTCTTTCCTCTGTCTTCTCCATTTCCCACTGGGCGTATTCCTTTCTTTTCTTTGTTAGCTGCAGGTCTTAGGGAATCTCATTATTTGGGAAATGACTTGCTTTCTCTGATCTTATATATTTTTGCTGGGTAGAGGTCATTTATTTTAACTAACCCTTTGAAATAATTACATGTCTGTGTTCTTTCAAAATACAAAATATAGAAACTGAATGATGAGTCACACAAAACAAACTGATTTTTAAAAATACATAAAATTCAACAAGACTACTGCACAAAAATGAGTACCATAGAAGCAGTTATGTGTAGTGAAAAAACTGGGTTTCTTTTAGCTATCATTTATACATAAGAGAGTGAACTTAAAAAATGAAACCTAGAAGGTTATAGAAAAATAAAGCATCACAAGATATTATTGATATTTAGATATCGAGATCACATCAGATCTTTCAACAGCTGTATCCAGTTCTTCACCTGTAAGAAGTACTATTATTTATTAAACTAATACAATTAGAGACTTTGCATTATAATAGAAAAAATATATCACTTATTTTGAATTAAGTATAGTTTATGATAATGATAACACTGATGTCTAAAACACCAGAGAATATAATTCAGATGATAAAGATAATATTTGTTGCATCAATTGTGTGTTATTTTAGCAGTATCAAGAAAAAAGTGAAATATTATTTTCATTTAACTGCAGATGGCTTATGCATTTCCAGGCCTAATTATCTGATCTTTGTGATATGCTGTTGTGAAAATGAGTATAATATTTCTAGTTACAGCAGAAGTATTTTAAAAAATAGAGGATGTTTTAAATATAAACATATATAACACACTTATAGTAGGTTTAAAAGAGGCTCAATTGCAACCAATTAAATTTTAAAGGTTGAAACTTTAACTAAGAGGGTCTTAGCAACAATAAATTCAGGAATGCTCCCACATCTAAATATTTGTAGATTTAATGAAGTTTTTAGTAAGTTCTAATTTACAGCAAACAAGCAAGTTATCTTTGATAAGTGTTCCAATTAGAGCTTTAGGCACCAATTCAGCAAATATAGATGCATGCACTTAACCTTACTCACATGACCAAAGTTAACGATAAGAACATAAGAACAGCCATGGTGGGTCAGACCAAAGGTCCATCTAGCCCATATCCTGTCTTCTGACAGTGGCCAATGCCAGATGCCCCAGAGGGAATGAACAGAACAGGTAATCATCAAGTGATCCATCCCCTGTCGCCCATTCCCAGCTTCTGGCAAACATAGGCTAGGGTCACCATTCCTGTATCATTCTGTACAGAAATCCATTAATCTTGCTGAGTTTCTCATCTACAGCTGTAGAGGCAAGTTAAGTCTGTACCACTTGCACTGAGTGATAAGCTCAAGTCCCCTAAAGATGTCTCATTTAAAGATATCTCTTTCCAACCTTCAGAGTCTTTTGTCACTAGTATCCTCATATAATAAGAATAAACCCAAACATTAGTCCAATTTGGACCAAAACCAAACATTTAATTAGCTCTTTTTTTGGTTTTAGATTTTCTCAAATGTCTGTGCTTATTGTAGGTCACAACCTGGGGTGGAAATCCCCCAAAGAAGGTGTTTCTCCCGCTGCATCTCCCTTGATTCAAACTTGAAAGTTCTGAAAATCTCACAAGAAAGACTTCCTAACAAGATTCCAGCCTGTTTTTTTCAACCAAACTATTCAATACGTTCAATGAGTTCCTGAAAGCATCTGGTTTTTAGATGTTTATCCAAAATTTTGAACCTACTGAGGTTTATTCTTGCTAATCTGTCACCACTGTATATTAACATCGCATTTATCTCATATTCCTGTAACCATACAGCAAAGATAGGGAGATAATTTATAAATGTGCAACTTCTCCCTTATCTTGGTTTAGATAATGAGCTTACCTAATAAACCTAAGAGTCACAGGCAAAAATTCAGACTGCTTCTCTGCTTTTCAAAAGTATGGAAGGGGTGAGTTGCTACAAACACCTTACTTTAAAAGACTCTTCACTTGTTTTTCTCGCATAAAATGCAAATTTTAATATTGATATTCATTTTCAATATTACTGGGTCACCAACATTAGAGGATGTGTACAGGGAATGTTCTGTTACTAATTTTAAAATAGAAATGGAAAACTTAGGAAATATCTACAGGGGAAATATGAATTCACACTGTTGCTGCTTAGATGTTCTTAAAGTAAAAATCAATAACAATATGTAAAGTTTTTCACCTGCCAACACTTATACAAGTAAGCAGTCCCATTGGAGTCAGTGAAATTATTCATGGCAGTAAAGTTAAGCATGTGTGCACATGTCTGAAGGATCAAGGCGTAAATCACTGATTTTATTTAGGCTATGTCTTCACTAGGGGGCTTATGGCAGCGCAGGTGTACTGATGCTGTATGATCTCTCATGCTTCACCCTATGCTGAAGAGAAAGAGCTCTCCCATCTACATAATTAATCCACCCTCAAAGAGCAGCAGTAGCGATGTCAGTGGGAGAAGCTCTTCTACCAGTATAACACTGTGCACACTAGCGCTTATGCTGACATAACTTAAGTCACTCAGGGGAATGTAATATTCACCTCCCTGAGCAACATAAGTTTTGCCAACATAGGTTGTAGTGTAGACTTCAGCTTTCATAGCTGAAGTGTCCAAAAGTCATTACCATATGACCAAAGCATCACTGCAAGATAGAAAATGAGTTGACCATCTCAGACTTCTTCCTTCTAGGCAGGTCTCCATGTAGCAGAAACCCCCTCACATCCTAGCTGCCCCACCAGGGAGATGTGCCAGTAAGCTTTGTGCATCACCCTGGATTTCAAGTGCACCACTTAAACACATGTGAACCCTTTTCACAGCATTGTGGAGTTGCATAACTGTTTTTTTTTAACCACCACCATAGCACTACCAGAAATAGTAGAATGTTGCACTGCATTTGTGTGAATGTTATCTATATATGTTTTTATTATATTGTTTGTAAATGCTGCACTTAGCAAAGCAACTATTCTTTACTGGGAAAGAGCCACATGCAATGTGGGAATCCTCCAAGTTCAACCATTTTTGAGTTATCAGTGTGCAAAATGAGGCTGAGAAAGTGCAATTACCTAACTCAGGGACTCTCAGCCTGGGGTTAGAACCACTATCCTTTAGTTGGAAGCACAGAGTGGGGGGAAGACTGCAATTTTTTCCTCTCATAACATGCGAGGGTTCACAATATAGAAAGGCTTGAAAAACCACTGACCTCATTCCAAAATGACAGAAGAGGTTTTACTCAAACCTGTGAGAAAAGTTTACCAAAGATGAAGGATGAAGAGTTTGGAAAGTTAGAAACAAATGACAATCAGGTGTTATAATGGAAATCTGTATATAATCTTAACATTAGTGAATTCTACAATAACTCTAGTTCCCCAGGGAATTGTCAATAATGGGAGTTTTTGGAGCACAGCTCCCATAAGACAGCATTGATTCTTCACTTCCACTTTAACAAATGTATTAAAATGTTGATAATTTTGCAGTATAATTCAGTCAGTATAAACACAGATTAAGAACCTGAGCCTGTACCCTTTGAAATCTGTGGGAATTTTGTCACTAATGTCAGTGGGATCAGGAATGGGCTCTTGAGAACCTGGGTAGTTTGATACAACCCATATATATCAATGAGTAATGAAAACCAAATCCAGAAACCTCAAGAATAGACTTATCACAAAAAAACTGACTAGCTTTCATAATTTATCACAAATAAATGAGCGGGCTCCCTACACATTTTCAGGAAGGTAACTGCTCCTTGTTGGAGAGCTAACTAAGCTAAAATGGTAGGTTTTTTATCAATGCAACCTTGCAATTCTCAGGAAACAGCATAGTTTTACCTTCAGTCATTCTGAAACTGGGGCTCAGATTTCCATGCTAGAGTCTCACAAGTTCTCTTAAACAAGGATACCCTAAAGTTTTAAGTGGGGCAACAGTCAAATATAAGTTTTCTCTCAATTTCTTTACAATATTTCAATCTGACTTGTTTTTAGTAAAACAGGGAGTGGTTTTTGGTTTCAAAACACTTGCCATGAGTCCATACCTCAATTTCTACAAAGAAAACTGCCCCAATTCTGCCAGTATTTAATCCTGCCCCTTAAATGGTGATGATATGTTTAAAGCAATGGTTCTCAACCTATTTACCATTGTGGGACACATATGCAGTTCTCTCTGCATTATGTGGGCCAAATCCACACAATATATATACTACCTGTAGGGCCCTCAGGATGTCACATGGGCCACAGCTGTGTGCTGATCGGGCCGCAAGTAACCCATGGGCCGTGGGTTGAGAACCATTAGTTTAAAGTTTTTATTAGTTTTGTTTATTTATTTGGGTGTGCTGTTAGGTTATTTTTGCTGAAGGAAAGTGAATGGTTGTTTTCAAAATATTTTTTATTTTCTCCATGGAGGTGGGAAGGGATAGGGATACTTTTCTTTTTAAAAACATTCATCAATATATTCCTATTAATAGTAAGGAAACAAAAATCTGTGCATTTCACCTGAGGATTGGTACCTAATGTTAAACAGAGACAGATTCCTCTGATTTACATAACTTCTGAAATGCTTAATACTTTTGTTCGTGATGAACATGCCAAAGCCACTCTCATTTGACTATCTCTGAAGTTACATGTTAACAAACAATCCACACACCGGGAGAAATATATTACAAATGTATAAATTGATAGCGATGTATTACAGACACAGAATTGTTATCACCCCTACCATAGTTTCAATTACACCATTTACCTACCCTGCACATGTGGCTTATTAGCAACATTGTTCGATTTTCTTGAATTATGGTCAGGAATCTTAGGGATGCTATGTTATTTTCAATTTTATATTTGCATATGTGGCATGTTGTTGGGTAGATGTCCTTTAAACTATACAACCCCTCAAGGTTATATTCCAGGCTTTATTCTTTTGCATTTTTATAATCTTTCTCATGACAGCATCATTCGTAGACCTGGGACTGATTGTAACCTCTGTGCCAATATTAGCTCACTCTAGGGGCCTGAGTCTCCTCTCAGATAAACCTATTTTATACAGATTGTAAATCTATTGACGCCTGTGTTACACTGAAATGAGTAAGAGCAATATCAGGTCCTAGGTATCTATTGCTAGGGATCCCAATGGGGAAGATTTATTCTTTTTCAGCTCACCCTCTAGATTATTCAGATCTAGACTTGGACTACTATTTGTATCTCAAAGCCACAAGCTGACATGATAGAACCGTTTTTGGGCAGCGCCTCTGGATATTTGCACCTTTCTGTTGTCCAGATTTTGCATCCAGCAACAACAGATATTAGACATGTCAGTGCTCTCATTGATTCTGGGTCACTTGTAAAGCACGGAAATGTCACCATTGAGAAACCCTGTGACTAAGAGATAGTTAGGTTGTCACCAATACTTACTCAGCAAGATGTGGAAACTGCTCTCCAAGCTTTGGACTTCACTCTGCTGTGTGAAGTCCAGAAGTTGCTTTGTAATTATCTATGAGCAAAAAAGCAGGTCTGCTTGCTCTATATTCTGAGGTGTCTCTTGCCCCTCCTCCCCCGGCCCCTTGTTCTCCCAGGTCACCCTAGTTTATGGATGATCTGCGATAAATGAAGCAAGAGGGAAGACATCTGGAGTGACAATAGTGGAAGTCTCATGCCAAGGCTGATTGGTTCCAACATGCAGATTTTTTAAGAACTCTGTTGCTGTGGCTCCGGGTAGAGGGCAAAAAAAAAGTTATTTTCCTCCACCGTAGCATCTACAAAATCTCAGTCAGCAAGTTCATTTTAGATGGTAGATAGTTTGGATTTACCAGGCTATCTCAGCTCAGTAGCTGGTCTGAGATCTTCCCATTGAGAGGACATTGTTTACTATTTTGCTGACAAGACTGATCACATTAGGGATAGGTTTTCTTCTTCAGTGGTCACAGTGCAAACTCCTGAGGGGACAAAGGCCTTGTTTTCTCTGCTAGAGTTTTGGCCAAGGATGCTCCTGAGTTGCTGGGAGAACTTCGTACCACAACCTGTGCTTTGGATCCAGGGGATCCATGTCTTTTCTGGCTGGTGAAAGGCAGTAGGGAAGTAATGGGTCCCTTTTGTGTGGAGATTGTCAAGGCCTCTTTCAGAGAGGGAAGGCTGCCTATTGCTTGCCCGGTCCAAAAGAGCTCAAGTGTGGTGACTTTGCAGGCATGCTGCAAAAGACAGCTGTTTGAGACACCTCCTGGAGACAGCTGAGGATATGCATCCCACAGTGATGCAGAGGACCGGTGGCTGGCTGGCTGGCCAACTGAGTTCCTATGGAATGACTTTCAGATTGGCTGAGGTTTAAAATAATTGTGTTTATTCCATGATTAGTTATGGTAGGGTGCCCAGAGCCTGGGATAGTCATTGTGATAAATGAAGGGGGGGGAAGTAACTGCTTTTTATGGACACCCAGCCAGCCAGTTAGCTATAAAGTCCTTCTTGGTGGCTGTTTTCTGTTTGCTTTACATGCAAAGGGTTAAAAAGTCTCCCTGGCTATTTAAAAGGAAGAGAGTGGGCACCTGACCAAAAGAGCCCATGGGAGGGCTAGAACTTTTTAAAATTGGGAAAAAAAACTTCCCTTTGGCTGTTGTTGCTCTCTGGAGAGAGGGGACAGAGGAGAACAGGGTTGGAGCTATGCTGTAAAAAGCTTTAAAACCAGGTAGGAAAAGCATCAAATCATACCGCAACCCTACTTATCTGAAACCCCAGATATGTAAGTAATAGGAGAATGTCTAGGAAGATGCACTTAGGGTTATTTCTTTTATTTCTTATTGGCTTGTGGACTCCTCTGTGCTAACCCCAGATGCATTTGTTTTGCTTGTAACCTTTAAGTTGAACCTCAAGAGAGCTATCTTGATGCTTAATTTTTGTAACTGTTTCTTTTAAGATCTAGTAAAAAGCCTAAGTTCCAAATGTATTTCTTTTCTTTTGGGGTTTAATAAAATTTACCTTTTTTAAGAATAGGATTGGATTTTTGTGTCCCTAAGAGGTTTATGCATATGTTGTTAAATAAGCTGGTGGCAACAGCTGATTTCCTTTGTTTTTTTCTCAGCTCTTCCCGAGAAGGGGGATGAAAGGGCTTGAGGGTACCTCACATGAAGGAATTCCCAAGTGTTCGTTTCTGGGTTCTCAAAAGAGCGAGGGGGAGGGCTTGCACTTGGGTGGTGGCGGCAGCTAACTATCCAAGGTCAGAAAGAAGCTGTGACCTTGGGCGTTTAATACCAGCCTGGAGTGGCCAGTATTAATTTTTAAAATCCTTGTGGGACCCACCTTTTGCCAAAGTGCCAGAGTGTGGAATCAGCCTTGACAGGCATCTTTATTATTTTAAAAGCTATATAAATAAATATTAGAATTAGTAGAAAAATTAGGGCCAGACAAAGAATGGGCTATCCCTGGGTCACCCACAAAGGCTCACCAGCAGGCAACACAAAATGTTCCCTTTATGTTCTCCAGGTGAGCCTGCCAGTTCAGGCAGTGAAAGACCAACCTCAGGAGCTCTGAAGTTACCTCACTTCAACCAGTGTAAATCAGGAATAACTCCACTGATGTTAATGTCCCTTCCCCAGTGCAAATCTATTAAAAAAGGGCAGGTGGGAATTCATTACTGAGCTATAACCAGTGGAGTTGATAAGGTTGGGTAGGCAGGGATGAATTGCACTTGGCACAAGGGAGGGGCAGAGTTAGCTACACCAGTTTCGTGCCCAAATCCTGTGCAGCAGGACTCCTGAGCATAGGGCATTCCTTTACTCTGTCTGTTACTCACTGCTGCAATGACCATCTGGGGCTGATCTGGTTCCACCTATCTGACCCTGCATAGGGGAAATGCAAAGGTGCCCCTTTGAGGCCCTGCACTGTTCCACTGAATTCTCACTACAGAGGGAGAAGCATATCCCAAAACTTGACCCTGCATCCCCCATAATAGTGTACTGTGCGGCCAGTGGACCGTCAGCCAAGCAACATCTTCCTGCATGTGCAAGTGTTTGAGTTAGAAAGGAAAGCCTCATGAAACTGCAATATTTGGAACATCAAAGTGTTTATTATAATAAATAACAATGAAAGAGATATCAAATAAGCAGTTCTTTCAAATGTATCATTCTATAAATATTATAATAACAGTTGTAAGTTATACCATATTTCATGTAAAAGCCTCTGGTACACTTTTATAAATAAATTCATACTATTAATTTATATAAATAAATGTATAATTATTGCTGTTCAATAAATTAGCATTAAATATTAAAAGCCTGTAAATACTTTTTGCTAAAAGAACGTGAAATATTTGTTTTCTAGAGAAGGATCAATTTGACAAAAAGACAGCAACATTTCCTAGAAAGATTTTTCAAGTTAAAGACATTGGGATAGATGCAGGCATGCATCACTGCATAGCTTTCAAAATATCCACTTGTGCTTGTGCGCATAGGCCCCAATCAAGAAAATACTTAAGCACTTGGTTAAAGTTGAAATGTTTGGCACTGTTAAATAACTACCACTCCTATAGATGTTTCTTTTTAATAGATATATGATGTGTATCATAGCAATGATTTCCTGGAGGTTCTTTCAGTTTTTCTTCTTGTTTCCTCCCTTACTAGTAACAATTCTCTTCGGACCTTCAGTGCATGCATTTTCCAGGTAATCAAAGAGCAAATCCAGCTCCCCAATTGCTTTGTTCTTTCCACTAACTCCCAACTATATATATAGGAAAAAAAAGAAAATTCTTTAATATCTCAAATATCACCAAATATTTAGATTGGAATATAATATTTTCATAGAAATAGGGCTAAATCCTGTTTACTTTACTCTTACAAATAATCCTGTTAATGTCAGTAAACGTCAAGATGGAAACTACCTAATCCAAACCATGGCAATGCTGGATTGTTCCCTACAGTCTATATTCCATGACCTTGCCCAATTCCATTTTAAATTACTCTAGAGAGGTATCAAGTGAACATAGAAATCACACAATATACAATAGCATCATAACAGTGCTGAGGTTTGGCTTATGATACTTTTAATATGACATCTGAGGAAGTTGTCCCTAACTGATTGCCCAATTGGCTGAACAGTCCAGCCTACAATCTCTTTCCAGTAAAAGATCACATTGTACACTAGAGCAACCATGACACAGTTGGTGGAGGAAGTTTTTAAGTTCTAAAAATATATTTATTTTCTTTTAATGTTAAAAATTGCAATGACTTGTCTGTAACATTACATTCATTCATTAATTAAGTGCACATGGTGATATCTCTATCACAGTTTGCATATCATTATAATCTCAGTTTGGGCAATAAAGAACATAAGGTCCAGGTTACCATTTCAGGGACATACTTCCATAGCACCATTAACAAACACAGGCCCCAATCCTGCCAGTGCTTACACATGGGAGTAATTTTATGCAAGTGAGTAGTCTCTTAACTTCACAGAAATATTCACTTGCTGGTTCAGAGCTATCGATAAGACATGATCTCTATGCCAAAAATCTTAGAATCTAAATAAACAAGACAAAGGAGAAGTAGAAATGGCCCTAACCCCCCTATCACCACTGCAGCCCTTGCCCCTTAAATAATCTCTGCTCACTTTAGAAGGTTAGCTTCACAACTATGGTTTTTTCTGCATTAAACTGTTTATAGTTTTGGATTACACAAGAGCCAGCTGAAATGGGTATTTTTTCATCATTAGTCACAGCTGACAATGGGCCTAATCCAAAATTCATTGGAGTCAACAGAAAGACCCTAACTGACTTCAGTGGGCTTTGGATCAAGCTCAATAGGGACATTGGAACAACAATGAAAAATAATGACCTGGCAAATCACAGCCAATTCATTAATTTGTTAGTCTTAAAATCAACAAGTAAGTTATGTGTAATAGCTACTAGGGGGCCAGCACTGGTCTTGTTAAAACAAACGTACCTGCTTAATTTTGTCTTTCATTTCTTCCAGGTTCTTTTCGACATGTACTCTGTGTCCTGAGAATTTCTGAAAAACAAAAGCCATGGTTTGATTGGTGAATGTGTGACAGTGCGGTTTTTCTGTTTCACACCTTTCTATTAATCTATTTGATTTCACAAGCCTAAATTTGGGTATCTTGATCTGAGGTTTCCTTTGATTTCAGCACCTAGTGGGTGCTCACCTTGCCACTACAGCACACTGCTAAGGCTACACTTGAAATTCAAAAGCCACCTGAGAGCAGAATGAAGGATGGGAAGCAGAGACGAGAAGATGCAGGAGAGGTAGGATGGAAAACAGCCAGGGTCTATATAAGTGTGCCATACTTACGCAGCCACTTAGCTCTGTGCTCAGAGCTGCTAAGAACTGTGCCACATCATGGATATATGGATAATGGTTTCTGGGCGCAGAAAGAAGTACTTCGTTCACTATGATCTCTATTACCCTCTTCATCACATAGCAGCGATTAGTCTCCTACGAAACACAAAGTAGGAGGGTCACCCTATATAATAATAAACCAATAAATGCAGCGTAGGTAGCTGGCTGTGTGCAGCGTATGTAAAGCTCACCTGGACATTAATGTACAGCTGCTGTCCAATGAGCCTGTTGTCTGTGTCCTGGTCCGAGAGCCTAGCCTGAGAGATAGGTAGAAAGGAAGTCAATATTCTACAACAATAGTGCAGGACTGGCTTTAAGATTCTACTCGATAAATTTATGGGGGAGATGGTATGATGGGATAATGTGATTTTGGTAATTAATTGATCTTTAAATATTATGGGTAAATAGGACTAATCCCCTGAGATGGGATATTAGATGGATGGGATCTGAGTTACCCAGGAAAGAATTTTCTGTAGTATCTGGCTGGTGAATTTTGCCCATATGCTCAGGGTTTAGCGGATCGCCATATTTGGGGTCGGGAAGGAATTTTCCTCTAGGGCAGATTGGAAGAGGCCCTGGAGGTTTTTCACCTTCCTCTGTAGCATGGGGCACGGGTCACTTGAGGGAGGATTCTCTGCTCCTTGAAGTCTTTAAACCACAATTTGAGGACTTCAGTAGCTCAGACATAGGTGAGGTTTTTCGTAGGAGTGGGTGGGTGAGATTCTGTGGCCTGCGTTGTGCAGGAGGTCGGACTAGATGATCAGAATGGTCCCTTCTGACCTTAGTATCTATGAATCTATGAATCTAGGACAGTACAACTGTCACCCTGCTTTGAGTGACAGCTGCCGGATTCAGGAATTATACCTCAGAGGGGACCCCGGGTGAGATGGAGAAGGCTGAGCCTACTGGGGAAGAGGGAGAGTCAGAAGTGTATAGGAGGTTACACTCTTCAGAGGAGCTTACTAGTTATTCCTAGAGTCATGTCCATGGCCAGCTTTGAATGGGGCTAGGGGGAGAGAGAAATGAAAACTCTTTTTTCAAAATTTGCCAGCTCCAGGGAAAGCAGAAGAAATTTAGTAGAGTGCACAGCAGTTTATTAGAAATGAGCTGTGCTTCACCAGTGGGTTATCCCTCCACAGATCGTTGAGGTTTCACAAAACTGTGTATTTAGCAGGTAGTATACTATACCTGCCTCTAAAAGCATCACTGCAGCATAAGTACATGTCTATGTAGAGGTGGGGGGCAGGGGTAAAAAGAAAGTGGAATATGGGAGGGGAGACCCATGGCAATGGAGATGAGAGAGGGCACTCAAGTACTACCATAGTAGATAAATAGGTTACTATACCAGTTTGGCCAACGTGTAGGTGCGATTCCTGATGTAGGATTGCTGGAAGCTGATCTTTTTGAGTCTGCAGGAGTGACTGGCAGGAGCAACTCCTGCTCCTTTTGGAGGCATGGGGAGGGCCAGGAGAAGGAGAGGAAGACAGCAGACGCAGAAAAAGATCCAGGCCGGGGAGCACCTCATCCAGTTCTGTATGGACACCATGGCTCAAAATCCAAAGTAGTGAGTTCAGCTGGGCCGCAGCTACAGTACTCTGCACCGATGAGAAACAGAGACAGCCATCATCAGAGAGAGAGACTGGGTAAGACAAAGCAAGAAAGCCAGGAGGACTTCAAATCTTACCTTTGCCGGGATTCTTGTTGTGCTATGCAGGAGTCTAGGTGCATCTTATATAGACCCATCAGCATCTTTTTCCTGGGTGTCTGGTGATGAATTAAAAATGACATCAGCAAGTTTCTTACTTTCCAGCATCCTCTTCTGAGAATAACCACCACCAAAACCCACACAGAACACAACCTCAAGGGCTTTGCACTCTTCCGTTTCTTATAAGAAGTAACCCCATTTTTAATGTTGGGGTAGACAGGGGCTTTTCTTGCCGTATTGTTGAAGTTACACGGATGTGAACCCGCGATGCTCTTTTGAAAAAATTGTTTATTGTAAAGTTGACAGGTTTTGTGACCTTTGTCTTGATCATAACACACCAGCTCACTCAGCAGTTTGATTTTAGACTTGATTCAATTTTGTAAACATGTTCTACATTTATACTTATTTATTATTTGTATTACTGTAGTGCCGAGAGGCATTAGTGGAGACTGGGGCCCCATTGTGCTAGGTGCTGTTAAATACACAGTTAGATGCTGTCCCTGCCCCCCCAAGAGTTGGGGTCCATGCACCTGCCCAGAGCCCGACTGACATTGATGGAGTTCCACCTATGTCCACACAGCTCTTGTTGAAAGATCAAGGTCTAAATATATTCAATATAGTAAGACCTCATTTTTAGAAACCCCTTTGCTCCCAAATCCTCATTTTCCAAAACTGAAACATGTCCCAAAATGAGCATCATTTGCACTGAACCGCCTCACATTTGTACAACTGTTTAAATGAATTCCGTGTTCTTCATTCTATTCAGATAAACCAGGGTCTTCAGAACAAAAATACTACACTTTGGGCTTAAAATAATGGTGGAGGCAGTGGAAGGGCTACAGGCTAAGGAGAAATTTAACTTTTTGTAAATATTACCCAAATTCAAATGGTAAGAAAGATGTATTATTATTCTTTATTAGGCACCGACAATGTGCACAAGTAACGAATATCGAGATAGTCCATGTCCTGACATGCTTGCAAATTAAGGCCCCAATTCTGCAGCTAACTGTGCAGGGGGCCATCCCTGTAATTGGATCCAGGGTAGGTGCAGGGCTGTTCCCGTGTACAGTCATTGGCAAACTGAGGTGTAAAAGATGGACACAGGTAAGACAAGATGAGCTGGGAGAGCAAAAGGAGAGTTAACGAAGATTGTTTTATTTTTAATATAATGTTGTGATGGGAAGGGCACTTAATGTGGGTTAGTTATAGTCCTAGGCTGGGAAAAGGAAAGAGAGGATTAGAAGATGGGAGGGCTTGAGGATTTGGCTACCCAATGGCTAAACCCAGAAGCCACGCAGTGGCAGAGCTCATGGACAGTATTGTCCTAGAACAATAACGGCACGTTCTCCCTATGTTGGTACAAACCTGGGTTTGATGGTTTTGCCCTACATCCACTGTGGAGGCAGTCAAGACAACTAATTGGTTTTGGAGGTCAACTTAGCAAGGAATGGGAAGACCAGTCTACCTGTTGACTGGCCACATTTAGAACGGAGGTGAGAGATGATAACCTACCAACCTCACAAGGGTTACAGTATTGGTCCACCTCGAGTGACTGAAACGTTCCTCCCCATCACACGGTCCCCACCAGGAACAGGGGCTCCAAGATCCCAGACTTTCAAGAGACTACTATCACCCTCCCGCAAAGGGCCAGTAGTATGTTATAACTGTGGGCAACCTGGGCACATTCAATGGGAATCCCCTACAATGGAATGCGACTAGATAGGGTGCCTCTTCAGTCAAGTGGGTGAGGATCCAAACCAATGAATAGAACTGATCCCAAGGTACTTCATGTTCTTGATAAAAACAGGGCCAAACATGGAGGAAGAATTGATAGATTTGGGGTGTGGACAAAATCTACTTCAACTGGACTTAGTCTTACCCAAAGCCCTGGATCCAGAGCAATACGTCCAGTATTCCTGCATCCATGGAGAAATCAATACACACCCAACGACCTCTGTCATTTTGTAGGAAGCAGACCAGCTAGGGCACCTCCAGGTAGGAGTGGCAGATTGCCTACCCTGGCCAGTGATCCTAGAGTGCAACTGGGAACATCTTTGGACTCTCCAGGAAGAGAAAATGTTCCCTGCAGCCCAGACCCCCCTTCAGCCACAAGAAAAGACACCCTCCACCCCCGAGGATAACTAGGACATATTTCCCTCTCACTCAATCTGATCTTTTTGAAGTCTCAAGAAGGTCCCAGAGATCAGAAAAACAGCAAAAGAAGCCTTGGATGGAGGACGAGCCTGGGCCTGTGGTGGAGGCAACTCCATGGAGCCTGGAGAAGAACTTTCCCAAAAGGTAGACCCTGGGGAGGGAACATTTCCAACTGTTTGTAGGTTATCCCCATCCAAAGACACTGCAGAACCCCTTCACAACCTAGATTGCAGCATCCTGAGTGACACCCGTGATGTTGTGGCAACTCAACAGGACAACCAAACACTCCAGGAATGTTTCAACCAATGCCCCACAGTCAACAGGATGGTCACCACTCAACATGCATCTCATCAGTTTTCCTGCTTTGAATTATGGGTTGAGATTTTTTTGTACAAAGTAGAGAGACATCCCCAAACTGAAGAACACAGATATCAACTCCTAGTCCCCAAGCCCATCTGAGAGGAGTTCTTATGGCTACCCCATACTCTTCCCAATGGACACCTAGGTAAGGTGAAAACCCAAGAAAGATTGTTGGCCTGATTCTTTTGGCCAGGGATATATAAAGAGGCAGCCAATTTCTGTTTATCATGCCTCAGTTGCCAAAAAGTAGCCCCCAAAGGATCAGGACTGGACCCACAGCAGCTCCCTTCCCTCATGGCAACCCCCTTTAAGGGGGTAGGGATTGATATAATAGACCCTCAGGAGAAGTTCACCTAAGGTCACATGTTTATTTTGGTACTTGTGGACTATATGGCCCAATAGCTAGAGGCAATTCCTTTATGAAACACCTTTGCCTCCACTCTAGTGTGAGAGCTACTCCAAATGTTTTCCTGGGTTGGACTTTCATCAGAAGTCATCATTGATCAAGGGACTAATTTCATATCCCAGGTGTTCCAACAAGTTTGGGCACTGTTGAAAGTATGACCACTCTGGACCTCAATCTACTTTCCCTAGACAGATATTTTGGCAAATATGTTAAATAAGTTTCTGGGAATAGAGGCCAAAGACAGCTGCTCCCCTATCATTTCTTTGGAGCGCAAGAGGTACCACAGTCCTCCATGGGCTTCTCCCCTTTAGAGCTTTTTAATGGGAGTCAGCCTTGAGAAAGATTAAACTTGGTTAGGAAGTTTTGAGGAGCTCACCTCCACCCACTCTACCACTGTCTTCCAATATGTCATTCCAATGAGGGAAAGGTTTGAAAGCTTGGATCACTTGGCCCAAACTAACCTCTCTCTTTCAGGCCCAATAGACCCAGATGCAACAATATGATTTCTGGGAGACTGAGTGCTCTTACTCCCTCCCCACTTATACAGAAAGCTCCGTCCAAATGGCAGGGCATGTATGAAGTGTTCCATGGGGTGGGACCAATAGATTACAAAATGTATTTCCCATACCAGCAAAAACAAAGCAGATTTATCATGTAAAATGCATTAAAATCCTGGCAGGGGAGAGGTAAAGGAGATCCTTCATCCACCTGGAGGAGGAGAAGAGGATCTGGGGCCTCAGGTCCCTAAGAGGGCCAAAACTGGGATAGAGGAGATGTCACCTGGGGAGAAGCTAATGGGTGGAGAAGACAAATAAACAAGCTCCTGGGAGTATATAAGGAGGTGTTCTTCCCACTAGGGACAAACCTTACTGGTGACTTGCCACATCCACAGAGGGCTGGGGCCAAGACCATTTGGAAGTCATATCAAATACCAGAAGGTGTCAAACCTCTGTTAGTTCAGGAAGTCCACGAAATGTAAAGATTGGGAATAACTGCAGAGTTTCATAGTCCCTGATGAAGTCTGATGGTTTTGGCACCAAAGCCAGATGAAATTGTACAATTTTGTGTTTCCGTCAGTTAAACGCCATTTCTGACATTGATGCGTATCCAATGCCCCAAGTCAATGATCGCCTGCTGGATTGCCTCAGTCAAGCCCATTTTATCACATTAGATCTAACTAAGGACTATTGGTAAATTCTCCTTACTCCCAACTGCTGAAAAAACCCATCTTTTCTACCCAAGTGAGCCTGTTCCAATTTGTTACCATTCCTTTGGGTTGCCTGGGGTTCCGGCCACCTATCAAAGGCTGATGTACAGGGTGTTATGACCCTACCATCACTGTGCCGTGACCTACCTAGATAATGTGGTTGTCCGGACTGGGCCACATGCCTCCGGAACCTAGCAGCCATACTTTAAGCCCTACAGGAGGCCCAGCTAACAGCAAACCCAAAGAAATGCAAGATGGGAAAAGAAATGTTTGAGCTATCTAGGGAACAGTAATGTCCAAGCCCTAGTGGACAAAGTTGACACCCTAGCAAACACCCCATACAAAAAAACTAAAAAGCATGTCTAGGCCTAGTAAGGTACTATAGCAAATTTGTGCCCAATTTTGCCTTATTGGTTGTATATCTTACCGACCTTGTTAAAAAATCAGCCCCTCAACAAGTTACATGGTCCCTATGTGTGATCAAGCATTTCAAAAAATTAAACAGATTCTCTTCAGTAAGCCAGCATTGCACATCCCTGATTTCTCTCAAGAATTCAGTTTACAAAGAGACATCTGAGGTGTGGTGCTATCCCAAACGTTCCATGGACAAGACAAAACCCTTGCCTTTACAAAAGTAGAAAACCTTTAGACTGGGAAACCCAGTACTCTGTCCTCAAGAAGGAATGCCTGGCGTACACTGGGCCATAAAGGCACTGAGATACTTCCTGATTGGAACATCTTTTGTCTTAGTCACTGATCATACGGCGCTAAGGACTCGAATGGCCTCAAAGTACTCAAATGCCTGTAGGAGACAAGTTAGTACTTACTTAGCTTTACAGCCTTTTCAATTTCAAACAGAACATTGGCTTAGGAAGGCAGATTTCCTTCCAAGAACCAAAGAAGCCAGAGGGCTTTGTAGTGAGTGGCCCTGTAGGATGGAGGTGGCAGAGAGGTATGTCAAGATATACGGGATACCATTCCTCTGGGGTCAAAGGCCTGCCACTGGCTGATTAGCTGATTTACTGATTAGCCCTTCCTGCTGCACCTGAGAAAAGAGCTGGAAATTAATTAGCTGATCATTATAAAAGAGGGCAGCAGGAAATGGAGAAGGGGAGATTGCAATTCTGTCCAGAAAGCTGAGGGAGACACTGTGATGTCCTTTGTTGCTGAAGCAAGAACCAGGAAATTTTGAGTTGCTGAAGTTACTGGTGTGAGGGACAGACTTGGGGAGGGGACTACTTGGCCTGCCCAGGCTCTTGAGGGAAGAGTCTGCCAGGTTTTGATTTGTTTGTGAAGAAGGCTTAAAATAAAACTACTGACTTCACTGGAAACTGCTTCCCTGGATTCCTTGAGTGAGCTCAGGCAGATCTGCCCCAGGGAGTAAGCTGGCTCAGCAAGAGCAAAACCTGGCCCAGTGGGAGGAGGGCACTATAAGACAGGCAGCATGTGAAGAGGCGGGAAGGAGAGTGGGAGGAAAGCTACAAAGAGAGAGGTTGGATATGAGGCTTGAGTTTCTTTCAAGTTTCCTGCTTGAACCATTCCCCAGTTACTAACTGCTGTCCTGTAGCCAACCCCCTTTTGCCTTAGTAAGGCTCTGGTGGCTTTCTCTCGTCTTTCCATCCACCACTGCAAGAGAACTATCAGGGATCGACCATTATCAATGAGGATTCAGACATCCTCCTTCATAGTAATTAACTACTGACCCCTGGGCTTTGCATCCGTCTCCCCTGATCTGACTGACCCCACCGTGGTTGTTTGTCTGTTCTATCAATCACTCTCTCCATGAGCATGCCAATCAAGACCCAGCTTTGCCTGCACTTTTCTCTGTGGGTTTGAATCCTATGGGCCAGATTTATCAGCTGTGTAAGTGACTCCATTGACTTTAGTGGAACTGTATCTACCTACACCAGTGGTGAATTTGGTCCAACCCCAGCCAGTCTTTTTCCTTTCTGCTGAAGGCTTTGAAGGTCCAGTTCCTCACCGCTTTTGGCCTTGTTTCCTCATTTATACTTATGAAACATGGGTGTAAAATGCTATTCAGCTGTGGTAGCATTTTATATGTGCCCACCCCGACATGGCATAGGTGTAAATGATTACATGAGGTGCAAGGCAGTGAAGAATTGGACCTTGAATCTTTCCTTCATCCCTGCTTTTATGTAGTGATTGAAGGCTTAACCTTCGTCCTTTTCTCCACCTGTCTTCTCCTGTAGTGCTAATTGCAAATTTGGATGTATGTTGTTGTTGTTTTTTTCCAGACAACACAAGTAATGATTCATGAGCCTCTCTCTTCCATCTGTATAGTAAATGACTGTCTCAATCATATCATATCCCCTGTCTACTTCATGTTGTCTTACTGCTGAGTCCTCCAAAGTGTGAACCTCCTACTGGTAAAAGCTTTTTTATGCAACATGTCTGACTCCATAGTCACCCTCCTTTGCTCTTATGATCAGAAATCTTGAGAGTCATAGTTGACCATGAATTTTCTCTTTCCTTCCATGTTGCCCTTCACTGTGTCTGCCTAGTCCCACAGCTGAAGTTCAGATTTAATCTGGCTATACTGACAGTCTCACCCATGTATTAATTACTTCCCATTGCACAGTACCCACTTTTATGAATTTCTTAAATCTCTCTAACCTTGGAGAGTCCAGGATTCTGGACTATATCAACCCATCCTTCTAGCCCTTCCAGTTGCAGAGGAAAGCTTGAAAGTGCAAACTCTAAAACTCTCAGAAAACAGAAGGCAAATGAAAAGATTTACAACTTATATTTTTTAAAGTCTTATGATTTTTTTGCAGGGCCTGACTCATATAATTTTTAATGCTTGGGATTAACCACCCTGTTTAGCAAAGGTGTCTGCCAGAGGATAGCTAGCCTTCTGAAACGGTCAAGGGTGCAGCATCTCTCTGATAGGCTCCACAAGAGAAATGAGGCAACTCAGATTCATATGGGACTAATTAACTTATTGAGTAACCGTTAATTAGGCAGGGAAGTCCCTGGGCTTGATGAAAGGAAAGGAACAACCCCCGGTATGAGAGTGTTCCCAAGCAGAGGGCTTCTTATGAGGAACCATGTGAGGAGGGCTCACCACGAAAGGAAATTAAGGAAGAATGCTCCTAGATGGGAGAAGTTCCGAATGGGATGAGCTATGAAGGCCTAGTTTCACCAGAATGTGCCCCCGAAGGACTTCACCAAGTAGCACCAGAGTCCCCAGATCAGAGAGAGTATATGCTGTTCTGAGGAAGGGTTTTTGCAGTTTCCCCTCTGTGGGCACCTAGACCCAAGAGGAGAGAGACTTCCCCAGCTGATAACAAGAGGCCCTGGCTTCCCTCTTTAAAGGGACTTGGACATAAGTGGGGTTGCTGGACTAAGGGTAACTCAGTCCCCTTCTCCTCCTCCTTGAGATGCTGGGGTGAGGCCTATTTGTATAAAGTTTCATCTCTGAGTTAAAGAAAGTAGACCCCTGAAAGGGCACTGCTTATAGACATAAGCCTTTGTGTGCTTATTGAAAGCCCATTGCGGAAACTGAGGCAGAGATGTAATGGTGATGCTGCACTGGGCTGCCAGGGGGGTGCTCCCATAACAGTGTCTAAATCAAGTAAATTGATCCATGGTAATTCTGTTTAAACTAGAAAAAAAATTGGATCCTCAGTAAAATATTCTTAATGTTTTCTGAAAAATCAGCCCAACTAACTCTATTAAAACTGCACAAGATGAGCTTCTATATCCTTAACCTCATTTTTTCCAGTGACTTCTCAGAAATTAGCAGTGTCCCCCATGACTGACCCCCAATGATAATCCTTTAGGTGTAATTATGTATGGAGTTTCCTTAATTCATGGGAAACGATTGTGGTTTTACATTCTCGACAATGACTTACTAACCCATATATCATTTTTGGGAAGGACTGGAAGTTTACATCACTTCTGCCCCTAAAGCCACAAAAGCTTCCTCGTTGCTGTTCAATGAACCCACAGGTAAACAACCAACACTACTTTGATGTACATCCATTATGCACATCATCAGGACAGTCATGCAGGAACTGGCTTGTAGTTGACTACGCATAGGTTAGGGAGATTCACTCCACTTCAATTCATGGGCTGGTCCTTGGCACAAAGCCTATGTACTCCGGCATTGCATGAGGGATGTGAGTGTCATCCATTTCCCATGGTTATAACATTTCTAGTTTCTCTCGTACTACTGGGATTCTTCTACAAGTTGAGTCCTCTCTGACTTTAAATTGGTGCAGTTATGTAATTTCTAGGTACATTAAATAAGAGATGCTATTTAAACATTATAATCTAAAGGTTTTGTTCTTGAAAGGGTCAAACTGTGATGCTCTTTTAACAATAAAGAAACTGAATAGAGAAGGAACTATTAGCTAATTGTGGGCTAAACTTTGAATAACGTTGTGCGGCTGGTTTTTTAAATATTCTTATTCTTCTACCAAAAGCACTGAGATGAATGTGGTTTCAACAGAACCCCTTACTGAGTCAATTTTACATATCCATATATGGATACTACATGTAGTATTCTGCTAGATGTGATTATAACTTCTGTTGTAGTGACATGAAGATTCAACACAATTTGCAAACAAATAAAATTGGACTCAGTTTCTTTATTTCAACGGTGCTACAATAGAAGGAGGCTAGCCAATTGTCTGGTGATAATAATCATCCATAGATGTATTGTTATACAACAGTAATGCATAAACAAGAGTTATTAATAAGATCTGCTGAAGTAGTAAAGGTTTACACACAGAAACCATAATCTCTTTGTATCTGTTAAAAATGTTATGGTAAATAAATTCTAAACCATTATCGGCTCTTCCACCATACGTATGATTCCTTCAATTTTTAGAAATTAAAACCAAGCTATATCATGCTAATTATGAGATACCACTGAGCTACTTAGTGACCTACATATATACAACTCTTGAGAAGTTAGGTCAGGTGTACTGAAATTTCTGTATTTCCTGTTGGGTGGTGGTGGTGGTTGCTCTGACTACAAGGCAGTGACTCAGTGACTTGGCAAAGTGGAATTACTTGCATTTGCAAAAACCCCACTGCTAATGGGAGTAGAATTTTTCAAAACTGTGTTAAAATCTGAAGTTCAATGCTGCCTTAATATTACCTTGCATTGAATTTATCCAGTAGACTAGGCCTTATCACATAATCGTCCATGGTATCTGCAGCAATAGGTTAGGGAAACTCGGGCCAAAGATTAGCATAAATGAGGCCATCGAACTACAACCCCCATAAGTAGGGCCCTACCAAATTCACGGCTGTGAAAAACACGTCATGGACCGTGAAATCTGGTCTCCCCCATGAAATCTGGTCTTTTGTGTGCTTCTACCCTATACTATACAGATTTCACAGAGGGAGACCAGCGTTTCTCAAACTGGGGGTCCTGACCCAAAAAAGGGTTGCAGGGGGGTCACGGTATTGCCACCCTTACTTCTGTGCTGCCTTCAGACCTGGGTGGCCAGAGAATGGTGGCTGCTGACCAGGTGCCCAGCTCTGCAGGCAGCAGCACAGAACTAAGGGTGGCGATACCAAACCATGCCACCCTTACTGCTGCACTGTTGCTGGCGACGGCGCTGCCTTCAGAGCTGAGCAGTTGGAGAGCAGCGGCTGCTGCTGACTAGAAGCCCAGCTCTGAAGGCAGCGCCGCTGCCAGCAACAGCACAGAAATAAGGGTGGCAATACTGCAACCTCCCTACAATAACCTTGCAACCCGCCATTCCCTTATCTGATAAAATATGACCAGGTAGATCATTGTTGCTACCACAGTTATATGATTGCAACAAATCTTGTACAAAGGTTGCCAAGTAAGGTGTCGACAGAAAGGTTATGATTTGCTGAATGTGATTATGCTATCTGTATGCAGGTATCATTTTTCTATCTGAAGTTATGATTAACTATGTACCTGTATTTCAAATGATTGCTCCTGTGGTAACCCCCACACGGTATTTAGCCTGCACATCTTGGGACTATTCAAGTTAAAAGGCTCATCAAGGAACACTTAACTCTAAGTGGACCATGGAAGATGCCTATCTACGCTTAGTGGACTTTCCTGTGATGGCCTCTGCTATGACTAAGCAAAATCATGCATGGACATATGACTTGCCCATGTGACTCCGAACAGCATCTTGTTACCTGTAATTTTCCAGTGAGAACAATGGGATTCCCTTCACTTGACAGAAGCTATAAAAGGCCCATCTCCATTTTGACTCTTTCCTGCCCAAACCTCTGGACTATGAACTTATACTAATGGGAGCATTCTAAACAAGAGACTGAGGTGTGATGACGCGGGACTGTTCTTAATGTTTCCTCTGAATATTGTGGGAGTGCCTCAGTTTCCCCTATGCAGTTCTTAAGTATCTAGGTGGTGGGATAAGGGTGTATGATCGTTGCAGAGCCCTAGAGAGCAGGTGTGTGCAGGGGTCTGGACACAGAATGGCTGACACCCTGTTTCCTGGCAACTGATGGCCTGGGCCCTTCCCCCCTGCAAGGTGATAGCTAAAGGGTTGGAGAAGAAAGGAATCGGGTGATCTCCTGGCCCAGGAAAGGGACAAAGCCCAGAGGAGGAGGGGCTGGAGATAGTTTCAGTTTGGGGCTGGCTGGGGACATGGAGTGAAGTGCAGATGTGGTTGTCTGGCTCACTGCCCCCCCAAAATGGACCCAGCTGAGGGGTCCTGTTCTCTGCACCTACAAGCTCTGGTTTAGACCATGTTCCTGTCATCTAATAAACCTCTGTTTTGCTGGCTGGCTGAGAGTCACGTCTGACTGCAAAGTTGGGGTGCAGGACCCTCTGGCTTTCCCAGGAGCCCACCTGGGCGGACTCGCTGTGGGAAGCACACGGAGGGGCAAAGGATGCTGAGTGCTCCGAGCTCAGACCCAGGAAGGTGGAAGCTGTGTGAGCTGTGTGTCCTGAAGACAGTCTGCTTTGGGAACTTCACAATTATTGTGTGTATTTGATTCCTTTAACTAATTTTAACTCACACCTTTCTTTCTTTTTATAAATAAACCTTTAAATTTTAGATACTAAAGGATTGGCAACAGCATGATTATTGGATAGGATCTGAGTTATATATTGACCTGGGTGCACGGCTGGTTCTTGGGATTAAAAGAACCTTTTGTTTGACGAAATTGATTTTAAATAACCACTCATCATGAAGTCTCTATCTGGGTGTTGAATCCAGGCCTGGAATACCTAAAGAGGCTGCATTTCTGACTTATTTGCCAATGTGGTGAGACAGAAGTTTACTTTTCTTGCTGGTTTGGTACATCTCATGGAAGAATAACCACCAGTATTGGGGTGTGTCTGCCCTTTTCCCCAGCAGCTTGTCCTAAATTTGGTATTCTAAGTTGTTACCTACAGAGGCATGGTGACACACCCCACAACCCCATTTTGGGTCAGGACCCTAAAGTTACAACACTGTGAAATTTCAGATTTAAATATCTGAAATAATGAAATGTATGATTTTTTTAAATCCTATGACTGTGAAATTAACCAAAATGGACTGAGAATTTAATAGGGCCCTATCCCTAAGGCACTACAGCACTATTTCCAAATAAGTATTTCTGGTTCCAGCCATTCCATTTTGCAAAAAATGAAAAGACTGGGTGGAATTTTTTTAAAGAAAAATTTGCTTTATCAAAAACCCAGTTTTCTATCAAAAACACTCTGGAAAATTTTCAACCAACACCATTTTAAATGGTATCTGAGTCCTTGTGAAATGGGCATGAAGAGCTTGATAGGAAAGGGTAAACATTTCTAAAGGAAATCATTCAGCTGAGGAAACTTTTTTTTTTTTTTTTTAAGACAACCTCCCCTTCTGTGGTTAACAGTTGTATAAAAGATTCTTTCATCTTGTTTATAGTGGTAGGAGCTCAATCCTGATACCAACATAGAGCAACAAGCTGGTTTGTAAGGGCCCAGTTCGGAGGAAGCCTTGGTCTTTCAACTTGGACTATGGTCTTTGGCTCTGGATAAAGTTAATCATGGTTCCGCAACTTGTCTATAGTGTATGAGTAACTGAATTTTTATAAAGAGCAGTTCTGGACTCTTCCAGGGCAGCAGCTTGTCTTCCAGAAGGCCACAGAGATTGTCTGAACAGCTGCCTCTGTCTGTTGGAAGAGACAGGTCCACTGAGACTGACTCTCAGTAGCCTTCTCGAAGGCAAACTACTGCCCATGTTGGGTACAATAAGCTGAACAGAAACAAGGCAAACTTGATTTTTTTTATTTTTAAATGTATACAAAATTCAAATTCTTCATTGTACAAATATTTAAAAACAGCGAACATTAACTTATTTTTTTTAAATGGCTAAGCAATTATTTTCACCTACTTCATGTAACTTGCTTTTGTCAATTAAAAAGAAAAAAATAGGCCATCAGCATAAATCACAATCAATTTTAGCTGTGACCATCATTACAGTAGTTCACTCACCCAAAAACAGACAACTAGAAGAGGCAATTGAGGAGTATGAGAGGGTAACTATATACGTGTTTGAAATGAAGGTTTACCCCCTAGTATCTGAAACCAACATTAAAAACTGGTCTTAACAGTAGAGCCATCCATATGGATACTCCAGACATGGCTAACAGTGATCCTATAAAGTAAGCTGTCAAAGTCTTCTAGGCAAGAAACAAGTGTGTGGGGTTTTTTTAGTTATTTATTTTTAACTAGAACAACCCTAGAGTCCTAACCAAAACCTCAACATGTGTTGCATATTTTACATCACATTTGTTGAAATATTAAATGTGGGTTTTTTGGTAGTAGGGTCAGATACTGCTAAATGATTTCATGACAACACAGTCCTGTACATATTCAGAATTCATACAGAATTATGAACAAACCCCTAACATAACTATCTCCTAACTCAGCTATGCTTGAAATAAAATGTCTGAGGTACAGTATTAGGTGAATGATGGTATCGTCCCATAATACTGTTCTTGGTGTACTATATTCTTGTAGTACTATATTCTTCTAGTAAAGCATCTTTAGAAATCATAAACAAGTTGTATACAAATAATTACTGTCAATTTCAAGAGATGCCGTAACAGAAAGATTAAAAGCAGGCTATTGTAAAATAGTACATACTGTCTACCCACAGCTTATATCTTTCAACAGAAGTGTCAAATGTTTGACACCTGTCAGGTCAGGCCATTTTACCAGTATATGAAAGGCCCAAAATACAAAATTTCCCAAAAAATTCCACAAAACTGTGCAACAAAAATACATCATTGTACAAAACAGTGACTCCCTGGTGGAACACACTACGACTTGCCCCAGAAATTCTCTTTCCTCTTCTGAGCTCTTTCCAGAATCTGAGATGCTAGTGAGCTAGAGGCTGCAGAGCGAGCAGAGATCTGGGACAATCTGTCATCTGTGAGTGCATGCAACAAGGAAAACAAATCTATAACTAAATCCACAGATCAGACATAAATTTTAAACAATTAAGACAGCTGTGGCTGACTTCTCAAATACAAAAGTTATTATACCATTTATGACCATGAATGCTACAAAATCAAATACAAACAAACTTCTAAATTATTGATAGCTTTGTTGTTGAAGGGGAAGCTAATTAGAAAGCTACAAGCATACTGACTGGGATTTTTAAATTAGGTGCTCAATTCCCAATGAAATGCAGTGGGAGTTGAGCAGTGAGCTCTCCTTTGAAAACTAGAGCCATTGTGCCCAATCTTTACAGCATTAAATGATCCTCCAGTAGTACAGAATTGGCACAGTAACTCCTATGCTTTTTTCCCCTTCCCCAGCATATTTGGTGTGGTTTTGGTTCGTGTGTTCTAGTAATCCCTGGATGCTGTATTGGTTCCTTGGCACTTATGGCAACTCGTGTAAATTAGAGTTGTCCTCAAGCTGCTCTCAGTTACTCCAGGGGACCAGACTCCAGCTGCTGCACAGCTAGCCTACAAGCGCAGCTTAAAGCTCCTCTGTACCCTCCCCCCTGGCCTTGAGATGCATTGTGTGCTCCTTGGTTGTAGCTGAGGATCAGGGCAATTCTTTTTATTTTAGTCACCGCAGCTGGCTGGAAAGTGTGTGGGCAGTGCAAATTGCTCAGCAAAGCATCTGTATATCTGCATAAAGTCTGTGAAATTCAACAGTATTCTGCAGCATCCCACAATCTCACCACACATTTTAGATAACAGCACTGTACCAGACTGCATCTTTGTTACTAAAAACTAGTGACAAAGCATGAGCTATCATAAATAGACTCAATTATACTCAAATGCAGGCATTTTGAGTGTATAAATTTGTTATGCATTCAAATGCATTGAAAGCCCAACCATATACTTATATACACAGCTACAATTAGCAGTTTGCTCATAAAGGGGATTTTTTTGTACGTGCAATTTAGGAACCTATTTTAAGAATGTTTGGACCAAAGGCTTTCAAAGATCTAAGGGAAGTTCCAGAGATGGTACTAAATGTTAAACAATCTGATTTAAAGTCACACAAAACACAGCACATTGTGGTATGTAGTGTCAAGTTTTGTTTGATTTCTGAAAAGTCACAGTACTATTTGTTCTCTTTGTCTGGAAAACTGATAATCTAATACTGTTCCTGATAGTGACCATCTTGCTAGAGCAGTAACAAAATCTGTAATGACACTATAGATGTGCATCAGGTCAGAGAGGCAGTCTCCTGGCATAGACACTCAATTTTGAAAGCTCTCTTGGAGAATACATAGAGCCTGTATTCAAATTCTCATGAGAACAGGATATCCAATAAGATTACAAATACTTCTATGTTCTATCTAGTTGGATTAAAAATACCAAAGCGCCCTCAGGCATAATACTTTTGTACTTTGCTTGTAGTCGAGGCTTGAACCAGAAAGCAGAAAGGGTTGTGGAAATGTGGGGGGCTAAAGGGGTAGTTAAATCTGAGTTTGGAACAAATATTTGTATTAGCCATACTGAACCACAGTTATGATCTGTTTCATTTTTAATGACATTTCACTGTTTATTCATAGGGTTTGTACTTAACTTTTCAGATTACTGGGCAGAGAAAAATATTTTGATTTCTTTTGATGATATGATGATCTGGGTATGCATAAAAGTTTTACTGGTCTACGTATGGGATGGGTGCATTATGTCTTGTATACACCCATCTCCCATTGGGATGCAGATAAAGTCAGAAGTCATCCATACGACCGTTTAATATTTCAGAATGAAAAATACCTTCATCATTATAGTTTCTTTCCTGCAGTGGTAACTGGAAATGGCTCATCTTTGGACTCGCAATGTTCCCTAGGAGAAAAGACCACAGGTGTTATTTTTATACCATTAAAAAGAGCTGTTTCTGCATCAGAACTCTATATGGGATGACACTTCATGTCAAACTATTTAGAACATTACTTCTAAACATGTAACTATAATTAGGATACTGCATACTTGCTAGTTACAGGACTGAGACTCCCTTATTCCCATAATAACAACTCCCATTGTAATAAGTTTCTTATAACAGTACCCTGAAAATGGTGCTGAGATGAGGATGGAATAAGTGTATTGAACTGTATACTTTTCAAGGCAGCATCTTTGGAGGCAGTTACTGTAGTTACACAGTGAAATAAGATCTAATGATTTGCACTCAGGACTTGGAGGCAGGATATGGCCCTAGTTCTAATCCCAGCTCTAAGTGACTTTTCTCTGGATTTAGGCAACTCACTAAACCTGTTTATCACTTGCTTCATTGTAAAATGGAACTATTACCTTACTTTATCCATCTCTGAAGATGTAAGGACTTTGTGTGCTTTTCAAGAGCAGACCTTAAGCATGTGATTAAAGTTTTGTGGAACTCGGATTTAAGCATATAAATTTCACTTTGACATCTAAGTGCTTGAGGGGTTTTGTTATTTATCACATAGATGTCACCATAGTATGGTTACTATGTCGTTTAAAACTACTCTGAGCCACTCTGGCCCAAATTGCTTCTCTAATGAAGAGTTCACACAGGGTATGCGTACACTGCTTTGTAAATCTGGGTCTGTGGGACCCAGGCTTATGGACTGGATGTTTACAGTCCTGTGCTTGAGTGTCCACACTGCATTGTGAGCCTGGACCCAGGTCTCTCAACTGTCCTAACACATCCATACTGCAGTATGCAGACCTTCTGACTCTGGTCTTTGGCTTCAACTGCATCCACGCTGCAACATGACAAGGATTGGACCCAAGTCACAGCAGGCACGGGGCTCTGACTCACCCTACTAGCAGGGCCTTAGGATCTGGGTCCTGAGTACTTGCCGATCTAAGTCACACTGATTTGTGTGAGGATGGAAGGGTGGCTTGGGCTCAAATGTGAGTTAGAGCATGGATTTACTGTGCAGTTTAGACACAGCCACAGGGACCAGGAAATGCTGCTGAGATTCCAACAGACCTTTTAAAGATAGAGAAGGCTGGATTGTCCCCTTCGCTCACACTCCACACACAAAGGTCCTCAAAAACCTACAGTTCTCTCAAAATCCACATAGATGTCTGGTGATTCTGTAGAGGCCAGGACCATCCTCACAGATGGGACTATGATGACAGATTTTCGTCTGCCAGCAACTCTCTCCTGAACATCCCAGCCCTGCAAAGGTGGGTGCTCCACAGCACATAAAAGGGCATGTAAACATCACAGCCTCAGCTTTTCAGCTGATTCCCCCTGGAAAACTATGGTGAGAGAGGGAAATAAGGGTTGTATCACACCTAGCCTACTGTCTTTGCTCTTCTCCCCACACAGGGTGCACTGTAGAGTGGTATGATGTTGTTGTGTAGGTGTCCAATTGCTCATCTGTTGAGTAACCCTAAAGGAATATGTACTAGGTTTTCCCCCTGCTACCTATAGAAGAGATAACAAAACTGTTCACACAGAACCAATTATTTGAGGTATACGTAATTCCTTACTAAAATCAAAAAAGCTCTCTTAGACAGACAGATACTGGAACCTAAGCATAGAACAAAGGCCAGATCTCCCCATAGCAGTATCTCATTTAGGTGGAGAATAGTACAGTTGTTCTAGCAAGATGAAACATGCTGGTACAAAAGAGTTTCTCTGCAATAAGCAGTCATTCTTTGTTGAAGTCGCAAAATTTTGGGCCCTGCACATTTGCAAGATAGCAATTACCATACAAACTAAGTGGATGGAAAAATCCTATTTAAAAAAAAACAACCATTATGCTGGAACTCTGGATCCCTGAGAGTCCCTTGAATGCGACTCCAGGAGGGGAGAGTAGCGCTTTTGACTGATTTCTGCATAGGAGCTGTAGTTGGATGTGCTGAAGTGGGAGATGCTCTTTCATCAGCAGCATTGACAGGGGGCCAAGAATCCTTCCTCAGAGGCAAAGGATCTAAAGTTTTCAATCCAGCAGCTTGGGAGGCAAGTAGTGATACAGCTTCTGCTTCCCCTTCAAACTGAAATACCATAGAAAAGACTACTATTAGTTTATACACAAAACTGAAAATTTGTTTGAGTTATATCAAACATCAAGTTCAGAGGCATATGCAGCTGGTCTTGTCTTGTCTGTTGGCTGTGTCTTGCTGGAGCTTCCAAGCCAGGCAAGTGACTTAAGGCTTTGGGACAGTGTTAAGCAAAGCTCACATTATGAGGGATAATCTAAACATGACCAAAAAAAGGCTTTGCACATGTGTAAAAGCACTAGACTGCTTTCTCAATTTCATCTGGCCCTGCACTATTAGGCCATGTGTGCATTCACATACAATACCAGGTCAGATTCTTTTCTTTGGAAAACAAATCACTTCCAAGCTTCCATTACCATCTCTAGGAGCAGAGAAAACATGGAGCCAGTACAAACTAATGGACTGAGCAAAAGCCTGGTAGTTGGATTCCTGAATTTCTAATCCTACCTCTAACAACAACTTTGTGGTCACAATCTCTGTGTTTTGATTCCCCATCTGCAAAATGGGACTATGAGATTAATATGGGGATTAATACTCAGTTACCTCAGAGAAGCTCTGTGAAGGTTACCGTTTATGAATTGCTCGGTATTATTAACACTGAAGGCCAATGTAGGACTTTGAAAAGTGGGCTGACTCTTTTATAACAATAAAACAGCATTAACTTAGTCACAAAACCCCTAAAGGATTTAAAACACTACTAAAAGACAGCCAGCAACTAAAAGATGTTTGGAACACTTGGGAAGCCAGGAACATTGCTACAGTGACAGGATCCTAGGTATCCCAACCAGGAAATTGGGAGACAGGATGCAATAATATTTGTATACTGTTAAAATACCAACTATTAGATATTGAGGAAAATCCTGAATAAAGGGAACAACCAATATTTCATATCCATGTGGGAAAACAGAGAAGGATATAAAGAGAGAAGGAATTATGATTATGAATAAATTTTAGTGGGTAGCCAAATAGGAAAGCTGAAGACATAGGATAGTTATAGCTGACTTGTCATTTCAGACTGAGGCTTATTACCCAGGGCAAAAGTTGAACTCTGAATTTAAAAAAAATTTTCAATTAGTGTTCCTGCTTCTACTATATATTCTACCTCATTGGGAGAAATCTGCAGTGAAATCCTATACATATTTAGAAATTGAGACCACACACCTGCTTGTGAAGTGATGTGACTAAGGACTGTGAAAGTTTTTGGAACGCAAGGAGCTCAATCTATTTCACTTAAACAAAAAGCTAAGGGGTGAATTAATCCAAGTTTATAAATACTTACATGGGGAACAAAAATACAATGGGCTCTAGAATACAGAAGCATAACAAAATCCAATTGTCAAAAATTGAAGCTAGACTAATTCAGACTGGAAATAAAACGTACATTTTTAACACTGATGGTAATTAACCATTGGAAAAACTTGCTAAGTGTTGTAATGGAATCTCCATCCCTGACACTTTTAAAATCAAGACTGGATGTTTCTCTAAAATATGCTCTAGTTCAAATAGGAATTAATTCAGGAAAATTCTGTGGCCTGTTATGCAAGATGCCTGACCAGATGACCACAGTGGTCCTCTCTGGCCTTAGAATCTATAAGCCACAAAGACCTGTGAAACTAAATACTGTCTTAGTACCTTTTTGACATCTATGCTAGGATGTACAGAGAAATCAAATCTGAAGTAAAATGAAGCAGAAAATTCCAAAAACAATGGAAAGAGAGAGTGACACCAATGTGGCATATTTCTCTACCCAACTCATGGAATTTGGAGCTCTGCATGACTTCAGGAATGAGCTGGGTTAAGGGTAGCAGGGAGATCAGCTGCTCTTGGCAGCAGGCTTCCTGCTGGACTCCGCACACTTCCAAGCAGAAATATATATGGGAGATAATGCAGCATTCCCTCCCATAGTCCTTCAGTTTCCTTTGCTTAACAAAAATACGTAACTAGCGGCATAGGTGCTGACTCTGTGGGTGCTCCAGGGCTGGAGCACCACGGTGAAAAATTAGTGAGTGCTCTGCACCCACTGGCAGCCAAGCTCCCCCCATGCCCTACCTCCTCCTCCTCCTCCCCTGAGTTCACTGCATCTCCATTCCTCTGCCTACCTCCCAGTGCTTCCCACCTGACCGCCACCGAACAGCTGTTTGGCAGCGTTAGCACACTCTGGGAGGGAGGAGGAGGAGTGGAAACATAGCATGCTTAGGGGAGGAGGCAGGGAAGAGATGTGGCTGGGGCAGGGATTTGGGGTAGGAGCTGGAATAGGGGCAGGGAGGGGACGGGGTTGGGGCAGGGACTTTGGGGAAGGGGTTAGAATGGGGGCGGGCAGGGGCGGGGGCACGAGGGGGGTTGAGCACCCACGGGGAAGTTGGCGCCTATGACTATCAGACTCTCCATCACAGATAATATTGAAAATTTTACACTGGAACATCCCAATCCTTAAACAAGCTTAAAACTATTATTCAAATTGACATAAAAAGGATATCTGTATTTTTCTACACTGCATATTGACAAATGCTTGTTTTGTCTCACCCTTCTGGATTTTCTTTCTCCTGAGGCTTGTTTAGATGAAGAATACTGTGTTTCTAAAGACTTTTTCTTTATCTGCTGTGGCGATGAGGACTTCACTTTAGATGGAGACACTAAAACTGCACCTCCTAGAGTAACAGAAGATAAAATATTTTGTTATATTAAAAACTTTTAATAAATGAATTCCCTCAAAATGTTGCTTTTCATTTTAAATATTGTTACCGACAGCTGGCGTGGTAAGATCATGGTGAGTTCTTTGGGCTCCACCAATTGTTTTCAACTTTGGAGTAGAAAGCCTGCCATGTTTTCCTGATGATACTGAAGAAGAATCTGACCTATCTGCTGAAGGTTTCAGTAGTGAGGCATTTTCTCTGCAAAAACGAGGAAGGATGGTCTAGTGGTTAGGGCTCTGGCCTTGGTTCCTGTTCTACCACAGACTTCCTGTATGACCATGAGCATGTCACTTAGTCTATTTGTCCCCAATCTGTAGAATAAGGTAACAGCACTTCTCTACCTCACATGAGCGTTGTGAGAATAAATATGTTAAAGACACAGATCCTCAGATATTACATTGATGGAGGGTCATAAAAGTATTTTCTAATATAGAAAATATGACTGAATATCATGTGTTACTAACAGAGTTTGTAAAACATGCATGGTAAAAGGCCTGGAACTCAACTGTAATTAGAGGAAACATGGGCAACTTGACTGCCAAATACTGTACTCAGAAATAAGTCCTTGATATTTCTAAATATCTTCCTACTCTTTTTTCCTACACCCAGGCATTGTCAGAACTCCAAGGTTACCAACAAATTCCCTCCCTCTCCCCTGTAACAGGAAACCACACCCAGGGAGATCTGGACACAGCTTCCTGCAAAGCCCATCAACACTGTTCAAGTTTGCTGAAAAAGTCAAAGGGTATGTCTACACAGCCGCTAGGAGGGTGCTTCCCAGTGCACATAGATAGACACACTAACTCTGCTCAAGCTAGCAAGCTAAAAACAGCAGTGTGGATGCAGTGGCATGGGGAGTGGATTGGGCTAGCCACCTGAGTACAGTCCTGTCTAATCCTCTGGGTACATACATGCCACCCTGCTATTTTTAGTGTGCTAGCTTGAGCGGAGCTAGTTCATGTCTGTCTTCCCACACTGGGAGGCACTCTTCCATCGGCAGTGTAGACATACTCTTAAGCACTATATTATGCAGTCCATTCAACAGTGACAAAACAGACTACCCTTTCAGTCCTACCAATCCTTCAATTTGAGTCTGAAGCAGACTCCTAATTTTAGTTTTCCACATGGCTATATGTTGTGCTATCACTTGCCTACTCTGAGTGGCCTTCTGTACAACTTTTAACATTTTAAACGTTATGCATTAAGTTTACTCATATTAATCAAAATAGTATTTTGTGTTTAGTTTCTACAAATTACACTTTAAAAAAAAAAAGTTTTGCATTACTAAAATCTAATTTTCTTTGATGGAAATCATTCGCTGAGCCAAATCTGTGAAGCAGCTCAGGGTCTATTTCTTCCTCCATTTTGCCCTTCACCTCTGAAGGAAATTGGTTTAAGAAACAAATCCTCTCTTATTCTGAAATTTAAGACACTTGTTGCTAATTATTAGCATACAGACTCTTGCCAAACTAGTGTCCTAGCTAATTACCTGTTAAGTGCACTAGCATGTAAAGTTTAGTTTATTTTTAAATCACTCCATAAAGCATGGAAAGGTAAGAAGACAGACAATGAAATTTTAAAATGTACCCTTTTACTTTGTTGTCTACAGTAGGATCCTTATCATTTTCTTTCAATTTCTGAGCCTCTGCTGACTCTTGTTTATTTTCTTTTTCTTCATCTTCCTCTAATCCTGGTGGCTGATTTTCCACTTGTTCAGTACTGTCTTGTTCACCCCAAGCTAGACATCTTCTGACTGGTACAGTGGAAGCATCTGACATGCCTAACTTCTCTGTATTGTTCTGTTGAGACTGTTCTATTGAGTCAGGCTGTTGTAGTATGTTTTGGCTTGCAGATATCTGTTTCTCAGGAACTCTATGAAACAAAGCAAACTATGTTTCACTCACCAAATATTCACTTGTTTTTTTCCAATTTACTACGTATGTGTCTCCATAAACTGCATACATCCAATTCAAGAACTTGTCAGAAATTAAGAGTTTAGTTATTAAAATGAATACAGATTAATCAGTCATTTTAAAAAAAAAAGGAGCTTACAGTAGACTTCTAAGTCCATACTTCAGCACCTACTTAATTTTCACATGTGCTGAGCACCTAGCAGACCTCAGTCAATGGGAATTGTTTGATGCTGAACACTTTTGAAAATTAGGCTGGAGTTAAACAGACTTTAGAGCCTATCTTAAGGCTCCATCTTTTGAAAATCTTGGTCTTTAAATTGTTCATAAAAGTCAGGCATCTGTGCATGCAAGTGTGTACAAATGTACAAAGATCCATTTTGCACAAAAACAAACCACACAGTTTTGAAAATCTGGCCCTGTATTTGGTATCAGACATTATGGTGTAATAAACACTTAAGTTTCATCTTGCTTTTATTATGGCTACAATTACACAAATAGATCAATTATTCTCCCTCCCCTCTTAACCCCGTGCCTCCAAGACACTGCCTGGGAGAAAGTGTGTTGTATATATATTATCCCATACAATGTTTTGAACAATCAGATTTAATGTGAGGTGACCAAACTGCTTTTTTTGGTTTAGGAATAATTACCTATACAACATTATTAATAAAAGTCTCAAACTTATTAGCAATAAATGACATATTTAGTATCTGTTCAATCCATCTTTATGGTTTCCAAGGGGCAGAGGCAAAAAAATGTGAATACATAATTGCTTTTTCTTGATTTTAGAAACTGAAGTGCAGTGGGATTAGATCTGCTAATCACAAGCCTATTGATTTGTTTCTACAAAAACACCAATACAAATGTATGTAGGCATGACAAAATTTACATAATGTAGGGTTATGATAGAGTGGGAGTAGCCTACGGCTAACTCAGCACTCTGTAAACTTCCCTGCGTGTGCTAAATTAGGAGAAAGAAAAAGAGTACTTGTGGCACCTTAGAGACTAACAAATTTATTTGAGCATAAGCTTTCATGAGCAACAGCTCACTTCATCAGATGCATTCAGTGGAAAAAAATTAGGAGATAATTGATTAAGGACTGGGTGATTAATCAGTTAACAAGGGTATTTAGTTCATCAGCTGGGGATGGTTAAAAGGGAGACAGGAACAGAGAGGGAAAAGGAAGGGCAAAGCAGCCCAGGATCCCAGAGAGAGGAGATTTCTTTCCTCCACCCCCAGCTTGTACCTAGAGAGAAGAGTGAAGCTTGGGGAAAGTCTTATGCTACAGAGACACAACCATACGCATGCGCAGCACATTTCATTAGGGTGTGCACCCAGGGAATTTTTTTTTAAGGCGAACATTTATTAAATACTCAATCATAAAGGACATTATTTTTATTCATCAAACAAACTAAAGAAATTAAAACTTAACTTAATTTTTTTAAATTAACAACTAAACTTTACTTAAAAAATGACACACAAAATACTAAATTTTTGCTGTAGTGATAACTGGGCGTATACAAAGATAAAGATAAAGATCATGAAAATTGACTGTAACCAGATAATGAGCTAACCCAAATTGACCAAAACAGATTAAGGTTTCTTCATCTTCTTGTCCTAGAGAATGAGACGTCGCTCACCAGGCTTTACTGACTTAAATTCCTCAATCACATCATTGTAATTAACTGACGAAGCCAATTCTTGTTCATAGTACAAAATCACAAGCGATTCGAGGCGCTGTTGGAACATTGTACTTCTTAGTTTGTTTTTTACATGTGCTAGTTTCGAAAATGCTCTTTCACATGAACAGCTTGTCTGCTCCTTTTCTTATCTTAACAACAAACCGATCCATATTTTAAAATTAAAAGGGGGTATCATAAGATTGAATTAAAACATAAAGCCACGGGCTTGTTATGCTGTTTCAGTAGAGTACACGTGACAAAGATTACAAACACTGTAGACACTGCGCTGGGCACGCCTCACGCGGCCGCTTATATAGGTCAAAGAATTTTCTAGAATAGTAGTTGGAGGAGGAGGGGAGGACCAATGGTAATGTGACACCACAGTAGTGGGGATGCATGCTGCGAGCGAACACGGGTGTTCTATATAGAGCATATCATGCAATTAAATTAAAACGGCAAAGCCACTTTATTTTTTTTTGAGACATTAGGGCAGGCGTGGACAAACTTTTTGGCCCAACAGCCACATCGGAGTTCCAAAATTGTATGAAGGGCCAGGAAGGAAAGGCTGTGCCTCCACAAACAGTCTGGCCCTGGCCCCCACCCACTTCCTGCCCCCCTCAGAATCCCCGACCTATCCTACTCCTTGTCCCCTGACCCAACCCTCCCTGCTCCCTGGCCCCTGACTGCCCCAACTCCTATCCACTCCCCCGACTCCTGACAGACTCTCGGGTTTCCCACAATCCAACCCCCCGTTCCCCGTCCCCTGACCATCACCCCCAGAACCTCTGTCCCATCCAACCCCCCCAACTCTCTGTTCCCTGACTGTCCCCGGGACTCCCTGCCCCTTATCCAACTGCCCCGACCCCCTTACCATGCCGCTTACCCTCACCTCCCCCACCTCCTGGAGCCTTGGTACGCCACGTCCAAGATCGGCCCTGGACAGCACTGCAGCAGCATGGCTCCGGCGGGACCTGAGCTCCTGCTGCTCGGGCGGCAGGAGCTCGCAGCCCCGCCCCCTTATCATGCGGCTCCAAGCGGCAGGAGCTCAGGTCCCGCCGGAGCCACGCCGCTGTCCAGGGCCGCTCGTGGACACAACGCGCTGAGGCTCCAGGGGATGAGGGAAGGCAGGGACACAGGAAGCCTCTCTGGATGGGAGCTCAGGCGGGCCAGGCAGGACGAGCTTGCCCACCCCTGCATTAGGGTGTGCCTGGGCTCACCCAGCACACCCTGTATGCACACCTATGCACACAGCTGTACATGACAAACATAGGTGCTGGAAGTAAGGGTGCTACCGCACCCCCTGACTTGAAGTGCTTTCCATTATATACAGGGTTTATAGTTTGGTTCTGTGGCTCTCAGCGCCCCCACTATACAAATTGTTCTAGCACCCCTAATAACAAATAAAACACTGGTGAACCTACACAGGAATGTGTGAGGACTGCTTGCCAAGTGAGAAGCAGGCTGCGGGGGAGCGTATCCTATCTTGTTCCTTCAGTAAATGAAATCAAACTTCTTATTTGGGTTCTCAACACATTACAATAAAATTTTAGTAGAAAAGTATTTGACATTCCATCTGCTTTAAATATATTTATGCAAAGTCTAGTAAACATTAGGGATCTTAAAGTTGTGTTAAATCTCAATTTACTTTTTAAAAATTTCAGTTTTTAAAGCTACAATTTTACATTCCCTTCACATCCAGGATAAGCACCTTACCCAGCTAGATCTAGAGCTCTGATGGTGTTGCTAATGGTTTCTTCTGAACTGGAATTTGAGGACACGTCCCAAAGTCTGTTGTTATCTGAAAGAATCTGATTCAGATGATACCGAGAGAAGTGGGTTCCCTGTACTCGTTGCCTGTAAGCCTCCGCTTTCTCTCGAAGTTCTTTCACCTGCACATACAGATGTCACAGGGTACATTTGTTTGATATTTTAAAAATCAGTTAAGTTATTTTGAAGTATTATTTGCACTTGCTAATGCTAATTACAGTAGAAAGGCATGTTACACACAGTACAGGACCAGTCACAGCAAAAATACTGCAAGGTGCAATAAAAGCAACAAAACAAAAAGTTAAGCCAAAATAGCAAATGTATTTATTTAGAAAGCATGTGTTTGAGCAGTCAAGCTAATGCATAGTTACCGATCACTTATTCAATAAGCATGAAAAAATTATGCAGCATCTATGGACAAGTTTAGTGCTGGATTCTATTTCTTCGTCAATGTTCAGAAACCATGTAATTGTTCCAAGCATTAAAACAAGAACTTAGGTGCAACCAACCTCCATATACCACATGTAATTTAGGATGTTTTGAGACTCCTAGGGGGAGGAATACAGAAACAGTCTTAATATTTCTTTTCTACGACATCACGTTAACATAACTACTGTGTGAACCATTGTAAAACTGTCACTGTAGCGCTATGCTGCCTCCTAGAGATTAGGTACAAAAATGTTGTGATCTGTTATATTTTAGCAATATTTTGCATTTCTTGCAGTGATGCATTTAAGCATCTGAGTCTAACTGATCACTTTTAAATCATAACTTCTGAATACTTCAAGGTGGATGTTTAAGTCAATGGATCTTCTCATATGTATAAAGTTAAGCATGTGCAAATGTGTTTGCAGGATCAGGACCTTGGACTGTGAGTTCTTTGACACTTGCTATACATTTGTACTCCACCTAGCACAATGGGGAACTGATTTTGCAAGGGGCCTGTAGATGCTAGTATAATATCAATAGCTACGGCATTCATGCTAAGACACCAGTCACTGTAACATCGAGGTATGAGATGGAAAACATACATTTTAAGAACAGTAAGAAATTACTTTTGGTCTTAAAATATAAACATTTTAACCCCTTAGTTTTAGTCATTATAATGCCATAATATTATTGCTAAAAGTATTTTCACAAAATTAAGAAATTAGATTGTGAGAGCTCCCCCATTTCACACACACACACCACGCACATACACACACACACACACACACACACAATCTTGCCCTCCACTCAAACATTGTTTGCTAATAAAAAAAATCTTGCTTATATTTTTATATTCTTAAGAATTAAACAAGGTGCCTGATAGCAGCAGTATTATTGCTATACTGATACTAGCTCGTGAAAAAGGTTAACGGAAATGCAGGAGAATAATATAATGGCCGAGAGCAGGCATGCTTTTGTATTAAATCTCAACTAATTTATTTTATTTACCCTTCATTCATATATTAGTTTTCTCTGTTTATCCGCTGGAAGAATTATACTAAGGGGGCAAATTCTGCCTTCTGTTTTACCCATGTAATCATAGTGAAGACAAATGAATAGAGGAGTGAAAATTCACTGGGGTTGCATTGATGTTAACTGCAGACTTTGGCTCACTGGGCCTCTCAGTTTAGAAAACAAACAAACTATTCTTTGAGAATCTGTCATTTAAGACTACAGCATGCTTGATAATACAATGACATTTGTAAGATTATTCAGTTTAAGCAGAGGGATGAAAATTAATGATAGTTGATAGGCTGAACTATAACAGGCAGATATAAATTCAGAGCAATAGGACTCTGCAGGGGGAGGAAAGGCATACTGAGAATGCTCTGCCTCCAGTGAATTGTGAAGTACAAAAAACAACCAAGCTCTTTCATTGACCCAGGAGCTAGCATTATCTCAGCAGGACACAGACCCTAGACAGTCCTACTGTGATTATGAATTACCTCACATTAATTTTTTAAAAGGATAATTCAAGGCAATTTTTATTCTACTGCTGAAAAATAACCCTTACTAATACATCTTAGAACAAAAATAACAAGGAGTCCTTGTGGCACTGTAGAGACTAACAAATTTATTTGGGCATAAGCTTTCATGAGTTAGAACCCACTTCATCAGATGCATGGAGTGAAAATACAGGAGCAGGTATAAATACATGAAAGGATGGGGGTTGCTTTACCAAGTGTGAGGTCAGTCTAACGAGATAAATCAATTTACAGCAGGATACCAAGAGAGGAAAAATAACTTTTGAAGTGGTAAGAGAGTGGCCCATTACAAATAGTTGACAAGAAGGTGTGAGTAACAGTAGGGAGAAATTAGTACTGGGGAAATTAAGTTTAGGTTTTGTAATGACCCAACCACTCCCAGTCTCTATTCAGGCCTAATCTGATGGTATCCAGTTTGCAAATTAATTCCAGTTCTGCAGCTTCACGTTGGGAGTCTGTTTTTGAAGTTTTTTTGTTGAAGAATTGCCACTACCATTCTAAAATGTTTTAGAACAGTTTCTTGGAAGCAGTCACTATAGCTAAAGCTATAATGAGATTTTTGTTATAACCCTTGTTTTCACATGCTTTAGAACATCTCTTTTGGGGCTGAAATTGTGTGGTTTCAGTTCATAGGTGAACACTTTTGCAAAATTTGAGAACAGCTTCAGGTGTTTAAATTACTAAAGAGTGAAAAAACAGTTTAGTTTATGGGGGTGTGATGATGTGTGAACCCCTGACTGACGTGTGTGCTGGCATGGACCCCCATACTGTAGATACAGTTATACCAGCAAAACTGCACTTTTGCTCAGGAGAGGCTTGAATAAGCTATGTGGCCGACTGACAATATCTTGAGTAAATCTTATTGAATTAAGAAACTTTTTTGAATTTGGTTAAACCTTATTCAATTAGGGTTAGTACCTTTGGGCTTCACAGAATATCAGGGTTAGAAGGGACCTCAGGAGATCATCTAGTCCAACCCCCTGCTCAAAGCAGGACCAATCCCCAGTTTTTTTTGCCCCAGATCCCTAAATGGCCCCTTCAAGGATTGAACTCACAACCCTGGGTTTAGCAGGCCATTGAGCTATCCCTCCTCCCTCCTTCACTGTATTAACAATGCAATTGTGTATGTGCTATTGTGGTACTATATGTACCTTCTCTAGCAGGAAGGGGGATGCTAATGTACTTCTTCCATTATCAGCCCTTCAGGCGACCTCTCTGGTAAGATGTACATATACTAATTCAAACTGGATTCTCCAGGGAACAACAGACAAAGAAAGGCTTTTTGGATAAACACCCTGGTTTTAAACTGGCTCATGGCCTTCTTCCTTATCCAGCAAAGAGAGAGGACTCTTCGTCCTGAGGGCCCTTATTCTTTGGGAAGAGTTAAAAGGACTGGATCTACTGAGGCCTCATAAATCTGGGTGCTTGTTCTGAACTGAAGCTGTGATGAACTTGTAGCCACAAGCAGTCCCTTTGGGTAAGGGGTTGAAGGACTGCTCCTGTCAGAATCCATGTTAGGGTGAACTCTGGTAAACTTATTAGCATGCATTTAAGTTCTTTTATTTTTAATATATTTTCTCTGTAATGTTTTTTATCTTAAGAATAAAGTAGGCTTGCATAGGAAGTGCTGTGTAGTACCTTATAACGTAGCAATTATATCTATTAACCGTCTCTGAAGAGAAAGCAAGCATGTGTCCTTGAGCAACCTGTCTGTGCTGGGGATAATTCAGTGAAGGCAGAAAACTGTGTATGCTGGAAATACCCCTGTCAGGAGGGAGAGAGATGCAGGTCTTCAACCAGAAAGGCATCAACTGGGGATCTGGAAACCTGAGAGTGGGTGCCCTTGTTGGGGAAATACAGGTGCAGTTGCAATGACTATGCCAGTAAAAATGCAGTTTTGTCATTTTATTCTGCGTCCGCTCTAGGAGCACGTTGCCAGAACAGAATACTGATATAACTATTAGAGTGGTAGCCATGTTAGTCTGTATCAGCAAAAATAACGAGGAGTTATAAATAAATAGCTCAAATAAATTTGTTAGTCTCTAAGGTGCCACAAGGACTCCTCGTTATTTTTGCTGATATAACTATATTGGTAAAACCTTCAGAGTATAGATCTGACCAAAGGCTTGGGAATGGAGATATAACACTTAAGGAAATAAATACAGGCGTGACTGGCACAGTTTTGTTACTTTACCTCTACCTGCAATTTAAAAAGTGTAAGAGGAATGCGGGAACCTATCTAGCTATGATCAGCAAGCAATGTTTTGTAGATATCAGAGCAGAGGCCAGTCTTAAGGAGAGATATGATAGAATTAAGATAGTAGTTGTATAGCTCTTTTCATGGAACCTTTCCACATGCATCCAGGATGGCATGGAGAAGGCAGGATGGTGGTTGAAGGGAGAAGCTGACAGGGTGGGCAGTAAAAGCTAGTGATGTTGGCAAAATGACAGTGGTGGATGACAGTGTGATAAATTACAAAATCAGCTAGGCAGAAAAGGGCTAAGTTGTGAAGGGCCAAGCACATTTGTGTCACTGTTTTTTATTTTCTTTTTTTGGGAAAAGGAGCGGGATTGTTCTAGGATTTTTTATTTAACTGATCATAGCTTCACTTTTTCTTCCAGGTAGGGATTTATATTTGTCTCACTGATTTGCAGAAATCTATTTCTCAGATGGTGGAATTCTTTTAAATTGCAAATGTATCTGAAATATTTTATTCGGTTCTATTTATTATTTGTCACATATGGTCTGATCTTGCAGGCCTTAACTCACAGAAAACTAGTGGAGAAACAAAGATCAGGTCCATAAGAGTTTTTAACTTGTTTTAAGTCCTTCTTGTACCTTTTCTCCTGAAGCTTGGTAAATTCCCAGCTTTAACTTACTTTTCCGCCTTTACTACTTCAACTCATTTTTAATTAATTAAAAGGTATAATAAAAATAACTGCAAGCCTCCCTAGTGAAACTATTTCAGAGACAAAGAGTTATATTGTATTCTCATTTCATTGTGTGAGGATATTAGTCAGACACAGTAATAAGAGCCAGCAAGATGAGAACACCCCTCTAGAACAGTGGTGTTGGAACACTTTTAATAGCGGGAGTGCTCAAAGCCATTGAACCAAACTGTAAACTGGGTATATGATGGAAACCACTTTAAGCCAGGGGGTGCTGCTGCACTCCTGCTCTAAGAGCTATATACTGCTCTGTCTACATGCACAGCTAGTCTGATATACTCTCAGGTGAAGTACAAATCAGAATCTAAATGGCAGAGCCCAGTCAAGGAAGTTGAAAGGGAAAGTTAAACAACTTTTGAAGTATACACTATAAAAATATACTGTCATAAGTAAAAGAGAATCTGGTGGAGAGAAGAGTGAGTGAGTGAGGGTACAATCCTACCAGTTTTGTTTTGAATACTTCATCATGGAACCTCTTCATTCCCATGTGACTTCCAACTAGCTTTCTCTGTGACTCCCCATAAACAAAAAATCTCCTGGGGAAGGCCAGGCTCAACTGGAAACTCAGGTCTATTGTCCTAGAATATGGGAATTTGCTCATTTCTCTTACTCCCTAATGAAAGGTCACACGCATTTACCTCCTAAAACTCTCCACCTCACCCCAGTAAGGATCACTATTGATAAGGCACAAAGTAGTTCTCCATTAACAGCAACTTCATCCATGACTTTGATAAATACTGCATGATTAGACTAAAAAGTAGTAGGAAAAAAGATTCTAGTAGATAAACATTTTATTTCCTTGTCCTCACCCACCCCATAACCAGTTTGGGTCACCTTGCAGCCACACACTAGCTCAAACTCCTTTCCTGGAGTTTTGAGTGTTACCTTCACAATATCTCAAATCCTAGGGGCATGGGAAGTCGTCATCTGAGAAAATGGTATTTCACTTTAAAAGCAAAAGGTTTCCATAACACTTGCAATTAGAGTGTGCTCAATAACTTAGAAATTCCTAAAATGTTAAGTGTACTAAGCTGAGGTTTAATACATACCAAAAGTAAAAAATACTGTTTGTTTTTAGTCCTCTTAGGTCCTCATGAGTTTGGTTTCACAGTAATTATTATGAGGTTCAGTTGTTCTAAAATTTTACAATGACACATCTCAACAAACTACAAAATTAGTTCCCCATACAATACTATATATACACATTTAGGCAAAACGTATCTTTATTTCAACAAAGCAAAGTAAACTTGCATGGTATAGCAAGTGAAGCAAGGGGTTGGAATACAATTCCTTTTCACTCCCTCTGCATTAGTTTCCCTGGACATTGACTCTGCAAACACTCAGAATGAGAGGCCTTTCCCACAGACCATCTCAATTACATTTCCACTCTGGTTTGGTCATAACTAGTTAGACCCTACCTTCTCAGCATGTCCTAGGCACAGAAGTCCCACTGTGGAGTCACAATGCCTGCCCCATGGACCACACAAGGATATTGCAAGGATTTGATCGAATGGAGTACCTTGGGGTTGGTCCCCCTACAAAGGGGGTGAATCCTGAATTCCCTCAATGGGAGAGGAGGACCCTCAGCACCTTGCTCACTGGGGCCCTAAAAGAATGTTTAGAAAATTTTATATGGATACTCACTTGATCTGGTATGTTTCTCCTGATACATGACCAAGCTCCATCTTTGTATAAATATTGAGCTGGAGACAAAAATTTTGATCTATATTCAGTGTTCACCTTCCTAGAACATTGGGGGGTGGGTGGGGAAACAGTAAAATTTTATTTCTTTTTGTTTATCATCTAGGAGACTGTTTAAAAACAAATTTCATAATTACAAAAATATAATAAGTGCTCTTTCACAGTAAAAGCTGCATGACAATTAAAGATGAATTCCAAAGCTAAAACTTTGAAAAACATGTGCCTCAAGTTAGGCTCATCCATATTTAGGCACCTAAAAGGGTAGTGTGATTTTCAAAAGTGCTCAGCACTTACTAAAATTAATTAGTCTTCACACATTTCCCCTCATGCGAAACATATAAACATATACTGAAATTAGCTCTGTCTACCTAAAAAATTGCTGAGCACTTCAATCATCCTCTTTTAATCTTGGCCCAAAATACAACTAACTTCATTTTCAGCATAAACTTGAAATAACCCTTTTGTCCAACATCTCTTCAGGAATACAGACTGTAAAAGGCAAAAGTAAAATTAACCCATATATTAATATGGAGGAAAAATTCATAGTTGACATCTCTCCTAACTTTTGGACAAAGAGAATCCTGTTTTCCCTTCCCTGAAACTGACACAACTTGGTCCCGTATGTTCTACTAATGATGGTGTGATTGAACCAGCTCAAGAAGCAACACTGCAGAGCATCCACACTAGTCATTCTGTTTCAGGAGTATATACTGCAAAGTATTGACACATATCAGATGCAGTTTCTTTCTATCAATAGATGAGTGTTGTTTGTTTGCATGCGTTCACAATTTGGGTTTGCTCTAGTAACTGCTTTGAATGCTTCTGTCTTGCACAAATAGCCACTGTAGAATCATGAAGGGCAGGAGTTACAGCCTTACAGAAAGCAGATACCATGGCAGAGGATCACCAGCCTTCCCTCAAAAGCCATTGCCAAACTGACTCTGAGCCTGAAAGTCGAAACACTGACAATCAAAGAGTTAAGGAGCCTAATCTCATTTTATTTTCATTTATTTTTCCATGAATAAATGCATCTGTTGCCTTTGTGTTTTTTCTTGGTTTGTAGCAAAACAAACTTATCTTACAAGATCCAGAGACAGGAGTGACCCAGGCTTAGACAGTAGATACTGAGCCACCCCATTCCAGTACAACCTTAAAGAAGACAAGTGGGTGAAGGAGCACAATGGGGAGGCACATGGATTTACTAGAGAATGAAGGTGGTGGGGTGGATTGTAGGTTTCTGATTAATGTCCATTTTCTGGGGTTTTCTTTCTCTTTTTCAGATCTTAGAAGCACAGGAGCTGCTGCTTTAAAAAAAAACATTAAAAAAATGTATGGACTGCCAAGGAAATTCTGGCAATGTAAGTAATGCTGAGAGGCAGAAGGTGTACGCAATACCCATAGCATCATCTGACTAACTCAGTTTTCTCCATGTTTTTCAGGTGACTCTATGGCTCAGGAAAGTTTTCATGTTAATCTTGTGTGCCGTCCTATGATGAGGTATGGCGGGGACAGGACAGAGCAGAGAACAACCAAGTACCTCAAGGCCAGCATACAACCAGTAAGTGAGCAGGTTGACAGGTGACTGAGTTAGCAGACTACATTTTCAAAGCAGTCACTGAAAGATAAGCAGCAGCAATAGGGGACTGGACTGGGAGAACTAACCAAACTCCTGCTTTTGTTTCCAGCACTACACTGGTCCAGCGTGAACTGGTGAAGGATGATGCAGTGTTTTGGTTTATCCTCAGCAAGCACAATCACAATGCCAATGCTAGTATGAAGTTGAAAAAAAAGAGGTATATGGACAAGAGATATGCTAAGGTAATGCACTTGATTCCAATGTCAAAATGATGAATGCTCACCACCACTCACAATATTAGGATGCTGAATACCTAAGTTCAGTTTTCCTATATATACATACCCAAGACTTGTATGTAAAGAGCGGGGCTTTTGAGTAATATGTTGTTTATTTTTTTGTTTGGGTGGTTTCTGTTCCGTTTCTGATTTTCCTTGTTTTGGTGAATCACCCGCTGGCTTTAGGAATGTTTCTTTCCTTTCATTCTAAGGCAAAGATAATTTTAGAAATACCATTTTAACTAACAAACTAAACAACCTCTGCAAATGCAAATTCTGTATCACACTAGCCTTTTTTTTTAAAAAAAAAAAAAAAACATTTTAAATGATAGAATCATAGAAATATAGGGCTGGGAAGGGACTTCAAGAAGTCATCAAGTCCAGTACCCTGCACTGAGGCAGGACCAAGTACCCCTAGGCCATCCCTGACAAGTGCTTGTCCAATCTGTTTTTTAAAACCTCCTATGATGCAAATTCCACAACCTTCCTCAGAAATCTATTCCAGAACTTAAATACCCTTATAGTTAGAAAGTTTTTCCTAATATCTAACCTACATATCCATTGCTGCAAATTAAGCCCATTACATCGTGTCCTACCTTCAGCGGACATGGAGAACAATTGATCATAGTCCTTTTTATAAACACCCCTTAATATATCTGATGATTGTTCTGAGGTCTCCCCCAGCCTCCTTTTCTCAAGACTAAACATGTCCAGTTTTTTAACCTTTCTTCACAGGTCAGGTTTTCTAAACCTTTTATCATTTTTATTGCTTTCCTCTGAACCATCTCCAATTTTTCCCCTCCATTCTTAAAGTGTGGAGCCCAAAACTGGACACAGTCTCCAGTTGAGTTGAAGCCTCACCAATGCTCAGTAAAGTGGAACAATTACCTCCTGTGTTTTACATATGACACTCTTGTTAATGCATCCCAGAATTATATTAGTCTTTTTTGCAACTGCATCACGTTGTTGGCTTACATTCAGTTTATGATCCACTATAACCCCCAATTCTTTTCTGCAGTACTATTGGCTAGCCAGCTATTCACTAGGGAACTTTTAGTGTACGCCAGCAGGGTCTATGGCCAGTTAGTGCACACCCGCATGTTGCGCACTAACACACATGTAGACAAGCTCTCATACACATATTTAATGCAAACTCTACAAGACAGCAATGTTAAGTTTGCATGTTTTGAAAAAATCTCAAAGCCTGGAAATGCCAATATTCAGGTTCCTACTGCAACATTCACTCAGCCACATCATACATCCTATATACTTTATGGAATATATTTAACATAAAACTATACATTTAATAAGAAACCACAGGAATAAAACAGCACTACACCTATGCAAGGTGGCTAAGTTAATACTACTATATAAATCTTATCTTTGCATTTCTGAAATTTAAAAAATATGGTACATCTTTAATGTTGCACTAAAGTAGGGGGAATTTTTGTATTTCTTTTATTATTTTGTAAGAAAGCCTCTAAAAGTGACCTGAGAAGAATTTTAGGATTTTTTTAGAAAACTTGGCTTGCACTCTTTTTTTGCTGCGTTGTGATTTACAAAAGGTTTGAGGGTTTTTCCCCTGTTCAAATTTTTCATTTTTTCTGCTTGTTTTTTACCTTAAATCTCAGCTTTGTCACATGTGGCTGTCTGGTTTTGCTGGAGGCCCTCAGATGTATATTGCAAGAGCACACTGTAACTGAAGGGGCGGGTGTGATGAATCTTTAGAAACACACTGTTCTCCAAAATATATATTCACCACTGAAGATAAATATATATATAAAAAAAATGTTTCAGATAGTGTAACTAAAAATTCCTTACTCCTTCATTTGCTCAACTGTCTCTTCTCTTGTAATGTATAATTTTACTTAATTCTCCAGTTCTCTTCCTGGGTACACTATAACCTGTATTTCCAATGTTTAAAAATAAGCAGAAAACTTAAACCAAACCCCAAACTTTTCAGATTTTCTTCATACTTGCTAGAGAAGCAAAACAGAGGGCAAAAGCTGGTTTGTCAAGAAACAGATATGATGGACTGAACAGAGTTCCATCCAGACCTCATTACTGAAGGATGCATCGCCTACTCCGTAGGGCTTTAAAATGGGTAAAACAGTGAGCAGCATACGAGAAAAATCTTGTTTATCCTACTACTGTGCAAAGTAGGTTAGATTTTATGTATTCTGGAACTCTCAGCCAGACAGAATACCATTATTCCAGTGGATCTGAATTTAATAAAAAGACTATCATCATGTTCCCTGAAGGCTGTGTCTACACCTATTTTTTTTCTAAACATTTTCCACTACTGGTATAATTAGTTCAGCTCTTCTACCAGGAAAAAAAGCCCCCGTCATTACCAGTGTTTTTACCATAGTGTATTCTAAACCAACTCAAGATGAATTGGTGCCAAACCTGCATCAACAACCCACACCTTCTCTAAACTTCAAGTGCCCTGGTGGTAGTGCAGCTGAACTGGCAATAGCAACGGTTAAGAAATCTTTGCAAAAATAACTTAGTTTATGTAAGACCTAAAAGGTAGCTGACTGCTGTCTGGGCTTTACAAAAGACATCCTAATGTTTGAACTAGACACTGGAATTTGTCTATACTACATGGTGTGCTATCAACTTAAAAAGTGAATTGAATAAAAGTTAAAAAAAAAAATGGGTGCAGGGATTGTAAGTGTAACTATAGTCTGAAAATTGACTGTAAAATTGGTACCTTTACACACACTGGATTTGTTCCTTGTACATGTTCAAATGCATAGCTTTGGACTTTTGTGATTACAAAAAAATTATTGCTTTTTACTCCTGTTAGACTTGGAGAACCAACACACTCAATAGGAAGTTAACTGAATTCTATTCCTTCTTGGTCATCAAGAGACTGCACAGGTGCCAAGCAGGGCATAACTGGGCTGGCAGAATCCATATTGCTGGCAGCAGTACACAGAAAGGAAAGAATCTCAGAGCCAAGCTAAGGATTTGGGTTAGCATTTAGCAAAAAGAAAAATCTTTTCTTTTGGAAACTGAACACACTTCACACAGAAATCACAGAGACAAAACCAGGGAGCCTCAAAATGTTATTTTTAGAGTCCTTTTTTAGAGCAGAACCATTCCCAATGGACTGCAATGTCAAATGTAATAATTATAAAACTTAACAGAAAAAAACACTACAAACAGACTACTGAAATACCATTCAAAGATGTATATGAATACCTTTCTTTCAGGGGAGATATTTACTGGTGCACATACAGGAAATTCTCTCTCTTCCAAATCACACCTCAGTTTTGGTCCCATCGCTGGAGGAGAAACTTTGAAACTTCTCTCATATTCAGTTTCAGGGATAATTGTGGGAGACTTAAATGGAGAAATGGATTTACTTGTATTGTGAATAACCTTTGAATTTAAAAAACAAAAGAAGTTGATTTGCTAATCTTAAAGTCCAATTTTCAAAATTAGTTACCTTAGTGACTCCTCCAATATGCACACAGAGAAGCAAAGGGTGAACAAATACTGCATGAGGAAAAGTTACCTATTAGATTTATAGGCTAAATGGGGAGATTACTTAATTTCAGTAATTATTTTTCAGTTTATTCCTTTGCATGAATGTAATTCAGAGACATTTCTAAGTCTAGACCCAACTACTTTTCCTTATTTGTGACTTTATTTTATTTTTTTTAAAAGAGCATATTTTCTTCCATTGGGGACGAAGGTAGTTGACAAATCTTTGCAATTCACCTTTAGATTGATATTCAGGATCACAGATTTTTGAAACAATACATGATAAAACCTACATTACAGCCTGTCAGTAAGTACTGATGGACTCTCTCATGGTTTAAAATAAGGCTCTTATTGCACAGTAATTGAGCCATTCCTTTTTCTGCAATTAATTCTGTGTTATAAATGAAGATGTAATGTCAAGCAAATTCTACAACTGGTCAGACCTGATCTTCCCACAGACTACTGAAACTTAAAAGGACACGCCATATGCCATAGAGATAAATTTTCCTCGACTTTGCTATATGGGCTTGGATTAGAACAATTATCTTGAGGTCAAGATAATTTGGGCATTCTTAATACACCTGTTTAAGGATCAGGTATCTCTACTACTGTAATATTCAGATGTACTTTTCATCAGGTTGTTTACAGATATACGTCAGAAAGTCAAGATACAATACTCTGTTAATAACACTAGAATCTCATGATAAAAATTTCAATCTTAAACCCTGATACTGCTAACACTTTACATGTGTATAACTTTACTATTCTGAGTAGTCCCATTGATCTCAAATTTGTAGTAAACAGTAGTAAAATTAAATTTACACATGTAAACATTTGCAGGATCAGGACCCTTACACTGTATGTTTTTGGAGTAAACTTCAAAAGAAGAAAAAAAAAACCTTACAGCTTCAGACTTCCTGTTCTTTGCTATGGAACAGCTGTTTTAATGAGCACCAATTAGGAGAGCATCGTACAGATTAGTAACAGAATCTCAATGAAAAGGAGCGCCCTGTGAAGTCTTTCATAATTTAAACAATGTGATATTAGAACACCTACCTATTATTGAATTGATCCTGCAGACTCTACGCAAGCAAAATTCCCACTGAAGTACATGAAATTGCAATGAGAGTTTTGCTTGCATAAGGGGATGCAGGATCAGATCCTTTTATAAGGGATCATATGTGAATTAATGGGCTTTTATATATTATAAAACAAAAGTGGCACTGTAAATAACATACCAATCTACCATAACAAAATATAAGGAAAGTATGGTAATTAAATGACTTTGACTGATAAACTAAATTATTTTAAAATTACCTGGTCAGCTGCAAGCATTGGAGAGTTTTTTGGGGGGGTTTTCCATAAAAACTGCCTTTGATATTCAGAATTTCTGGGGAAACTATTTGAAGGTGAAATATTCATGCCCGATTTCTTTTGCAGGACTCTGTGAAACTGTCAATGAATCAGAAAAATCGCAATTTATTGTTCTCCTCTACTTTCTGTTGCTGCAATTTTCTTTTAACTAAGCTATTATAATCCACATTCTTAGATCAGGCCAACTAACTGAATGAAAGATACGCCATCTCATTCTCGACAACATCTTGGAAGACTCAAACCATGGGCTAAATTCTAGTTCACTTGAAATAAATAGTAAAACTCCCATGGACTTAAGTGGAATCAGAATCTGGTCCTATTAAACAGCTCTTCCAACATAATGGGGTCTTAACATAGATTAACATCAAAATACAGAGTTGCATAGAGACAAAGTTATAACAAAAAGAAGAAAGTTTTAAGCATGAAAGCTTGCTTAATTGTATTTAATTTACTGTAATAGTCACATTATTAACTTCAACCATAGATTATAAGAAAGGGAAAAAGGTTTTCTAATAATCCCTACCCCATTATCCATTTTTTCTAAGTGCTTTTTTGGAGATACAAATACTGCTTTTTGGTTCACTGGAGTTGGGGGTGGCAACTTCTTCCTACTGTTTTCTGCAAGAGTGATGGCTGATTCAATTCTAGAATCTGCAGAGCGAGACCGAATTTTTTTAGAAAGCCTGGGTGCTTCAGGTGTTTCAATGTTTTCCAGATTTCTATCATTATTGTGGTTATCTGTGTGTGACTCTGCAGGCCCAGCGCCTTCAAATTCTGGTGTGTTGTCCAAATATCCCTCCAAATCGCTGTCTCCTCTCCAATCAAAGGACTTTGAAATCTGTGGGTTGAAGTAAGGCACCCTTCTCTTGGAAATGAAGTTTGGCTCTCTTGTGATTCCTACAAAATATGCATTAAGCTTGAGCACAATAAAATAAGCCTATTAGGATTTAAAGACACTGGAACGCAAGATCAGAATGTTAACATACTGGGTTGAGAATCTGAATATATAACACTAGACTGATTTTTAATAAATTTTGTAGATCTTTGAGCAAAGACAATTTACAAACTATGGGCCTGTGAAATGTTGAGCTCTTACATACATGCTGAGTGCCTTTAATTCCCAGCTGAGTCAGTGGGAGATGTGAGTGCTTAGCCTGTCACAAGATCAAGTCGTACAAGCCTCTTTTGCAACTTCCATTGTAGTCAATGGGAGTCAGTGAGCATAGCTGAGGGCAGAAATTTAACCCGTAACCACTACAAAGATTAATTTGGCTAAAATTATCAAATCATCAATCTGCTCTGGCCAAGCGTGGCATGGAACTTCCTAAACTACTTATGTATGTTGCATAGGTGCATTGCTGAATAGGTTTTAACTTTACAGTCACTGGAGAGCAGTAACCTGTCACCATATGCATAACAACATTCTGCACAGACATCTGCACAGATTTCTTCTTTCAAAAAAAAAAAAAAAAATCTTCGAGAGTAGCCTTTAAAATAACTTAATATCTTTAATACATTACATAATATTTTTAAAGCTTAGGAAACATCTTTCCCTATTTACACAAAAAAGAGACACTGATTATCTGAGATGGTTTTAAACAATAAAAAATAGCTGACTTATGTAAGATAACGAGAACAAAATTAGTCATTTTAAGAGTGAAATGAGTGGTTAAACATATAGTAGTTAAATAAAGTGTGACAAGAGAATCCTGCTGGAGAGTGTTAAACAACTAACAAAGGACTCTATTTGGCTGAGATGAATAATTGCAGAGTACATAAACTAATCTGTGAGGAACTAGGGTACAGCTGGAAAGAGAATAAACTGTCTTTCAGGCAGAAGGTAGCATATAAAATATCAGATGCATAGAATGTTTGGGCTACAAAGCATATAAATGCCAAAAATAGCAATGTAACATTTGGAGGAACACTGGGAATATGGCAGAATGAAATTTTCAGCACTCAAGCTGACCTATCTGTTTGTTTGGGTAAGTGTTATGAGTAATTCTTAAATTGCCACAATCTGTTAAAAGAAACTATTAAGTATGCATTTCAACAGAAAAGAGCCAAAAGTGAGCCAAACATTATCAGTCAGTGGAGACACCAATCTGTGTCTGTGAGTAGTGTTCCAAGGATGTGTGTGATTAAATGTGACCAGAAAAAGAGGTGGGCATATAAAATGGAAGCAAAGATCTGGGAGACATAACCTAAGCACAACAAAAGCTATGAAAACAGATGGCTTTTTTGCCAACCCACATGATTTTGAGTCTTGTGATATCTGATGTTTAGCTTAAATCCCTAGTTCCCAGAGGCATGTGAGTAGATGAGAATCTTAGTTTAAAGTTTCTAGCCCTCACGGTTATGGAAAAAAGCTTGAAAATGTGAATTTACAAAGGCTCAAATCAGAAGGCAATAAAAATTACACAATTTTTTTAATTGAGATTTTAGCCAATTCTGTGACTTTGGGTCTAAGACATGATTTTTGAATGTTTGGTGTTAGTAATACTGGATTCAAATAAAAGGGAATTCTTGTAGCTTTCTTGGAATTGCTTTGAGAGTCTTGCTGTCACTGACCACTTGAAGACCATGTCGGTTTGAGAGACCAGAGAGAACCAGCAGAGATAACATAGTTCCGACCTTTTATTTTGTGTCCTGACACACACGCACACAGAAGACTCTGATGGCCAGGTGATTTTTAAATGCCACCTGCAAAACTCCGAGGACTTTCCAAAAGGGATGCGGGGAGCTGTTTAACTTAAAAATCAACACTGCTGAATTCATTCAAAGTTACATTGAAGTCCATCTTGTGCAACAGACTGAAGCAAAAGGAATGGAAAAG